>NW_026901275.1:0-333719 GCF_033783945.1 Neopsephotus bourkii
AATACTGTGATAAAAGCTAGCGTCTATTAAGTTTCAACTTTCTATTTTTGTCCATTGGTAAACACTACACCAGATGTGGGCGTGAAGGACCCTGTGAGGCTGAGGGAGTTCTGCTTTTATTCAATAATTTTAACTTTCATAACTGAGAATTTCAGCTCATTTTTTTTAGGGCTGTGTATGTGCTGTTTTGGTTTTTTTTTAAGAGCTGAGAAAAACAGGCTTACGCAACTTAGTTTGCATAAGTGCAGTGAGTCATTCACGTTTCTTGTTTGCGTGTTTCTCTGTGTGTGTGTTTTATCACTTTATATAACCTTTTTTTGAAAAAGTACTACTATGGATGGTAAGGATGTATCTTCCCTGTAAAACAAAAAAATAAATGTGCCTATTAGGCAGATAGCTGCTTCTTGCTGCTGTCTGCTTATACGTGCTGTTCTCCAGGAAGGCAGTTTGGTGATTCATCTTAAGGCTCTGGTTCTTCAGTGGCACAGTTTATCCTGATTATGAAGGTGTAAGGGGAAGGCCAGGTAGCTCTATCCTTTCCCCTTCATGGGCACAGCTGTGGGTAACTCCATGTGCTAGTATTGCTTATACTTATGCATATATGTATATAAGGATTTCAAATGTGTGTACTTCTTTCAGCATAGCTTCTGCTTTATCACATTGCTCCCTGCTATCTGGGGAAGAGTGGAGCTTTTAGAACAGAGCACCTCTGTGCATTGTTGTAAGAAATTTGGGTCTTAAAACCCTTCTCACAGCTGTTGGACACAGGTGGCAAGCATTCTCCATTAGGCACATTTTTAAAGAAGTTCCCTAAAGGCCTCATCTTTTTTGACACTACTTCATAACTTTGTGTGATCAAGTGTGCTATGAATGTACAGCTGCTTGGAGTTTATTGATTGAATACAATTAGAGGTATGAAGTGTCAGTACAGTTTAAGTGTTAGAATTGCGGTTTTGGTTTTTGTGTTTCAGGCCTATTTTTTTTGACATCTGATGGACGATCTATGTAACTGTGGCAGGGAACTCACTGTTGGTTTTACCAGAAAAGGGGAATGTGGTTGATGATGCAGATACGTGCTCACAGGTCTTCTTTGCCGCCGTGGCTTTACTGAGGCTTGCCAGTTCATTTCTTTCCAGCTCTCTGCTGTATTAATATGTTTTCTGATGTGAGGTACATCCTCTCTGGCTGTGCTACAAATTCCTCCCAGCACGTTTCATACTGGTTACTTCCCTACACAGTCAGAAAACCCTCCACTCTTCTCTACATTGTCTGTATTTTGCTAAATAAGGTGCAGGGCCTCTTCCTTTCTATAACCCAATTTTTGTTTCCATTAAAGTACATCACAAGTTTTGCTTGATTTCAGTGACATCCTATGTTTCATGAAAGTAGCATTGTTCATTCTCTGCCTTGTTCATTCTTGCAGCAACATTTTGACCACTGCAATAATCAATAAAACAGAAATACTGTGTTTTCTGTCCAGTGCAGAGCAAATCTTCTGTAGTTGGAAGATAAACCACTGTTCATCTACTGCCAGATTAGCAGATTAGCAGTATCTGGGGTTTGCAGAAGTGCCATGAAACACTCAGGTACTGTATTTATTTGTCTGTGGTAGTGTACTCAAATGGATGACAGCGACGAGAATACCTTTGTCATTAAGAAATTGGGTTTACATAAGGAATGTTTCAAGAAGTGCTTCAAAAACATGAGCAATTCTCAAAAATATACTTGCATGTGTAAAATAAGACACACACTTAGATTCCTTGCTGGGTTGATGTTCAGAAGAGCAGCTCTACTGGTTTGGGCTCTAAATGCAATTAACATACCTAGAGACAAAAGTACTGAGTAGGAGTCACATAGATGTTAACTGTTTCCTCCAGGGACTGTTGACAATAAGGCACCTCCTTCAGTCAGCAGATAATAATTGGCATAACATCTGGAGATGAGAAAGATACTTGAACTTGTGGAACTCTATATGAATAAGAAAAAATTCTTACTTACATGCATAAAAATGACAGTTGAGAGTAACTTTTCATATTTAACCCCCTAAAGAGGTATTTTCCCTTGGCACACGGTTGTGTGGACAGCATCTGCGTGGCCATAGTCATTATTCTTAGCACTATTATTTCATTGTGTCAAATGGTCCCTTGCATGAGTGGGCAAATAACCAAGTTGCCTACACCTTTATATTTATTATGACCTCAAATACATTATGGGAGAAATGAGAGCCTCTTCACAATAAAATCGCATAGCAAATTTTTTAACATTCATTCTTGTGCTTCAAATAAAGTGACTTAAATTTGCTGATCCTTGAGATAATCCTTGAAGTCCTCTGTCCCTAATGAGCAGTATCCTTGCATCCATTGTTATGCTGTCACTGCAGAAGTCTAATACATATATTGTTCACAGGAGTCAGAAGCCAGCCACCTCAATGTACCACATACTGCAAGTGTGTCAGGAATTTTAAAAGTCTCACTTGAAGGTGAATGTCTCCTTGAGTGAAAGGATGGCCCTGTAATGATACGCTTACATGCACTCCAGACACAAATACAAGAGTCTAGAGAAATGGGGTAAACTGAGCACACAAGAGATCATATTGCTTATTCATGGCAATATACCCTCTGTTCTTAAAAGTAATTGAAGCTTGAGTTGAAATGAAAGTTTCTCTTCCTGCTATTGCCATTTTGCATATTTTTTCACAGAATTTAGTGCAGAATCAAAGATTGTATTACTTACTTTCAGAAAGAAATAAGTAATTAATAGGCAGGGCATTAAAGGAAAGAAAAAAGCTTCACAAGGCTCAAATTAATCTTTCTCTGTTTTTCTGTTGCATCCTCATCTGACTGCTTGGGCACCACTCACTAGAGCTAAATTTTTAGCAGTTGGGTTTTAGAAATTTCACAGAAGTTCAGTACAAAGCAAATTAACTTTCTATAACCATGATAAAATAGGAATAATTACATTTTAAGTGACCCTTATGAGATATTTCCAGCTGCCTGGAGTAGAAATCTGGGTCAGTACTCCACTAAGCACTAATGTAGGACATTAGTATCCTGCTTTATTCCAGATAAAGTAAATTGCCCTCTTTCTACTGAAGTCAAAGGAGTGATCCTGCTCATATCCATGAGTTTGTTCTGAGCTTGTCTGAACTCTGACAGTGATATGTTTTCTATGCATAAACCAAAAGGCTTGTTAAGCTTTCCATTTTAATGTATTCATTACTTAGTGATTTGCGTTTGCCTAATGTTCATTTTAATGGGTTTTATTTTAACTATCACATTCTCTATGACAGGAAACATGGTTCAATCTATTTTGGATATCAGTAAGCTAAAATCTGTATGAAACACAGTGTGTCCTTCATCTTAACCAAGTATCCTCTGCAAGTTATCACTACTATTACTAAAAGCATATGGCCAACAAGTTAGCTTGGTAGCAGAATAGATAGCATGGGTATCAGCTCATTTTAAAGTTTACTTATGAAGCTTCTTCTGAAAAAAATCCAGAGTTCCACAGAGAATTTCCTATCAGAAGGAAATGAGGAGAAAAACATTGGTTTACATATTCCTTGGGTGGATTTTTGGCGCTAGTTTATCCTGGCATGGAGAAGCCACCCATGCCAAGATCCTGCAAGGGTATCAGATTCCATTAACAACATATTGGAAAGCAAGTATTCACCATTACCGGCCTTGGTCTGGGTCACAGGAACAGGTCTGAAATAATGTGTATGAGAGTTGCCTTTTAGAGGTATATGGGAGGGGAAAAGTAAGCTTCAGCAACCTATTATTGGAGACTTTTCCTTGAACCACTTTTTATTTGTGAGCCAAATACTGCAGTAATTAAGCTGCAAAATTTAAGGGAATATGCTTTGCTTTTAGTGGAAATCAACACTGGTTTTCTCCAGGCATTCAATCACTTAACTCAGTTGTCTTTTTATATTATTCAAATGTGATACACATTAGTCAAACATAAGTGGTTGAAGAATCATGTTGCAGAATGCCTCTTGAGAGAGAAGTATGTTATAAACTTTTCTACTAATGGAATATTTATGTTAATGTAAATTAACTCCACAAGAAGGGGGCGAATCCTTTCAAAGGTGAACATGAAGTTCCTGCTGCAGAGAGGATGCCTTTTTCATTTGTTGTTTGCACAGCACAAACAGCGGTGTATGGACTTCTGTAGCCAACAAGGACTTTGCAAATGCAGTTTGGTATCCCTCAAGAATCAAGGCCTCTTGCAGACTGAAGATACAATGCAGATTCGTGTGATGCTGAAGACAGGAGCGACATTTTGCAGAAATAATTGTAAGAACTGTGATCTGAGAAAAAATGCAAATGAACTGAATCTGTAGAAGAGTACAAGAAAACAAGTTACTATAGCTAGCTGGTAGCAGATTTAATTAGATCAATAGAGATAGTGAACGTTTTGGAGTGGGTGATCATTTGCCAAGAATATTAGGCATAGGGACCTAAAAATGGCAAGAAAGACTATAGCTATTGTTGTCTCTATTTCCTGTAATCCAAGCTATGAGCATTTGCTTAGAGGCATGAGATCTGACAAATGTTGGAGTAATGCAGGGGACTGGTAGCAGACCTCGCCTGGAAAGTGCTTTTGTATTTATAGCTGAATTCAAGACCCAAGCACTTTACAGAAAGCAGTCTAGTGAAGGTTTCTCCACTGAAGGCTTTGTAATCCCCTGCAGGTAACACATCTGCAAACTCTGGACTTTTGTGTATGCATATGCATACATATATATATGTATACATATATATATGCATACATATATATATAGTACACACCTGAATGCTACCTTGAGGAAGAATTTGGGGATGACAGCTTCAAGGATGCCAAAATGGAAGAGGCAATTACTCCATCCTTTGGAAGACAACGCAGCAACCAAGAAGGCCATGTCTGTTGTAATAGTCTCCAGCTCCCTTTGCTCTTGTGTGTGAGGGGACACCGAAGCCCTGCAAGTTAGGGAAAGGCAGAGTCCAGTGAAGTTGTGCCCAGGGTTCCTAAGCAGAAGAGGATTTACCCAGGCTGCCTATTTTGAAGTCCCAAACCAAGTGTAAGAACAACCTGCTAAAAAAACCTTTGTATCTTGGTGGGTTTTGTTTGGTCGTTTGTTTTTCCAGCATGTAAATTTATTATCAAAATAATTTATATTGCACAAAGCGCTCTTTCAACTGTGTTTTATTAATTCAGGAACAGCAATGATAAGATCTAGTTCTTTCCAAAGAATTTTGTATGCCACATCTCCCAGATGGGATCAGATTACAAAGACAGTTCAGCTCCCAGTTAGGTTCTTCAGTGAAGTAGTTAGATTTTTGACAGCACTCATCATCCAGTGGGTCTGGTGTTCATTTTCAGGAATGGGAGCTGGTGAGCACTTCTGAAAATGTAACCTTTTGTACTTAAATATTTGTGTGTCTTCTCCCAAACTCATTTTCCACGAAGTTATGTGATACTTTTTCAGTGTTATTTTCAGAGTTTGTTTCCTTGCTTAATAAAACAAAACTAAATAGTTTTGCAAGAGTTCCACTGCATTTCTCTGTGGTTTGATTTTCATATTTTTGTGATTATTTTTTCATATTTTTGTAATGTTCAGGATATTTAAAACCCAAATGTTCATAAATATGTGCACAAATGAAACCGCAAATACCATGATGACTTACACAGTAGTGATAACTCCAAGTACAAATACCAGATTTAAAATGTAAGTTGTTATTTGTATAGCCAATTAACATGAATGTCTTATGAATCACAGTAAATCCACAAACACATGCTGAACTGGGATTTTTGCACATGTAAATCCGTTTGCCATAACGCCTTGTTCTTTGGATAATATGACAGTTTTATGTGGCTTGCATCTTTCCAAGAACTACAGATGACTTTCTTCCAATGGAAATCAGTGGGGGTGGCTTAATCCACCTTAAATGTCCCTCTCTGCTGGATGATTCTTTAATTATTATTTTACCTCTTGAAAGGTCCTCCCATTTTCAGGTGCTCTTGAAGTTGCTAGCTTCTAACCCCTGTCGGATTCCTATGAATACTTAAAAAAAACCAACCTATAGCCAGACTGTATGCTGATGATGCCAGATGGGTCCAAGATACCTCTAAATCATTGTTACCAGTGTCACATGCAAATTTTTTTTTCCTTCCTAGGCACACCTTACTTATCAAATTGTTAATCAATTGTTGTCTTTTTCCACAACTCTATCTTCATCCTGGCACCTCTGCCCTGAGTCATGATGTACATCGTAGTACTGACCCTGTGCATCAATCCCAGCTTCTCCCTTCATGTTGGTACCATTTGTGCTATAAACGCAATTCCAGCACTTCCCAAACACCTGCTTTTTGTACTGTACCAAAAGAGCATTCATCTCTACATTAAATGTCCTCAGCAAGAAAAGCCAGTTTCAGTTGTGATTTGTTTTGTTCATTCTCCTTCTCTTCATCAGCACTCTGACTTTTACCACATCACCTTTGTCCTCCTCCTGTTTGTGAAGTCAACTGCTGTAGTTTGGATGTGTTCCTGGACAAGCAGCAACTCTTTTGCTGCCACTGTAGCATGTCTGGCACGTACTGAAGTGTTAGTTCAGTGAATGAAGAAGTTTATTTTGATATAGGTAATGATTAATAGTCACAGCAATTCATGAACTGTTAATGGTCTATGTCAGATATCTTAGTGGCTTCTATTTTATTCTTGCAAATCACTACTTAGGCAATAATCATGGCTAACCTGCAAGTCAAAGTAAAGGCAAGCAACATCTGTGACTTCTGCTTTTCACTAAGTTCTCTTTTAAGTGTAACCTCATCTTCCCATACCACCCCCACACCCTTCATCTGTTCACGTACTTGTTGCCTTCTTGGTCTGACTGAGCTGAGTGGGTAAAGGACTCTTTATGCTGTTGCTTACTGCCTCTCCTGTTAGTACATTGGTCTGTATCTTGTTTTCTCCCAGAGTTTCTGGATGCAGTGTGAATGCTTTGCTATTTACGAGATAACAACAAAGGTGGCATAAGATGGAGAGGGAAAGAGGCATTACACTGATCTTTATTCCCCAGAAGTGATCTCTGGTGCTGTCGATTGAGAAGGGTGGGTGGGATGGGATTCTTCAGTTCCCCCCACCTCAGCTGAGCTGGGTCTGTTTCACAGCCATGTGAAAGGTTTCATTCCTCAGGATAGGCTGTCTGGCCCCTCTCACAAACACTCGGATCAGTTTCAGCACATGAAAAAAAAAAGGTCTGGTTGCCCAGAGCTGGGGAGAGGCAGCATTGCAAACTTCAGCAGAAAGCTAACCTTTCCTTTTCCACTGTTCTTCTGCTTTTCCCCTTCCTCCCACTGAGCCCTGCAGAGAGAGATTAGCTATCAAACTGTAAATCCCCCAAGTACAGAAAGTAGTAAACCTTCCATCCCCTCCCCAGGAGGACATGTATGCTGACAACAGCCTCATTCAATCTGACACCTGTTTCACTTTAAAACAGGCGCCTATAAATAGAGTGAATGTAACCCTAGGTGGCATTGCAAAATATTATGGAAAATGCGGCTTACAACCCTGTGAAGAAGGGGGAGCAGAGAGAGTGGGGGTGGGCAAAAAGACACCATCTACCATAAAAACCTGGCAGCTTCATGCAAGGGCTGTTGCTTTTAATTTAAATGCTCATTTCTTATTCTATTTTCAGATCCTCTCTGGGATTTTAGGAATGTTGAGACGTGCTGGTTATAAAGCCCTAAGTACAAAATGGTCACGGATGGCTGGAATGAGGCATGTTCTAATGGAAACAAATCACTTGTCAGTAAGCAGCCTTCAAACTTTTGAACAAAAGCTCAAAAGGGTCAGGGAAAAGACATGTTTGTTGACTTTAAATGGCGCTGGATGCAGGTCGTCAGTAAGGCGTATACTTTAATATTGTTGAGGTAACTCTTCAGTTCTATGTAAAATTGGGGTTTTAAGCAAGGTTAAGTACTCCGATGGCAGCCACAAATGGAATGAGCAACTTACTTACATAAACAGAAAGCTTACACATACGTAAATTGAAGTGTGCGTACTACCAAAATGTAAAGCACATCCGCAACTGGAAAAGAGCCACAGTATGGAGCTCAGCTCTGGGAACTGCATTTAGGTATATAGAGGTGAATGTCTGTGAGAACAACTGTGCTATTTCTACTGACATTTAAAAGATTAACTAGTATTTCTGTAAAGTAAAAGTACATGTCTATGATTAATTTGTGTTTTATTTAGTAGAAATAGTGTAGCTTAGCTTTATAGTGATTTGAGGATAAATCCAATCCTGAGTCTGCTTATTCAACTTTCTATAGGCTTTAAGCAAAATTCTGCAATGCCATTGTTGAAAATTTTTATTTGCCTGCAAGACCCATAATGAGGTTCATGACCACTGGTTCAACTGTGATGAGGGATCAGCCCTTCTTTTTCTTGTGTAGTATTTTGTGCTGCTGTGTAAAATTAATCGCGTTCCTCTATAATAGGTTGTATACAGTGGATGAAATAATCTGTGAAACATCATGCTGAATCTACTAATTCTGCTGAATCTTGGTTTCATGAGAAAATGAGGCTTATGCAATCTTTCTTTGTCATCAGTCTGTCTGTCTGCTAGTCCCCCTCACAAGCAGCTACTGAGCTTGTTCGGTCTTCAACTGGATTTGGGGAGGGATTACAGATAATTACGTTTTGACTAGATTAGTGAAAACTGCTTTCTGTCTAGAGGAAGAGAGGCAGAGGCAGTGCCTCTGCACAGGGGAAGGCACGTAAAACATAGGTGCCAGCTAAGCAGTCAGTGTGGGGGTCCCTAGCACAGCATACACTGTTCCATGCATACAGAATAGGCATGCACCAGGAATACAGCGAGGACTGAAGAGACAGGTTCAGGCGGAGGTGACTGGGAAAATAAAGCTGATGGGATAAAGACCTGACCTCTGTGAGTAACCAGGTTTCATTTCAGTGTTCATGTAATAATTTCTTTTTCATATGGAAAACAGAAGCAAAAGAAAAGGGGATGACGCTGTGTGGTAAAGTGATACATGTGAGCTTCAAAGCACAGGGCAGCCTTTTGGTGTTTCTGAGGTTTATTCCACTAAGTAAACATTATTCTGCTTTCAAAGAGAAGAAACTGAGACACTTTGTTCATGCACATCGGACTTGTTCAAAGGTACCAAATGACTCAGCAGCAATGAAGTACAATATACAGACAGGTTTAGGTAGTTTAGAATCATAGAATTGTTTAAGTTGGAAGAGACCCTTAAGATCATCAAGCCTGACACTGCCAAGTCCACCACTAAAATATCTCTAATTGGCATATCCACAGCTCTTTTAAACACCTCCAGGTCTGGGACTCAGCCACTTCCCTGGGCTGGCTGTTCCAGCGCTTCACATTTGACGTGAAGACATTTTTCCCTAATATTTAATCTAATCCTCCCCTGGCACAACTTGGGGCTGTCTCCTCTTGTCCTATGACTTGGTACTTGGGAAGAGAGACCAACACCCACCTTGCTACAACCTCCTTTTCTGCAGGCTAAGCAATGCCAGTTCCCTCAGCTGCTCCTCACAGGACTTGTTCTCCAGACCCTTCACTGCCTTCATTGTCCTTTTATGGACCTGCTCCAACTCCTCAATGTCTCTTGTAGTGAGGGGCCCAGAACTGAACACAGGATTCGAGGTGTGTTCTCTCCAGTGCCAAGTACAGGGGGACAATCACTGCCCTAGTCCTGCTGGTCATGTGTGGCCAGCAGCTTACACAGCTTCTTCCTGTGTAAATCTTTACCTATCACATGTCCAAGCCATCCCTGAATCTTCTTCCTCAAGGCCCTTGAGCTCAGTAGTACTCACCACTGCTGCATTTTGGGCTGCTCTTTTGGTCCTTTATGTCTGCATCTGCTAGCACTGCAAAAGGAGAACATCGCCTGATGAAGCCTAGCAAATTCTTGATGTCTACATAGGTTGTTGTATGTGTTGGCATGACAGGGAAAAAAACTTACAAATGCCACTGGATGTTTTGTTTTCTCTGCCAGAAATGAGGGGATGTTTCTTTAGGAGGATTGTGAAGCAGCAGAGTAACCTGCAGAGAGTTCCGGTCAGCGTGGACAAAAGTGTTCCTGGTACCTGAGTTAGCTTGCTTGAAGTTAACTTGGGTTTATCCATAGTATCCTGCCACACTCACCTTCCTTAGATTTGGCACCTGATAGCCATTGCTGTTTCATAGTGCTCTTCTTTCCTGACCTGTCCATCACAGGAAGGACACTCAGAGACGATTGGGAAGAGTAATCCTGGGAGCCACTCCATGTTTTCAGATGCTACACTACCTGGGATGAAGGTTATCAGTGGTTAGGCTTCTCAGCATTGGTGTGGGTGGGTTTACAAACACCTTGTTTTTCTATTAGGAACGACAACCCTTATTCTACAGAGCAGTGCTTCAGTACCGCTGCACCACTGAAGCACTGTTTTGAGGTTAAAGCTAGGTTCTTTGGGGGAAGAGGGGAGAGGCAGGGAGTAAGAATGTCTGAGAGGACCATAGTTAGTTTCTTCAGTTTCCAGCAGCACTGGGAAAGTGTTAAAAAGTTGTGGGGGAGAGCAGGGGCAGGTGTACTACTGGAAATTGCTGCTGCATCCTTCCAGTAAGACAAGCTGATTTTCTGTTTGCCCAAATGAGCATCAGATGGGAAAAAAACACTTTTAGAAAACTTCAGCCTTGATAGTACATTTATTTTGGGGACAGAATTATGCCACCTGCTCATGTGACTTGAATGTAATGTGCTTGCGCACACACACACATAGAGTTTTTTATTTTTATCACATGGCTGCCAAAAATAACATTGAAACGTGTAAGTTAAGCATGCCATTATGACACAAAAGCACTTCATTACAATTCAGGGCAGGTCAGGTTTCCTTCTGAGCATATCACCAGCAGGCAGTAATGGAGGAGTACAGAGGGCAAGTAAAAGGAACAGTGCAACCTCATGGCATTTTTTTCCTAAATGTCAGGCATGGTCAGCATCCGCTGGTGGGTTCCGCAGTGTATGGATTTAGCATCTTCAGTAATTGTCTCTCACAGTGTTGAATTTAACATATATATGGTAATACAGAATTGGCTGCTTTTGGAGGTTTTTTTCCAAATTACAGCAGTTGGTCTTATGAATAATTTCCCTCTAATCAGCTGAGTCTCTCTTTCCTCTGTAACTCTTCTAATCTTATTTTCATAACTTGATACTTCTCTGACTTTCAATTAACACTTCATTTACGTTCTTTACTTAGATGCAGTAGGTGTAGCCTTTTGAAATTCTTCCCTAATGTGATTTTAGTGCTGTCACTTCAGTTAGGGGCATGGTAATGACTAACCTCTGCTGCTGTAGCTCTGTTGCTGTATTGCATAATGACGTTTCAGAAGCTCTGGAGCAATGCAGGTCAGTTGACAATTTGGGGCCATATGGCAATATGGTGCTTGGAAGAATCATAGAATGGTTAGGGTTGGAAAGGTCCTTAAGATCATCAAGTTCCAACACCCCTGCCATGGGCGGGGATACCTCGCTCTAAACCATATTACCCAAGGCTTCGTACAACCTGGCCTTGAACACTGCCAGGGATGGAGCATTCACAACCTCCCTGGGCAACCTATTCCAGTGCCTCACCACCCTCACAGGAAAGAATTTCCTCCTTATATCCAATCTAAACTTCCCCTGTTTAAGTTTGAACCCATTACCCCTTGTCCTACCACTACAGTCCCTAATGAAGAGTCCCTCCCCATCATCCCTATAGGCCCCCTTCAGATACTGGAAGGCTGCTATGAGGTCTCCACGCAGCCTTCTCTTCTCCAGGCTGAACAGTCCCAACTTTCTCAGCCGATCTTCATATGGGAGGTGCTCCAGTCCCCTGATCATCCTCGTGGCCCTCCTCTGGACTTGTTCCAACAGATCCATGTCCTTTTTATGTTGAGGACACCAGAACTGCACACAATACTCTAAGTGAGGTCTCACAAGAGCAGAATAAAGGGGCAGGATCACCTCCTTCGACCTGCTGGTCACACTCCTTTTGATGCAGCCCAGGATACAGTTGGCTTTCTGGGCTGCAAGCGCACACTGAAGCCGGATCATGTTCATTTTCTCATCGACCCGCACCCCCAAGTCCTTCTTCGCAGGGCTGCTCTGAATGTCTTCTCTGCCCAGCCTGTGGCTCTGCCTGGGATTGCTCTGACCCAGCTGTAGGACCTTGCACTTGGCATGGTTAAACTTCATAAGGTTGGCATCAGCCCACCTCACAAGCGTGTCAAGGTCCCTCTGGATGGCATTCCTTCCCTCCAGCGTATCAACGGAACCACACAGCTTGGTGTCATTGGCAAACTTGCTGAGGGCGCACTCAACCCCACCGTCCACGTCAGCGACGAAGATGTTAAACAAGACCGGTCCCAACACCGATCCCTGAGGGACACCACTCATTACTGGTCTCCAGCCAGACACTGAGCCATTGACCACAACTGTTTGTGTGCAGCCATCCAGCCAGTTCTTTATCCACTGAGTGGTCCATCAATCAAATTGATGTCTCTCCAATTTAGAGACAAGAATGTTGTGTGGGACAGTGTTGAATGCTTTACACAAATCCAGGTAGATGACATCAACTGCTCTACCCTTGTCCGTCAGTTCTGTAGCCCCATCATAGAAGGCCACCAAATTGGTGAGGCAGGATTTCCCCTTAGTGAAGCTATGCTGGCTGTCACCAAGCACCTTGTTGTTTTTCATGTGCCTTAGCATGCCTTCCAGGAGAATCTGCTGCAAGATTTTGCCAGGCACAGAGGTGAGACTGACTGGTCTGTAATTCCCCGGGTCATCCATTTATCGCTTCTTGAAAATGGGGGTTATATTTCCCTTTTTCCAATCATCAGGATCTTCACCTGACGGCCATGATTTTTCAAAAATGATGGCCAGCGGCTTAGCAACTTCATTCGCCAGCTGAAATCCATTTGTAGTCTGAAAGATTTTATGGGAATGTTACAGAAGTAGAGGAACATAATAGCTTGTTAGCAAGAAGTCTGTACAGTGAGTAAGGATGGGTAAACAAAACCTGATTAGTATCACTTATGTAAAAAAAAAGCTTAATTTCTTAAGTACTCTTCTCACAATACAACATTGCAGTATCTCCAGGTAAGGGTAGATGGTGCAAGCAAACATGTCCTTTTTCTGGAGTGCTCTCACTTACCAACACTCATCCTACCTGTTGTCACAGCACACACCCTCTGCTCCAAGTTCCCTTGCTAAATGTGCCAGGTGTGGTGTTGCTGAAGAAAATCTTGCTGTGCCATTTGCTCCATTCCATAGCCTGTATGCCATCTGACAGCTGTCAACAGGCAAACAAAATAAGCAGAATGAGTAAATCCCATGGTTTCCTTAGCAAGTAGGATTTTTGGAAGTTGATGGAGCAGAACACAGCAGCTAATATTTATAAAGTGTGACTTCTCTTTCTGGATAGAATGTAAGCTCTTTTACACCTTGATAGGATTTTTTCTTTAGCTCATTATATAATGAGAACTCAAGATGAGATCACCACAGCAGTTATCAGGGAGTGTCCTGGAACACTGCGTAGCTGGCATGGTAGAGAGGGTTGTTATGAAATTGTTTTTAAAAATAATTCTGGAATCCTGCCCCTCTTTCTGCTTATTTTAAGGTTCATATGCAATGTGTTGAATGTCTGTGTCTTGAATTATGCTGCTGGTGGATCCTCCCAGCTGGTCTGTCCAGTAACTGCTGACTGGTACGATCATGTTTCCATGTTAAAACTTTAAAAATAATTTAATGATAGCTATGTTTAGTGACATCATTTTAGCACCCATATGACTTAGCTCTCCCTCGCACTTTTCCTGAGACCATACAGCAGCTGTGTTTTACCCATATATGTCCCATCACTTCAGGCGCAGTCAAATTTTTAGAAAGAGGGAATTATACTGTCACAGATCACTGTATCTTCCTCAGCTGTGTAGGCTCTCATTTCATTGAAGAGATGCTTGAGCTTTCTTTAGTCTTCATAAATCTTTCAGGAAGAAAAGTTCGAAGTTTCCTAAAGGAAAGGCTGTAGTGATTCTTTTTAATAACATTATTCCTTTCAGGGTGCAAAACATACATTTGGAGACAGACGATTTCTTCTTAAAATGGTGTATTGTCTTTGGTGTCACTGAAGTGATGCAGGGCAATATTAATAGGTTTTTTCTATTAATGAAGAATAGTGTTACTGAAATAATAAATGAAATGTACTGAAAGATATTTCTTCCTATTAGAAAGCTTTTGCACAGAGAATCTCTATTGTCCAGTGGCAATTATTTCTGGAAAACCTATCACTCTCTTCCCTACCTAGCTGCTCTGCTATTTTCATGCATCTGTGATTGGTTATCAGTTTGCATGTTAAGAATTCTGTTTATAGTAAGATAAAATGCATCATAGTTACTGGCCAAAGTTTACTCTCAGCTACATTGATGATAATTCAAGGTGTGTTGGTTAGTAACACTGACAGACGCAGAGGTGTGAACAGAATTTGTTTGCCTGTTTCTATTGATTAGGGATTTATTTTTCTTGATTTGAGAATACGTTCTTTTCATTTCTGTATGTAGTGAAACAGTGTTTCTCATGATCAACATCAGAATATGTTTTCATTCAGTGAGAAAAGCTCTTGCTGCAGATAATGGTGCAATCTCCTGGTGTGGTGAAAGGTCAATCTGTAAAAAATTAATATTGAGTGTAATGTATCATATGTTTCTAACTGGCATGTAATAAAGAGTCCCCCTGCTATGCCGTATGTTTGCATTTCACAGGACAGCTAGTTTAGAGGATTCTGTCAGAAGTTTCACACTGTCTTTACCATGGGAGAGACGTGAGATCTACTCCACTCTAGTTCCAGTTCAGATATAAAGCTGTCATATTTTGTGTGGCAAAGATGTCTGAGCAAAGTCCACTCAGGGACATGCATGAACTTAGCCATTGCTGATGTCTCTCCTTTTGAAGTGCAGGTTGCAGAGTGATCTTGTAGGTAAACCTGGCTGTGCTGTCAGTTTCACCCTGGAGAGGGTGATTTTTTAAATCTAATTTGTATGACAAGCATACTTCAAAACCAGGCCTGAGGTTTCATCCTGAGGTCCCCGACGGCAGGTGAAAAGCTGAGGTATTAACAAAGAGAAGAGGTGATAACACAACCTGTGTAATCGATCATCTGATCCTCACATCTGTGGTCTGGGTCCTCAGAGGGAGGAGCAGCAGCCATGCTGCCTGGAAGGGTGTGTGGTCTGCCACAGCTGGCTCCTGGCTACTGTTCCCATCTGGTTATAAAATTCATTCTGGTTAATAATAAATTCAGTTAAAACCCAGCTAAATAAAAAGTCTGACATGGCTGACAGTGTTGTGTCAGGAAGCCAAAAGATGCTTTTGCTCACAGTTTTCTCAGTCTTGTTTTGTAACAGCAGGCAAATTGCCCCTGCTCCAAATCAAAACAAATCCATTGTCAGTCTGGCTTTTGAGACAGACAGATTGTTTGGGGAAGAGGCTATATTTCAGGATGTGAAATACCCGAATTTTATGGTGTCCAGACAGGCCTCAGCCAAGATAGGAACCTCTAATACTGTATGAGCATCTGTGCTAGATGTCACCATTGCAGCACAAACTGAACCAATGTGTCCTTGGATGACAAGCCTCTGCTCCCTGTTTAACCTTCAGGAGGTTTGGGAGGTTCTCAATAAAAGCAGTTTTCAGAGAACAATTAGGGTCTCCAGGGAAAAGGGTGAAATGAGAGGGACAAGAAGACTAATGCTGTTGCTTGAGTTAAGAGGATAAAACACAGGAAGAGATTTGGGGTGTAGAGTAGAGCCTGATTTGAGGGCAAATGCAGACTGTTGCAGCTCACATAACAGGGGATAGCAAATCACTGAAGTGGCTCCAGATCTTTTGCCTGTCCTCTAGGGCCATAGCATGTCAAAGCACAATTATCCAGACTGAGCTTGTGGGGATGAGGGGTCATTGTGCACAGGGCTTTTTGCACTCTCCCCAGGTTGTGATCAACCATGACCAGAAAAGGGATTTCCCTTCCTGCTGGAATTGAAGACTCCCTACCTTCATTCCAAGCCCCACAGGAGAAAATTGAAAAGCAGATAATGAAGCAATTTCTCCTCTTCCTTACTCAGTTGTAACTGTGAAGTAATTCAGCTGAAACTTGAGTTGAAAGATTGCAAAACTGGTGTTAGTGAGAAGAAAATGAGGCTGTTATGTTTTTCAGTCTAAGCAAGAAGAAAAGCTGGGCAACTTCATGAGGGCATTTACTCAATCTCTTGTAAAAATTTAAAGAGTCAAGAGAAGAGTACCAAAAATGTTCTAATAGTATTAACACTTTATTTTGTCTCCTTGTTCTGTTTTTGGACCTCCATAGAAAGTAAGACATTGGGAACTGATGGAGTCCAGAAAGCAGCAATGAAAATAATTAACGGCATTCTGTCATTTGCTTTACTGGGAAAGTGCTCATGGCTGACTGAAACTGCTGTGAAAAAAACAGTTAACATTATAGATGGAAGTGACATAGAGATCAACAAGATTAAAATTATTTAATTGCCAGACCATACAAAAACAAAGATACATCATATAACAGAGGGTACAGTACAGAGTTGAAGATTTAGTTGCATTTATTAATCTGTTCTCTAATGCAATCACTTATGTACATACTGTGAAATTTGAAGACAGTATTTCCAAAAGGGAGGGTAAAAAGTATTTCTAATGCACTGAATAATTATGATACAGGGCATCACAGAAACAAGCATGTAAGAAAAAAGTATATATTAGACGTATATCCAAACAAACTGTTGTAGGCATTGATGTTCCATAAAGCAAATGGGCACTGCAAAGCATTTACCTGCTTTTGTGAATTCTGGCCCCATAAGGGCTGATGCCAACTGGGTGATTTCATACAGTAAGAAAAATCAGGTGCGTAAGTTATTCCACTTACTCACCTGATTTGCCTGTGCGACTGTAGCTACCTTGCCATCTGGCTGAGCTGCAGTTCTAGGTAGGGAACGCTCAGAATAGTAACTTTAAAAAATGTGGTAGCATGCATAGAAATAAGTAAATGAAGGGACAGAGCTGCCGTAGCTGCACAAACCAAGCAGGCATTGTTTCATAGTTTTAACTGATCACCTAATGACTTCCTCCGTCGTATTTCAAGACCAGTCACTTCATGAAATATGATACTAGGAATTGCGTATGTATCCAAAAGCAGCATGAATCTACTGCAGATTGGTTTTGCTGTTTCACAAAGCATGGTCACATACGCAGTCTTGAAAGAAGGTGGGAGTGAAGCCAACGTAGAATTAACCACACTGAATAACTTGCACATTTTCAATGAAGTCTTTCATGTATTCTCTCCTTTTCAAAAGTGAACAAGGGCCAAAACCAGCCACATCACTTGGACTTGGCTATAATGAACTCCTGCTTCTCTGCAGTCTGAATCTAAGCCACTATCCTACACATACCACATCATAAGAAACCACTAACCCTAACCATGAGGCCAGCACATTCATGTCTCTACAATATGTTCGTTACACTCACATTAATAAATGAATATAATGTTACAATGCCTGTGCCATTAAACAGCACCTGTTCAATACAATGGAAACAAGGCACTCCATGATTAAATATATTATCTTCTTGACAAAGAACTGCACAACTGTTTGGCTAGAGCTGTGAAGCAAATGGTGTATTTGCATATGAAAAGGAATTTGTGTACATTTGATGAATGACAGAATAATTGCTATATATGGCAAGGAAAAGGGATGTAAAATACTTCATATACTCATTACTGCTGTTGCAAGTAAGAGGGAAAGGCCTGCATATAGCTGTGACTGTACCTTTCTTGACCACTTCAGCTAGGCAAAGCTTAGACAGGCTGCTGGCATTATAAAAGTAAGCTTTAATCCTGGAAATCATAGCTGGAAAAGGTCTGATGGACTCTGATAGAGTGTACTCACATCATCCCCTCGGAGTACACGCAAAGTGGATGTTTTGTCCACTTGAGTTTCAAGGGTGTCAAATGTGGGTCTTCCACCATTGTACTTGGATGACTGGTTCAGATTTTAATAAACTCCTGTCAGTGGTAATTTTTTCTTTTTTATTCAGTGAATGTTGTGGGTTTTTCCTTTATTTCATTCAGAAGTCTCCCTATACCTTTATAAACCACTCACAGTTATGGGTCTTGGCCATAGCTGGGCAACTCCAACCCAAACCTCTGAAGGAGCTGTGTTGGAAAAGTTAAAAGGAGTGGAGGACACCAAGATGGGCTCAGTATCTTCAGCAACAAGTTGCAGGATAGAAAAGAAGAAGGGATCAGAGGGTTATAGAAAAGATGCTAGGTAAAGGGAAGGGAAAATTATAGTTTTCAGTCTTCAATCATCTGTTCTACATATACACAAATCACAAAAGGGGGACTTTTCATTGCAAATTTCCCCTGAAATTGCTGCCCTTAGGAGTTACCTGGGGCTGAAAACTAGACCCGAAAGTAGAGATGCTGTCCTTCCCACGATCCAGATCTTACTGCCCTGGTAGGAGGAGGAATATGGCAGCTTTGGTGCAATACAGTAACTGAAAGGGTGAGAAATAGCAGGTGAAGAGAAGGATTGTGGATGGGTAGGGAAACACAGTAGGTTCTTGATTTAGGAATATCCATGTTTAGAGGTGTTGATCTGATTTACAGAAATGCTAAATGCTCACAGCAGAAACTGATGGCAGTGAGAATCATATTCAGCAAATACAGAATGCGATAAAGTACTGAGAATTGTAGTTAGCATCTCAAACTGCCCCCCCAAATTTGCTTAAAGTGTGGACAAATTTGACATTATTCTCACTGAAACAGCTTCTTGTACATCTAAAAATGGTAATAACAACTCAGGAAACATACTCAGGTTTATTAAAAAAAACCCAAGTAAACAAAACCAAACAAACATAAAACCATGCGAAGAACATATGATTTAAAAGCCAGGTGAAAGCGTGAGAAAAAGAAAATTATCTTTTGCTTGTAGGGTTTAAAAGGCATTAGGCAAATGACACCTGGAATCCCATGCTGAATAAGTAGGATAAACTTAAGTATCAAGTAACTGCCCATTCAATGGAATAAGACAAGGTTACAGTAGAAGAATGTCAGACCACATTTTAAACTATGTACCTGCCTGTCGTGTGAAATGGGTAGGTGAGCACAGCCAATGAAACTGTGCTTGGGTAGCATGGGGGTTGCTGAATTAAGAGGCAGTGGAAAACCTTAATACTGCTGCTCAATTTGCTCATATTTAAGGGTTTGATTTTGTGAGTCTTATTATTCTTTTCACAGTTTTCTCTCCAGTGCAGTTCCTGGGAATGGAAAACAACGACAGTGTTTTCTGAAAGACAGCTGGCACGGCCGATTCCTCAGAGCACATGACCACAAACCAAACCTAGTACTGTCAAACTACATTAATCTTCACTATGGCTTGCTTAGATTAGTAACCCATCAAAATGTAGTGGTGTATAATGACCCTCTCTTTATAAACACTTCCCCTCTTATAACTGATTTTTATATTACAGTTCATAAGAATACCCAAGAAACAGTGATTGCCTGAAGATTTTTAGGCTAGCAAGCCTCTGTATTGAGATCTTGCACAACATCTGTTCTCTCTTAGAAGATCAGAACATTCGTTGCCAAACCCTCACTCAACCTTTAAGTGGAAATAGGACACATTGCCCTTCCAAGAAGACATGGCTAGGATGGTACAACTCTTCTGACATAGACAAGGAGGCCTAAAAGAAGCAAGTCCTCCTATCTAAGAGGACGAGTAACTACAATTTTCTGCTTCTTAAAAACTCTTGTCAGTAGGTTTGTGCATTTGTGTTTTTGAACATTATGTATAGCAACCATGTGTGGGCAAGCAAGATGCTTTCATACCTGGTGAATAGGACTAGAGCACATAAACATGTTGTTTTATCTGTTTTCAATTATTCCTCAATTTAATAACAAAATACAATATTTATCAAAATAATAATGATAACTATCATATTCACAAACAGGGTTTTATTCAAACTGTAAACTGTAGATATGCTAAAAAATGTCCTAAATGTGGGGAAGGAAGAGGAAAGGTTATTTCTCTTCCCCCTTTTAAATCTCTTAATTGGAATAAAAGGAGAATTGATTGCACTTAGTTATTTACTTTCTGTGTTTGAGGGCTTTTTTAGGTGTTTCATTTCTCTCCCCAGTTAAATCTTCAAGGATACTGACATGTAATAAGGCTGGTAGCAGCACAAAAGAGAAGGGCAAATATTCTTCCTTCTTTAGATTATTGCCAAGTGCTGATCATCACACAATTTGTTGCATCAAATGACCGTAAGAAAAAAGCAGTGAAAAGAAAGAAATTCCAGAAACTTAAAATTTTGCAAGGGAAAAGCAGGGAAAAAAAAAAAAAAGTATCTTCCAATTGTCAAACAATAAATTGGACAAATGGATTTTTTAAAAGTGCCTCAGATCAGCTCTTGAACAATAAAGGTTTAGTTTATGGTCATGAATTAAGGAATGGCATTGTGTTGAGATTTGTATCAGAGTCCGTATTTGTACACTAAACTCCCACTCTCATTTGTGAGTGCTTGTCACTGTCAAAAGTAAACATAGCTGTAAAGACGGAAACACTCAGTAATAGGTTTACCTCAGAGCCACTGCCAGGAAAACTGAACAAGATAATACAGTTTCTCCTACAATGCTATTCTTATTTTTCTGTTCTGAGTTAGATGAACTTTGTGGACCTACTCAAAATATGTAGCCTTTCTCCATTGAAATGGGTTTGGATATTTTGTTTAACAATAGAGGGCGTTGTGTTTATTTCCTTAGATCATTGTAGATATGTAGTGTCACAAAGTAAGCAAACTCCTTTTATGTTCTTGAGTCTTTGGCCAATTTTGCCTTGAGCACACAGTTATTACTAGATGATGATGTAATTTTGTTACTCAACAAATGAACAGAAAGGATGTTAATGCTAAGATGAGCCAGAGAGGGCAGCTGAAGGGCGGAAAAGGCACTTTTCTTCCACTTCTTTTTAGGCCAGTCAAAACTGAATTCCCAGGATTTACATGGTGTAATATCAGATATGCTCAGTGCATAAGAAAAAAAAATGTGGTCATAGCTCAGTAAGACAGCAGATGTTATGACAGACAGCCTTCAGCTGAGGTTGTCAGAAATTTATGTGGCATCAAAGCATCCCCATCTCACCAGATGTCCTATTCCATGAGCCAGATAGACACCTACAAGCTGGCTCCCTGGCTGGCTTTTTCTTTGAGGCCCTGAGCAAAAGAGAAAGCTGATTAGCTTGAGATCCAAGCAGACTGCAGTACTAAGCACTACTGGTAAATTAAACTCATTTACATTCTGCCCATAAAGATTCTTCCCTGAAAAGAAAAAGTTTCGAAAGTGTTGTCTACTCCAGACATATTACATACTCTCCCCACTGCCCCAGTTTGGGGGTTTGATTGAAGAAGAGGTACATAGCTGGAAAAAGCTAGATCTAGACTTAGAACTACAGGGCATAATGCTGCTTTCTCAAATAATAAAGACTGGGCACACCAAATTTGGAATGGAAACACAGGAAGCTTCCACCACTTGCAAAACTTACCCAGCAACAGCCCACTTAGTTTGCTGGTACAAGAGAGCGCAGAGTATGACTATTACAGAGTGGCACACACGTGTCCATCGTTTCTAGAAAGTTATGTGTCTTATGTGATGTTGACATGTGTTATATTTTTCAGTCTTTCTCCCCCATCGTTTTTTTTTACTTCAAAAGTCAAAAACCTGTTGACTTCATATTTTCCATTGGGCAGATGTTCTTTCTTTTCCCCTCTGGTGCTTCTCAAGATTAAATTAGATTTTAAAAGACATGAGAGATGTCATATTGAGAACCCTGAAAACAAAGAACTGTGTTAGTTTCATTTACGCAGATGGTGACACAATGGTGTTATGCACAGGCTGCAGACAGCAGAACTTGGTCATAATCTGAACAGGTCAAGAAAAGGTTGTATGTATATGAAAATAATTTGGGGATTTTTGTGTATTTCCTTTTGAGCTCTCTTCTAAACCTGCTAATGATGGAACCATTTTACCCTGATACCACAAGCTTGTTTTGGTAGCACGTATGTTGTACTCTGTCTAGAGATCATAATGCCAGTTGCTAGTGACCTGAGATATAGCCTAGTGCACTAGCAAGTACCTTTAAAAGTGCATGTTAATTAGATTAATAAGATAATTTCCCAAAAAGTAGCCACAAATCAAACCATAAATACATAAATATTTCTACAGCCCTAGATGTACTTATGCACAGATACGTACTTTTGGATTCACACACTTCCTAGTGATGCAGTGATTCTTCCAGTGGACACAGTAGTGGGATAATTCCATAGAGATTAATTTTCAGTTCCATTAAGTGATAGTCTATCTCTCAAAGTATGGTAAGTAAACAGAATTTCAAGTTTTTTATCCATGTTTTTTAAAATTATCTTTTAGGTTTTACAACTTAGGAGTTAAAAATCTCTACTATTTTGATACCAGTTTAAAAAGCTAGGAAAGCTGAAATAGTGTGTGCAGTAAATCTGTGCCATGGCAGAAACAGTCAGAAGTGTAAAGAGTAATGATTAAACATTTAATCAGAAGCATTATACTTTGTTGTGTTCTCATTGTAGCTGCAGGAAAAGATGCTGTAACAGATCTTTAAATAGAAAACCAGAGGCTAAATTCTACTTCATCCATCAAAAGCAGCTGCTAGGAGATGACCTAATTTTAGTGGCTTATCAATTCCTTAGTGCTTGTTGGTTGATGTAACTTTGATCCTCCGATGCTAGATGACTTTTGTGCTGAATATAGCTGGAATTTAATGTGAATCTTTTGGATGGCTGCCCAGCCAAGCTGCATAATCCAAACAAAAAGAGCAAGAAGTACATGATTCAAGCTACTCACGTGTACAATAATACAAATATATGTATCCTGATTCCTTTGGGCAATCAGCTGCATGTCACCAAGCACATATTTCAGATACAATGCCCTTGTGGGGTTTTTGCCTGTTGGTTTAGTTTTTGTTTGGGATTTATTTTTTTTTTTTTAAACAATGCTTTGCTTTTCATTAGAAAAACAACACAAGATGCAGTGAGAGTCAGCTGCTGCCAAGAAATAATGATAGAGTCAATAATTGCAGGACGTTTTTAATGAATGTTTTCCAAGCAAATCATTGCCATTTCAAAGGGCTGTTATTTCTATTTATGTAGAGATTAGCCTACATGTTATCAGGGAGAGTGAATGGTTCTATGTTTTTTTATCATTAGTTTTGTAGCATTTTTAAGGGTTTTTTTCTTTTTTTAATACTGAAAATGTTTTTGTCTTTGTCTCTTACTCTTTATCTGGACCATAACTTGTTTTCCTTTCTGTCTTTCTTTTTTTGGCTCTTCACTAAAACCATCTGTGACACGCATGCGAGTTGTTGGGTGTGTGAGCAATGCTTCACACATATTTACTTGCCCTACTTGGCATTATTTGCTAGTCATTAAAGATTATGCAGGAGTTTTTAATGTCCCATTTTTTTCTATCCTTTAGCAATCTAAGGTAGGAATAAGAGAGTGGCCAGGCTGTTTGTTGTAGAGTGCTTTTTTATTATTATTATTATCATTATATTATATTATATTATTTTCCCTTACAGAGCCCGTGTCTAGAATTTAGACTGGGGAGGATTTAGATTGGGAGGATTAGACTGGAAGGATTTCTGGGTTTTCTTCCTGGCACTGACAATCATGCATTGTGTGAGCTTGGGCCAGTCACTCAGGGCCTGTTTTTCACACTCCAGTTGAAATAAATGGGAACTGCATGAGCTCAGCACCTTTGCAATCCAGGTCATTTATCTCTCCTCCTTTCATTTATGCACTGATAAATGTAACGATCTTTGCCTTTGCGTATGGAAACTGACGGATACAAATATGGGCAGTTAAACACGCAAATGCCTCATTTTGATGCAAAATCGTCCATTTCATACAACCAGGGATTTCTACATTTGTGTGCTTTGGTTTCTCTTTGGAAAAATGGGCTATAAATAACAAAATATGTACAGACTTATAAAGGAAGCACAGCTGAAATCAATATGTTTGTGTAACTGCTTTTCTATAGTTTCACTTCTGTTAAAAATACTGCTAACTATAATAATCATTTTAGCCTCCTTTATTACTGGATTAAATGTTGTCAATGTGCAGATGCCTTGGGCTTTACATGCTAATGTAGGTTATTACAAGACCCAGTGTTAGCTGTTTGACACATTTCTGGATTTTTAGGTGGGCTTAATTATCTTTTCATGGTACCTGTGTTCCTTCCGTAGCAGTAAGGTTGTGCAAAATGGTGAGCACACAGCTCTAGGTTGCCCCAGTGAATTGCCAGTACTGAGACAGTGCAGGCAATTTCACTATGTCCTATGGATATCTAGAAAGGGCCAGATCTAGCACAAAAAGCAGGATTAAAAAAACAATCATAATAAGCAGTCAGATTGACATCAATTTTCAATCTGCCTACCTCTGCTAAAACAAACCCCAATAGTAAGAACAAATCTCTGCAGTAGAAATGAGGGTGACCATTTAAATGCTATTGTTCTTGATATAAAAATGTCAGTGGCCTCTGACTCCTGGTTCCTGTGTCCTGCTCAGGTAGGAACTTGCTGGAAGTCTGAAGCACTGAGACTCTTGCATTTACAAGATGCTGTCCACAAGCTTCATTGCTGTTGTGCTGCTTTAAAATTATCCAATACTGTTGAGCATCCCAGTTAAAATAACTAAACTAAATTAACTAAACTAAACATAAAATAAATTTAAATTAAATCAAATTAAATTAAATTAAACAAATATCTGTAGCTTTGTTGTGGAAAAATGTAAATGCTTATGTTTCGCCTGAAGTCTCACAGACAAGAGAATAACAGGACATCCTACCTGGGGCTTCAAATCTGGATCCTGCTTGCTGGAACAATTCCTCCTGTCTATGCCCCTTTCTTTGCCATTGTCCAAGGTCTGTACAATGTCCCCTTTCTCATGGAGCAGACAAGCCCATCACACAACTGAAATACAGAGGGATATTGATGCATACTGGAGGAAGCCTTTATTCTCAAGACCTTGCACTTTTGTATGTCCCCAGTGCACACATCAGTCATGGGCTGGGGAAATGTTTGCCTTTTTCTTGCATTACACCTCTAGTAGTTGCACAGAAGGATTCACAGCATGTGTGTAGCCCTTGGCTGCGTTTCAGAGTATTTGAATTGCCCTGGCCAGAAGATCAGCCACTCCTGTGGCAGAACAAAGATGTGAACTCACAGCTCTTGGGCTATTGCCCCAGCCTTCCTGGTGTGCCAGTCAGCTTCCCAAATTGAACCTGATAATAACAGTGTTGTGTGTAACCATGAGCTTTCCGGGAGTCTTCAGTAAAACTCAACCAGCTTAAACATTTACAATCCAGTTTTGTTCCCACTAGACTGGACAGATTATTATCTTCAATGGAAATAGTCTTAGATGTTCTGTAAGTATCAGAGAACAAACAAACAGCTGCTGCCTCTAGAAAGGAATGATGTATTTTGAGAATGAGGCTGGCAGCCAGGCATTCCAGAATCCTCATGCTGGCTCTGGGCAGATATATCCCGTATTCTTGCAGCCTTGTAGTCCCCATGCAGCTCAGACAGAATTGGTTTGCCTTCCTTCATTGTGGGTTTGTGTGAAGATTATATAAATCACCTGAAAATGATTAGCATTAAAGTTATTACCTCATAATCATCAGCAGCTTCTTCCTTCTAGTCAGTCCTCTGGATTCTGATATTTTGGTTAAAAATTTGTACTGGTGGGATGCTTCTGTTGTGTTTATGATTCTGTACTTTGTTGAGGGTTTTGTGATCTTTGTTAAAATGAAGAAAGCTCCTACTTTACATGGTATTCTAAAGATTAATTTCAAACTTCATGGTAGTGAGTTGATACTGCTAAATGCCAGGGTTTGCTACTGTCAATATTGTATTAAGTAGTTAGGGCTAATAGGAGTGAAAGTGCCCTGCTTGTAGGGTGAGCTGCAAAGCAGCATCACCAACTGGCCCAGTTGCCTGCTTGTAAAGAGGAAGCCAGCTGAGGCAAGGATGGAGTGGGAACCCAGATTCATCTCATTGACCTGGATTGGCAGCTCGACTCTTCTACCTGTACTTAACCCACATTCTGGATATATCTGGATGTGGGTTAACCTAGTCGTTAAATGTCCCTGTGTGTTTTTCAATCCACTTGCCATGTTTGTGAATGCAATATAAATAGGCTATGGTGGTGTAAATTATGTTATTACCTGCGTGAAAACAGGCTTTTAAATACAGCAGTGCATAACATAGTTACAAGATGTGATTAAATATGTAAAAAGACCCTGAAAAATTTTTTGAAGGCCTGCTTGTTCTTCCAGCATCCTTGAACTTCTACTTTTCAGCAGTGTGAAAACCAGTTTAGACACAGATTATTTGTTATAGAGACATTAGTACTGAGTGTTGCTAAATGATCATAAATTAGCTGTTAGCAATTTGAAAGCACTCACATTCTGAAATGTCTATTTAGTGGAACCAATATCCTAACTAATGTTTGCTACCTATCAAGTGAAAAAAATGTGGATACAAAATCAGGTGTGATAAAATACATACCAAATTCTATCCTCCTTTCTGATTTTTGTGCTTATTTGCACTTATCCATGAACTGCCATGTATAAAAGCTCATCTTCATAAACGTGGTTTGTGCCGAATTATGTGTGACTGTTGTTACTCTGAATTGGCAGTGCTAAAACTGAAAACTGAGTTTTCTCTTTCTGAAATACTACTATTTGTTCCTGCAGTCAGACATTTGTGCATGGAAGACCAGCATAAAATACCATTTTTGCCTTTCAACAAATGAACAGAGATTGGGCATTTTTTTAGCACTTTCTGAGGAAAACATCTGTGTGTGTGTGAGATTAGAGTACCAAACACTGATTATAAGCACGCAGCCCCTTTGCTGGAAGCTCATGAAGACTCATCTATCTAACTAGACTTTTGGAAAATAGCTTTGGAAAAAAAAAATGTTTGATAGTCAAGAAAGAAAATAAAAAAAATACATTAACTTGGCATGTCTTAACATGTACGACCCATGGTGCTGGAAATAGTGTTGGTGGTGATCTTACTTCACGAAACTTTAGAAGCAAACTAGTTCATAATTCAGCTTTTGCTATAATTAGTGTAACAACCACCATCAGCACTGGTTTTGGGCAAAAGCCTGAAAGCCCATGGTCCTTCTTGGGTAAAATCAATGAGGGGCAACTGTGTCCAGCAAGTGCCAAGAGAGCTCTAGAAGCGCCTGAGCAAGGCTGCAAGACCTCTGGGCAGTCATGTCAAAGTACATTATTGTCACATCAGTACACTGTTGGAAATAGCTCTGTGTCTTATCCACGATCACACATGGATGATAACCATGGATGAACAAGGAATGAGCCCAGGTCTTCCACATCCTTGGGAAGGACTTCAGATATTGCATTGTATTTCTTACTTTTTCCTGATGTTTCAACTCACAGAAGAAACTGGTGCTGAAGAAATGGTGTGTCTGCTGTAGCCAGTCAATTATGAATTTTTTGGAGTTCTGGTGATTTGTTGTGTTTAAAAATATAATAAAAATGAACAGTGCTGTAATTCTGAGGTTTGTAACAAAGGTAGTTACCAGGCCTAGGTTTTCAAAAGCAATTTCCTTAGTTTATTTTATGGTTTTATTTTCTTACAGCTTGATAAAATTCAGGGAACAAGACTTGCATCATTTAAGAATGCCCAGTATCTTTTTTGAAAGGAAGATCCAGGCTGTGCTACATTGTCATTAATAGCAATGAGAGTTAAGAGCCCAATCTTTTTGCAGCAGGGGAGATTAGAGCATATTGTGAATATGATTTCAGTATATATACTAAGTTCCCCAAGGGTATTTCATCAACAGCAACTTCAAAACTTACTTTTATGCCACTTCCACTCAGCTGACAAGAACACTTGACATTTTGAGAAGGTTTAGAATAGAAAACATTAGCAGTTCGTGTTGATCATGTAACTCATTGGCAAAAACACTACTGTTTAAATATCATGTTCAGTCATCTCTGGATTGCAATCTAATGAGTGTAAAAGAGGAGTACTTCTCGAAAGTGACTTGTTTTGTAACTTATACTGTTACAAACTTGC
This sequence comes from Neopsephotus bourkii, assembly GCF_033783945.1. NCBI lineage: Eukaryota > Metazoa > Chordata > Aves > Psittaciformes > Psittacidae > Neopsephotus > Neopsephotus bourkii. Next base: position 28,242 of record NW_026901275.1, read on the forward strand.
AAAATGAAAAACATGGACATTTAATTCCCTACATCTATCATTTTTGAGGACAGTGTCCTTTTGTGCCTTGGAAAGGCACATCAAACAAATGTAAATAAACAGTCATAATTCTGTACTTTCTGTTCAGTAAAATCTCAATGTGAAATTTTCATTGTTATGAACAGGATGAGTAATCTTGCTAATGTCATAGTTACCAAGTATGTTCTGGCTTGTCTTTGAACACCTCCAACTTTACGCATGCATTAAGCCATTATCAAGGAGTAATGTTCCAGGTAATCCTTCACGTAAAAGAAAATGCAATGATGTCCTCTTTCCTCCAACTGACATAAGCATTGTTTGACTTTTCCTCTAATTGAACCCACCAGCTTTTAGAATTCACTTTGGCATGGATCAAGGAGTGGGATTGCTGATGTCTTTAACTTGCTTGTTTATTTAACTTCCCAGTACATAATCAGTTGAATAAAAATGACCTTTCCCTAAATATATCTGAGTGGCTATACTATATTATACTAATGACTGCAACATGCAGAAAACCAAAACAAGCATTTTGCCAATATCAACAGAAATGATGAAAACACAGTTTGCAGCAATGTACAAATTACTGCTGCCAGCTTGCAGTTCCCCACTTAACTCTTGATGAAGTTATAAATTGCGACAATGAATATTGTTTCTATCTTGAGTCACTCTGTGGGCCATTTTCTGCTGTCATAAATTGAGACTAAAGCCATTACAATTAGACGGTTCTATTTCCATCCAAGTAAAACCAGAATTTTCCTTCCAAAAATCAAATAATGATGGTGTGATATGGACAAAGGTATACGTAGTGATTTCTGATGCATGGTTTCAACCAGTTCAGGTACAGAGATGAAAGATAACCCAGTGACTCGGTCTGAAAGTTAACTTTTGCCACTATGTGTGGTTCACAGCTTTGTTTCTGAACAAGGAAGTTAAAGAAATCTAATTTCAAGCTCCACTGGAAATCGAGGGAAAGCAAACAATATCTGAGAGAGAGACAGCAAGGAAGGAATAGGATAAAAATTCATGAGTGATAGAAGACGGGGGGAAGGAATGGACTTGTTTATCTAAATCCTCCCTAAAATGCCTTCAGAGGCTGTGTTCCAGACCACCCTAGTTTTAGTTTTTCAAAAACAAACCCTCCCTTTTATTTTAAATAGGGGTATGCTGGAGCTAGAAGTATTTATCCAAACCACCAGGAATTTAACTTTTAGGATTCAGAAAAAATGGAACCTGGAAATGAAACAGCTTTGGTTTGGCTTCTGCAAAATCCAAACCACCTTTCCCCGCCCCCTCTTCCCCATAGCTAGGCTAAAGCCACAATCCGAGAGCTAGCAGTAAATGTGTAAAACCAGCACACACTAAAAAGAACAACTGCAATTCAGCTACCTCTCTCTATGCAGTGCTGACTTATGGGATATTGGAAACGTAAAAGAAATGTTTCCACCCAGGAGCAGCTATGGAAGGAAGCAGCATCATTTTGGGAGCATGGAGCTATAGTGACATAACAGCAAGGCTGTTTCCACAGACTCCCACTGACATTACTTCCCAAATCTGTCTATGCTAGATAGCTTTTATCTTGGCTGAGAGTAGCTGAAAGTCTGAAATCTTTTCAAGTGTAGTATGTGTACCCTGTTTCACTTCACTGCTTTGCTTCATTACTGTGGTAGTCTCCTTCACTGCAAGTGTTTATAGAATGCTTGTTCTCCAGGTTAGAAAACAAGAATTGCTTTCATTGTTGGGCTTCTTCCAAGCTCCATCGTTAATTATAAATATATTTCCTTCAAAACTTTTTTCAACACTTTTTGTTTGGAAACTTCATGATTTCCTGGGTAACATCACACTTAAGCAAAGTCTGTAGTATCCAAGAGGAAGAATATCCAAGATGAAATGCTTATCTACTTTTTATCCTTCTAAATTAATGTCTCATTACTGTCGTTATTTGCAAAAGGGATGATTATTTTATTACCAACATATCTCTTGAGCTGCACTTTCAACATTTAATAGCTGTTAACAGAAATAAATTTTAAACATTTTTTGCTACAGATGAATTTGGATTAACTCCCCATCAGCCTTTAAATTGTGGTGAACTTTTTTTAACAGTAATTTGCCAGGACATTTTTTAAACTTTCCAGAGCAGAGCAAGCTTAGGAATTCTAATCATAATGTAAGCATTTTCAAATGAGAATATTCCTGATAATATGACCACTAACAAACAAGTTATGTGGAAAGAATAAAAAATATCTCAGAAAAATTCCAGCCAGTCTTAATGCATTTGTCATGAGATAAATCTCCATTTTGTGAGAGTAATTGGCCTTTCCACCTCTTTTCTTCTTCTTTTCTGTAACATTTGTTAAAGAGTTGTTGCAAACTATTTTGTCTTTTCCAGGTAGAATATGGAAGGTTTGCTGCATGTATCCCTGGAGAGCCTTCGTCAGAGTTTTTACCAAAGAGAACAGAATTCACTTGCACTTCAAATACTTTCCTGCAAAGGGTCAGCTGGATGCTCTGGGACATGTTTTGAAATAAAAGCATAGAATAAAATTGTAAAACATAACAACGACTTCCTCACTGTGGAAAACTTCTGTACAGAACGATGATGTGTACAGAACAGTGATTCAGTATTAGTGCAATTTCCTGTAATGGAGAGCCAAATTTTAGGACGTTGCATAGAAGACAAACATCTCCTGCTGACTCACCCTCATCTTGCTCCATCTTCAAATATTACAATATCTCTGGTCAGTATCAGCCTTGAGCTGCTGCTGCTGCCAACACATCTGCCCTATTTTTAATTATCTTCTGTGGAAGAGCTTAGGCTGAAATTAAGTGTGATGTGAAAACAGGTGATATTCCCACCTGCTCTTTTACACAGTTTTTCCTGTGCAAGAAATGCTGGGATTTGGGCTGGTTTGGGGTTTTTTTAACAGTCTTGAGTTAACATCACAAATAGATTCATTGGTGGGTATGTATCCAATACATACATTGCTCTAAGAACAGGTGGGAATAGCTGTAGAGACTCATTGGTTTTATAGTTCCACTGTTGATGCCAGAAAATTACATGCTGCTTTTCCTCAGCCCATTTTGAATGAGAAGAGCTGCCAAAAGCCTACCTGCCATTTTAATGATCTGAGAGGTGGGAGTTTTGGGGTGGCATTTCCATCCACTGGCATCTTTGAGGGAGAACTAGATACATTTGATTTAATCTGGAGGGGCAGGCTGTTCAGACTCACTGAAGGAGGCGTTACTGCTACCAGTAACAAACATGAGTCCTGTTCTTTGCAGATACAGCTATAGACGTTTGCTGGAGCCTCATGGATGGGTCCATTCATTCTTTGGTGGTAGAAGCAAGTACAATGCACAAACACTTCCCGAGATGTGCCCATACTTGGAAAATGCTATATGAGACTATGCAGTAGCAGTGGTGGTAGGAGACAGTAACTGAGTACGATTACCTCATGGTTCCCTTTTTGAGAAGGCAGGGTCACTCACTAGATGACTGGAAAACAGTTACTCCAGTCGACACCAGAACTGGTATAGAGAATTGTCAGATCTTTTATATTCCAAACAGAAGCTAGGGAAGGGGCATCATATATTGAAAACAGGCTGTTTCTTTCTTCAGTCATTCTTTCTGAGATGACAGAAACGACCCCCACCACAGCCTTAGTGCAGGAACATGCTGAGTTAATGCTTTCTATTCACTAATGATTTTGTATTTTGGACTTTGTTGATATAATTCAGCTGCTATCTTAATGCAGATCACAATTTAATCTTGAATTTAGGGAATGGAAAATCCTGATAAACATCCGGGCTGTTATGAATGCAAAGGACTTTGTAGTAAAGTGTCTCTGACATACATCCATGAGAAATGTTTGATGTGTTGTAGAAGGCATCAGTCTAAAAAAATGTTTTTCCTCTGACTTTGTTGAGCAGACTGGGGAAGTAAATGACACAAAGTGACCCCTCTTTGCCTTTCCTACTGCCATCTTTCTGTTTGATCTTGCAGTGATGTGAGTCTGTAACTTAGAATTAATTTCTGTAATGAGTTATAGCGTGAACAGAGGGGTTTTTATTTTCTGCTGCTAAAAGGAGCTGTATGATCTGAAAATTGTTTTGAGACAAAGGAGCAGCCTATTTCCACCTCTGTCACTGAATTGCTGTGTCAAACTGGGCAAGTCACTTAACTTCTCTGTGCCTCAGGCCTTTGCTCTGTATTATAGCATTCAGCTCTTGTGCTACTAGCAAATGTTTTGCATGGCTTAATCATAAATTACTGTCTGCATGCTAATTAGCCTCAGACAGTGCAAAGTTTATTATCCTTGTTTTCAACCTTTATTCCAGTTCAGGAGATATGATGTCTGGTTTTGATTTAGGCTTGCTCATAGCTTGCAGGAGGGAAAGGAAGAAAGTGCTGAGATCTGCAGAGGAGATGCAGACAATGGCACAGATTGTAAGTTGGTGGGAATTTCTAGGCCCAGGGCTGTACTGTATGAAGGATGCCGGCATCAGAGATGCCTTATTACAGCATTTTATCTTGGCCTGGATTAGTTTAAACAACCGGCTGAGTTACCAGCAGCAATATACACAATGCAGGAGAACCTTCCAAATAAGTCCTGTGTCTCACATTGGCTGCACTTGACTTTTGATCACCAGATTTTTACTGTGCTGCTGCTGAAACTAGTTCAAATAACATTAACTGGGGCATGCTGGCCACCTCTCGCAGCTGTAGTGCATGCTTGTGAGCTCAGATGGGCAAATGAAAAAGTCAGGTCTGTCAGTCTGCCAGTGTGCTGCATCTGCATGAATGCGCAATCCGCTGAAAAGCAATTGACTGGCCAAGCCCTTCAAATACCAGGGCAAAGCTGTGCCAACAGTTGTCTCCCTGACAACTGTGTGAGTACTCTTATGGGTGGAAGAAATCAGTCACAATCAGTCTAGAAGGAAAAAATCTTGTGGAAATCCCTCTGGTCTAGGCAAGGCTGCAGTTTTGCTGTCTGTGAAGAGAGAAAGGTGGCGGGAGTGTCCCGCTTTATGGCAATACTGGAAGCGTAGTCTGCAAGTATGTGCAAAAGCAACATGATTGAATCAGAAGTATGGGAGCAATACAGTGCTGTGTGCAAAAACAGGCTCACATCAGTTCTGAGTTTTATACACAGACAGCCTAAAATACTCCCTGCTGCAACATGGCTGAAGTCTGCATCCCTGGAGAATCAGTAGGAGTTAAAGAAAACTTCCAAATGCTGCATGCATCTGTGAGGGAAAGAAGAAAGCTGATTTCTCCCAAGTTATCAGCTCAGGAACGAAGAGATTAACAGGCTTTGTGTGTGGTGCAACGTGCTGTTTTTTTTCCATTTTGATGCACCCGAGAAAGAAGCAAATCCCCCTGATTTCCCAGTATGACAGGGCAAAGAAAACCCCATGAATCCCTGCAGCAGTTGCAACAGTGTCTTCTTGCCCTCTGCCCTTTGTCCTTCTAAGGGAAAATGTTGGGTGGCATACAACATTTAAAAAGTTAATGATAGGCTAGCTGCTAAAAGCTAACACTTGTGGTTTTGGGTTACAGGAGCTGGGGAACAGTATGGCAGCCTGCTCATACCAAATGTCTGAGAGTACCTTACTCACGGGAAGCACTGGCAGACTATAAAGTGCTCTGTTAATTATTGTTGACATTGCATAGAGAGCCTCATGCTGTTCTCTCTCTGCCTGCTTCGACTTAATTTGTTTGAGAAAGTACTTTTTCCATGCTGCAGATTATGTAAATTCATATACTCTACTGCACTGACAGATGTGTCTTTGTTTTAGAAGAAGCCATTATTTTTTTCAGTGCTGAATGTGAATGGAGCATTTCACATTGGTGGCTTCAAAAAAAATTTATAAAGCGAAGCTGAACAGCTCAAAATATTTTGCCCTTCTACACTGACACTCACAAGCCTTTATAACAGTGTTATCAAAAGCATTTGCAGTGTAACATGTATGAATCGGCCACAAAGACTCTGTTAGTCAACAAATGACTGAAAACACGTATTTTAGTCAGCTCTACCTCACACAATGTGTAGCAGAGCCCAGTTAACACAACTGTAGATAATGGGGCAATTATTCCATATTGTGGGTCAAAGACTATCTTATAAGATAGCTCTCATAACTCCTGCTTATCTGAGGAAACAGAGGGTGAAAAAGGGATGAAATTTCCCTTTCTCCCTCCTTGTGATGGTAAGGTATGACTTGACTCTTCACTGACCCCAAGCAGTGCTTGCTCTAAGGCACGCCATGATTCTGGTAATCTGTCTTGAGAGTGGTTGCATTATTCACCTTCCACATTTCACTACTGATGATTACCTAGGTGTTCTTCAGCTCACTCTCCCATTCATCAATTCTTCCTGAACATGCTGGTAAGAAATGAAGCATGCTGCATCCACTTGAGCAGAAAGAAATGCTTCCTGTGAATACATAAATGCAGCAAACTTACTCTGAGGTTTCATTATAAATTAAAATGACCCCTCTGCCAATTGATCGTAATGATTTTCACAATCTTCAACACCATTTCAAAACCAGGGCTTCCCACATACTCCTTCCCACGAAGAGCCATCCGAATGAGCTACATCTGCAATCAGTGCCCTCCAGCTGCAAGTACAAGAGCATGGCTGACTGACCTCCTTAGTATAGTGACATTTGATGATTGGAATGGTAAAACCATGTGTATTCTGTGTCCATTCTCAGCATTGTGCTTTTCCATCTTTAAACTCTCAAAATGTTGTATAATTAATAGCGGTGGAAAGAAAACTACTTACAAACCTGATAACTATTGTATAGCTCCATTTGCTTTGGTCAGCCCATCCCTGCCCCAAGGAATTAGGGACAGCAGGGCTTAGCACCATGCAGAAACACTCTGATTCTCCCCAAAGAGCAAATGGTTAGAAAAGACGTTTTGAACAGTGGGAAGTCTCCCTTGCTGAATAGTGTAACAAGGAGCTCAACAGCTGAAAGCAGCAGGATCTGTCCTTCCACACAATCCTGCCTTCCTAAATATGATTTTGTGATGGTAGAATGAAGGTGGACAGCTTTGGTCAATGATGAACAGGAACTCCATCTAATCTGCCTTCTTCGTTATTTAGGTGATAACACTCTAATATACCCAATTACTGAACCCTGGGTAGCATACCATTTCCCTTTAATAGGTATAAAGGTTTCTTTCCTCATAATCATTACTGTCCTCTGCTTGGACACAATCCTTTTTCTGCTTGCATTTTTCCATTGCTAGATGATCCTATCTTTTCCTAAATTGCCAGTGAGTGTGTGATCCTTTTGTTGTCCACATGCAGAATGAATTCTGTATTTAAGTATACCAAAACGAAAAGCACCTCATCTGAAGATAATTTTCAGCAGAGATTACTAATTGATTTCCATTTTTTTTTAAGCCATTTATTTTGGTTTTGTACAATTTTGAGGTTTGTGTATTTACTCTTAAAAGTAACTCTTAAATGTTACTCTTAACAGTTTAAAATAACACCCTTTTAAGCACGGGTTTCAATGTATTTGCTACACTCTTGCTCATAGCTTGCAGCAAGTGAAAAGCAGTAATGGGTGACCCAGAATGCAATTAAAGAAAGAAATGTGATGAAAAGTAACAGCAGACACATGTGGTCTTTTGTACCCTATGAAGTGTTTATTCCCTTTAATGATTTGTAGCTTAATAAAAAAACAAACAAACCAACCCCTCAATTTTCACATTTGATCAGCACAAAGCAAAAGAATACTAATAATTTCCATTAAAATATTATTGAAGAAACAAATCCTGTAGTATTTTGGGGATGGGGCAGAAATGACACAATCTTTGCCTCTAATGTAATCATGCCAAGGGAAGTGGGAATTGATATGACAGATCAGCTCAGACTATGTGAAGAACTGGGTTGAAGGATGAGGGTTGACAGGGATGTTATGCTGGCATGTGGTAGCCCTCCAGATGAAGGATGACGTGTATCTGTGCAGAAGGCATTTGTTTTCGATGGCCAAGCCATGACTGGAAGTAGGCTTCCTTGCTTCTGGGAGCTTATCTCAGATTTCAGCAGCTCCCACTGCAAGTGACTAGCACCTTTCTTTGACCTTGACATTTCTGAAATAAATGTTTAGGGTTGTGTAAAATCCCCAAACAAGCACTCTTATCCTTGGGGAAAGGATAAGTGAAAGAACATGTGACAAGGTAATAGGCACATTAGCTAATGCATGACGGAGTTGCATATTTATTCATCTTTCACTGAAGTTGTAAGTGGCCCCAGAAGAAAAACAGGGAATATTATGTCCAGTGTGCCTGGTGCATTAGTGGGCAGGTACGTAGGCATATGCCTAGACATAGGCACAATGTTTGAAGATGCTTGATTCCGAAGGAAGGCTTGAAACTTGCCTGCAGAAGTCTTGCTAGAGCTTTTGAAATTTGTCAAAATGCAGTTTCAAAATTCACCTCTGCCTCAAAAGTACAAACGAGGTTTTGCAACCAGCTCATGAGGTGCTCATCTTCCCATTGCAACATGGTGTCTCCTACTTAAGAGAGCTTTTCTTTTGGAAAACAGCCATGAGTTATTCTGTCTTGCATTCTTATGCTCGGTAGGTGCACACTGCAGTACCCCTTAGGTGAACCACCTTCTACTGAGAACAGCACTGCCACTGTCCCTCGTCAGGTGGGACAACAGACCCTGAGCAGCAGCTGCAGGTGGGTGATGCACGCCCGAGGTGTCCAGCTGCATGGAAAGCTAGGAGGAACAAGAACTGGTGAAACTGGTTATGGAGGCTCAGTTTGGGGGCTCTCTGGTGCTGGGTCTTGTTCAGGCAGGAAATGAAGCCTGCTGCAAGCAAGGTGGCTTCATTTGGAAAAAGCCTAGCACTCCCATTTTATCATACTCTCCCATTCCCATTTTTGTCCCAGTTCCTTCTCCCCTTTTTATAGTGTTTGGATTGAAAGAATACACTGGCAACAATGAGTGCTGCATTTGAGGGAGGCCTCAGCTAAACTTGTTCCAGATGTTCTCAAACTGTTGTGACCATGGCACTGAAAAGGAAAATGTGCCTCTCCAGTGAGGAGAAGGCACCCATGTGCCAGGCAATGCACGTGGCTGACTGCCACAGTTTCAAACCTAGTATTAACTGCATTAATTGTGGACATAAAACAGTGTTTAGTGCCAAACGTGTCACAAGCTGATTGTAAAAGATGTGATGTAGGCAGAGTTTCAAATAATGCTTCACTTTTCATTTCAGGCGCCTTTGTCTCCTCCCCATTTTTCTTCCCGTCTCGCACCCCCCCCCCTCCCCCCCCCCCGAAACTCCTTGAATGTGCCTGCGTATTGACGAAAATACAACTGTGTATCGTCCGGGAGTGCTATTCAGGTTGTAAATACTACGAGCGTATCAGCTAATGGCTGGGAGCAGATCGTCAGCAGGAGCTTGGAGCCGGGGCGGCAGCGCCCGCAGTCTGTGGAACCGCTGTTTCCCCGCTCCGGTCCCGTCCGGTCCCGTTGCCCCGCTGGGCGCCGCTGCCCCACTTTCCTGCATTTCCCACACTGCACGGACCCCTGCCACGCTCGGGGCTCAAAGGCTTTTAACCCTTCGGAGAGCAGCAGCATCCGCGTCCTCTTCCTGCTGCACTGGTCCCCGGGGGCCGCCGGGCGGGAGCTCCGCTGCCGCGCAGGGAGCGGCGCCAGGGAAGGTGGTGGTGCTGGGCCATGAAACCAGCCTGTCCCCTCAGTTACCGCCTGCGGGACAGCGTGCGGCCCGGGACCCGCTTGCCTTGGCCTGGGTCACACCTCTACGGACGTGGTTGTCTCCCTGACCTTCCCCAGCATCGGTGTCCGACCCCGCCGTTATCTCCCAGTGATGCATCTGTAACAAAGCAAATAATAGACACAATAAATTACAAAGAAACTGAAATTCCCAGCGTTCACAGAAGGGGTGCTGATGGCACTTCTGCACAGTGCAGCCCCACCTTCCTGCAAGAGAACAGGTCATCAAAGTGATTTGGAAGAGCTCTGCCTTCATGACTGACATTTTGGTGCTTTGTCCAAGAAAGGCGAAGTGACTATTGTGACAAACCACATCCAGCATAGTGGCTAATTACTGGCTTGGTGTGAGGAGCACATGCAGGTGCTTCGTACCAGACCATAAGATTAGCATGGTGAAATAGTGCTCAGTATGATAATCGGCTTGATTAATTGTAACTTGCTTTTGGATCATACTTTGCCTTCCTGTGTTTCCACCAAAACAGGAGTCTCTTTTTTATTCTTTTTAGAAGGATGTTAGAGAAAAAACCCTTTAGCTGTGTAAAAGTTTTGGAAGGGAGCAAATAGTACTCTCTCAGTTTTAAATATAAAGTTCTTCCTAAACAGGCCAGAACTAAAATGTTCTGAAATTTAAAATTTTGCTTGAGGACCTTTTGCACTAAAATAATCTCTGTTTGGTTTAGAAAGTGCATGCTGGGTCTTAATAAAGATTATTGGATTATTGAAAAACAGGACAGAACTTGTCAGTAAAGCATTTACTCAAGTAAATAAGCACCACTGAGTATACAAAGTGCATACAAATGCATGCAGATAATGAAATGGGCACTTCTGAAGAAGAAGGTAGGGCTGTCCTAGTGCAGCTGGTAAAACAAGGAACAAAAGCAAAACTGCCCAGAAAGTTGTTTCCTGGCAGCACAGATTCCATAGGTTTGGGGATGTCCAGTGGGAGTCAGTGGACCAATCAAGCTCTGCTGTCACTGTGACCCCTGGGTAACAGCTGTGGGTTATTCTTCTGGCCATTGCATTGTTGAAGGTGGTGGGCATGGGCCCTGTTTCTGTTCTAGAGGAAAGCAGGTGCTTGTGTGTTTGGAGAGGACAGGCTGTCTTGTGTTCTTGGCTGTGCTCCATGGCTTTAAGGCATTTCCCACTGAGGATGTCTTGGCTGCTGGTGCCTAGTGACCTATTTGTAACCTGTGTTTCGCAGAAGTTTTATTTTGAGTACGGTAAGTGGAGAGTTGCAGGTACATCTGAGCCCTATCTTCCCCCTCCTGCAGAGCAGGCAACTTCAGTCAAGCTTTCAGCTGTCTGATGGTGTTGGATTATCCTCAGCTAATGTAATTGTGTCCTCCTGCAAGGGTAATAAACAAATCCCCTACTGACAGATACTTCAGCAGCTTTGTTAGGAATACCTGCCAGGTGTAAGTGACAAGGCTGTGGTCCCTGGGAGGACTTTAGGATACTCTCCATGAGATACTGGGGTAATTTCTGGGAAAGAAGAATTTTATAGAGGGATTATAGTTATTTGTTCATCTAAATGAGTTAGGGTGCTGCTGCTTTCTCATGTGTCTTTCTCAAAACATAGTATGAATACTGGATTGCAGATGGCAGTCACTAGAAATATAAATTAGAGGAACTACTGTGTACAGTCAAGAGCAACCCTCTACCTTCTTTGCTATCATCTCTTCTTCAGTAGCTGTCTTATTTACCAGATGATTCAGCCAGGGCTTGTTTCTTTTATTTGTTTTCAAACATCTATATGCAAGATGCAGTGAATGGTGATGTGCAGGGGCAAATAATTTGCATATTATACAGGGAGTAAATTTTAGGTACCCGTTCAAGCAGAAAAGTGAATATTTTGTGGAGTAGCTGGTAGGCAAAAACATCTCAGCTTGAATTTACTGATCAGTTTATATTAGTTTTTAAAACCTTCCTAAGAAGCAGAGATCAGATAAACTGTTATTTAGTTTTCTTTTGCACAAAAGGTATTATTTTTTACTTTATTAATGATTAAGTCAGAGCTTAGTGACTGCAGGATTTGGTCTTAGTGACAGAGTTCATGGGATAGTCTCATTAAGGGGAATATTTCACATGTTCGGGCCAACCCAGAGATTCTGTGGTTAGGGAAGTAAAAACGACGTCGAATGAGTGCCACCAAGTGTCCTCTTTCTGTATACGAAAGCCCAGGTTTTAAGTGGTAGAAATACAACTTTGCACCACAGTTCTGTAACTTTGAGAGGAAGACCACAGAGACAGCTAATTCTGTTAGAGTGACAGAAGCTGTAATTAATATCCCATTGAGTAAACTCTGAAGTTCTGATAAAACTGAGATATCTGTGATAGGGACAGAAATACAGACATAACCCTGGTTACCCATCCACTTCATCTATCTGTTCCATTTTGTGTTTCCTCTGAGAGACTGGTGCTGCTTGGTGTTGACACTGCAGCTGTGGATTGTGAGCACACATGGCTGTGCTGCTTTTGTCAGATGATGGTAGGATACACCAGATCTTCCTTTATCAGGGCTGGTATGTGACACAGTACTTCCTAACAGGTAACATAAGTAACAGATTTGGCAATTAACATCTCTATTTTGGCCTTCCTCCTGCCGCTATTGATTCCAATGACAACCTTATGAATAGGTGTAGTGGGGAAAAGGCTGAGACTGGGTGTCTTGGGAACAGAAGAGTTTCAACAAACAAAAAAATTAAACATTGACAGATGTCCTTCAAGATGTTTTCATCCCAGCTTCCCTGTAGATTACAATATTTTGATGGATCTTCATATTTTCAGTTCATACACATGAGTATGATTAAGGAAGGAGCACTTATGTTAGTATATTTCAAGTATTGCAACTTGCTGACATTGGGATGGTTCAAGCAATGGATACCCAAATGTGGCAAAACTCCAGTTGTGTTTCTCCATGCTGGAAGCTGGGGCAAAAGAAAGGTGCCAAAAACCCATTTTATGTTGCATGCAGTAATAACATCCCCTTCTCATTCTGGAGTTCATTGCCTGAATTTTCATACTGCAGCCACAGATGTGTCTAAAGTAGCTACACAAAGAGTATGGAGGAAATTTCTCCTGTGGTGGGTGGCAAACCAGTTATCTTTCCTCAGAAACATGAAATACCTTTTGTACTGGTAAAAACAGCAGAAGGGGGCTAGGCTAGCACAAGTAGCTAGACAAAGAGACTAATTATTGCAGGGTTCTGCTAATGTACTTACTTGGAGATGACAGAAATATTTTAGGTCTCAAAATATGCTGAACCCTGCATGCAGAATTTTAACTTTTTTTCTATAATATATTTAAATGTAGATAAACTGATCAGTCCCATGCTTTATGGCATGCATTAAACTCAGAGGAATGCCAGGGAACAAAAAGGAGCACCATACATTGAAAGGACTCTGAGCAGCAAGTGAGCAGCAGACTTGTTCTGTTTAATCAGCAGCCCATTGTGTGACTCAGGGCCTTTCCATGGAAGTTAATGGGTGAACAGACTTCTGGTGGCACAAGTTTTCCATTGTATCCTTCCCTGCCATACTCTGGTTTACAGGTTTCACTATAAATTAACCTAAGAGTCTGGTTTACAGCTGTCTGAGCATGCCGTGAAAAACAGCACTTTTGAAACAGCGTGTAACTTTTAATTGCATGATGAAGGGTGAAACTGGAAAACACAGAAGCAGGAATCAGTGTAGTGGCGAGCTATTTGGAAGAACTTCTACTTTCTGTGTGGGTGATGTGTTTTGTGGGAACAAATCCAAAGGGAGATGACAATGCTCGTTTGGTCACACATGTCAAATACATGTTAATACATGTTATTGATTTGGGGGTGTTGGATGATGAGAAAGCATTGTAGCCCTGAAAGTCAACCGTATCCTGGGCTTCACCAAAAAGTGTGACCAGCAGGTCAAAGGTGATCCTGCCCCTCTGCTCTGCTCTTGTGAGACACCACTTGGAGTATCGTGTGCAGTTCTGGTGTCCTCAACATAAAAAGGACATGGATCTGTTGGAGCAAGTCCAGAGAAGGGCCATGAGGATGATCAGGGGACTGGAGCACCTCCCATATGAAGACAGGCTGAGAAAGTTGGGGCTGTTCAGCCTGGAGAAGAGAAGGCTGCATGGAGACCTCATAGCAGCCTTCCAGTATCTGAAGGGGGCCTACAGGGATGCTGAAGAGGGACTCTTCATCAGGGACTGTAGCAATAGGACAAGGGGTACTGGGTTTAAACTTAAACAGGGGAAGTTTAGATTGGATATAAGGAACAAGTTCTCTACTGTGAGGGTGGTGAGGCACTGGAATGGGCTGCCCAAAGAAGTGGCAAATACATCACCCCTGGCAGTGTTCAAGGCCAGGCTGGACAGACCCTTGGGCAACACGGTTTAGTGCAAGGTGTCCCTGCCCATGGCAGAGGGGTTGCAACTGGATGATCTTAAGGTCCTTTAATACCCAAACCATTCTATGATTCTATGATTTGGGCTTTCTAAGCACCAGTGTGGTGAGATAGGTAACCTAACTGCCCTCTGTGTGTGAGTAGGTAAGGTAAGGTGCTAGAGGTATATAAGCAAGGTGAGAAGTACTTTTGTAGATTCAGATAAATGTCTAAGCTTTGGTTTAGACAAAATTAACCTTCTACACAGAGCAATCAGGAAATAGCTGTCCCTTTCCTCTTGTGTCTTTGCCAAAAACGATACATACAGTTATCAGTATTCTTGCCAGTAATCCACCTATTATCTCAGTTTAGAAGTATTTTATTGTTTCAAGGACAGTTTTTAATATACTGGAGAATATTCCTATCAGGCTGTGGTATCTGGGCACTATCTCACCATTCATATGAGAGAGAAAATAAAAGCTTCTTCTCTGAAATGGCCAACCTTACTACAGCTTTAGAAGCACTCTTTGGGGAGCTGAGTAGAAGGAAATGGGAAACAGAAAAGGGTTGCTACGAAACAATTTCAGATGCTTCCAGGTTTTATGGGGGAAAAAAAAAAGGATACACCCACAAAATTGGACAAACTAATAATTTCCAAATGAAATTATCAGATAGCTATTTTCTATTAGCCAACAATACTATCTTACTAAGTAAGGAAATAGTAAGGAAATAGCAACTTTGGGAGCCAGTATAATTAATAGACATGAATAGGGAGGCTCTCCTGAGGAAAAGCTTTCCACAGGGCCTAAATTTCCAGTAAAGCTTCCACTTTAATAGCCTCAGCGGAGAATCACTTAAACAAGTTGCACAGTACATTGGACATGTTGCATTGGTGAGCATCAGGTGGAAAACCCACAGTAATAGTCTACTTTTATGCAAGGAGAGCTCATGCTGTCATGACAACTGATGTGTGATATGTGCAGCTGTGCCCTGCAAGGCAGTCCCACACTCCCAATCACTTACCCAAAGCTAAAGAGGTTCTCAGCTTCTGCTTTTCAGCTATTAAAAAGGTATAAGAGAACACCCTGACATCTCTAGCTGGTCCCAGATACATCCTTCCTTAATTCACACAGCTTCAGGTTTGGCTTTTTGTGTTACTTACCATCATTCCTCCATGTTTCTGCTTGGCTTAGCTGGTTATTGAGGTTTGGTTTTCTTTTGTTTCTTAGGCTTTCAATCATGTGGGTTTTCTCCTTCAAATGTGAAGGACTATTTTAATATATCTTAACATCTGGGTACAGATGGTTAGAAATGATATAAACTGGCTCATTAACAGTTGATGCTCAAGTAAGTACTTTTTTTTTTTTTTTTCTTCTTATAATATGAAATCTTGCACTCACCACAACTTGGTACAAGAAGCATTTCCTGTGAACAAGTATATGGACCAAACTGCAGATCACTGGGCACAGTTTAGCAGAGTAAAAAGCCATGAGATATCACTCTAGACTAAATGACTGGTGTGGTTTTGGCCCTGTAGAAAAGCTATGCTTACTTTATGTTTTATTTAACTAAGTAACACAGATATTGACATCATGACCCTATTTTCCCCTGTTCTACTTAATGCAATTATACTTTTACACATCTTCATCTCCATCAAACCTTTTGGGTTACAAACCCAAGTTCTGTATGTTGTATTTTTTTATTACACAGGATTATGTTTCAACATAAAAATAATTTTAAATAATGATGTGACACAGAGATTCCCTCATCTAACAATTAAAAAATTTCCACTTTTAACTAATAGCAACAACAAAAAATTACAAAGTAAGTTTATTTGGCTGAAGACAGCTTTACTAACACCAGGTTAATTGATTCTTAATCCAACTTCTGAAGTATTTCAGTTAAAGGCATTTGCAGTGGACTCTGAAATACTTGTTCACATGTGGGAAGGTAGTTATTTTGACTTCTTTTTTATTATAAAGTGGGTTGGACCTCCCTTTGACTCTAGGGTGAGAAAAGTTGGCATTCTTCAAAGAGCAGTTTTCTTTTATTAAGATTTTCTGCAGTCAGAGAAACATAACTTTCATTGTTCTTTATGCTGAAACATGTACTCAATGAATGACTGATCAATGCTTTGTCAAACCTGGACATGGTAAACTACAAAAGCAACATGATGAATACAAGCTATAATGTGTTTCAAAATATAGTTCTTTATGATCAAAATGAAGGGAAATATTCCACTGGGATCTCACATTCAGGACAAAATTACCAAGTCAAACTTACAAAGTTTAATGTAAGGTTATATTCCAAAGGACAAAATTACCAAGTCAAACTTACAAAGTTTAATGTAAGGTTATATTCCAACAGTCATGTACACATTGACAAGTCAAACCAGAAACGAGATTACCAAGGGAATGATGTTCCACTCAAGAAGCAACTGAGCCTTTTGGATCCCAGTGTTACTCAAGCATTTGGGAAAAATCAAGAGACAGGTGACAGTATCTGACCGCATTTCTGTGCTAACTGACTCTCCTCCTATGACCTGCCTTAATCCAGATATTCAGGGACAGTGTCCAGAAGGAAGAAGGCTGTTCTGTCTCAATGAATGTCAAGTTCTTGACTGCAGTTCTTTCCTCCTACTTTTTTTTCTGTTTTAATTATCTTTAATATTTAAGAAATGGCACCTGGGTATAAGACCGTATTCTTCTTCCTTTAGATGTTGGGTTGGTTTGGTTTTTTTTCCACCTACTAACTTCATATCTTATACTCCTCCACAAGGTACCTCTGTTTACATGTAGAAATGGGACCAATTTATAGTGATCACATTCGTACAATTCATTATCTTTCTTCTCCTTCAGTCCTGTGTGTGTCCTTACAGTTTTGAACTATAGGCTATGTATCTAGGATAACTCCTTTCCTCAAAAGTTAGGCAACGTGAGCTTGACTAAATTGTTAAACATAATGTCACACTAAATAGTTAACAATGAATAGCTTTTGTTCTATACTAACAAAGGTGGATTTCAGTTCTGATGGTTAATTGAAGCAGGGATGACAATATTTTATGAAGTTACTATCTGACAGCTACTAGTAAGTATCAGCCTGGTAGTAAAATCTTGTGATCAATGTCCCCAGGAAATGGCTGTTTCAGAGGTACCCAAGGCAGAAACTCAATGATTTCTTGGTAATATTGCTTCTGGTTGACGAATAGTGGTGGCCTCGCACTGAGACACGTGGTTCTTACCATCCATTGTGTATGACTTGGATGCGCATGTTGTTAGGTTACGTGATTAATTATGTGATTATGTGAGGCTCTGCAGCCTGACAGAGGACTCCAGTGTGCTGCTGGAAGGCTGAAGAACCCCTACAACACCGTGAAACAGCTGAGCCTCTACCACATCTCCTGCGGGCTACCTCAGGACAGGATCATATTCTGCACATATGTGCATATATTTCCCACTAATGAGCCATAGTCTTCACTATCTAGTGAGGGAACAAACTGAGCCTGATGATAGCATTTGTGTTTGCAAGGGGGCTGAGCATTCCTGTATGTGTGGTTGGTGTGGTTGGTCCTGTGGGCATATACCTATGGTCAGCCTGGCTACTGGCTGGACCAAGGAACACAGGGTGGTGGCAGCCTGACCTCTGTCAGGTCACCAGGTTTGTCAGTCTCTAACTTCCGTAAATCTGTTAAATGTCATTAAGCCGCTGTTGACATGGAAAGCAATGCAATATGGCAATTCCAAGGTATTTCAGATGTTTTAAAAACAGCATGTCTGGAAGCTTAAAAGGCAAATCATGTCTGTTCGTACCTTTGTTTAGAAACTGCATAGGCTGACTTAGCTTTCCTGTATCCCTAGAAGATATATTTTCATGAAAGAGAATCCTCTAAGATGCACGTTATTTTGTTTGGTGGATACTGTTGCCCCCTGGAGGCCATTTCTCAATTATCACACTATTAGATTGGACCTGGAATTAGAACTTAAAAATGCTTGCTATTATAAACAGAATATTCCCTTTAGCAATTAAAAATATTGTGACTTGAATTAAAAGAGTTTATGAGTTTATCAAAGAAATAACTGATTTCTTTCTATGCTAATTATTTTTCTACATTTGTTGTTTAGATTTGCAAATTACTAAACAGAAAATTGTAACTGCTTTTTAAGGGAGATGAATATTTAATTTGAATACAGTACTTGGGAAAAATGAGGATTTTGTGAATATGTGTATGTGTATTAAGTGGTGTAGGTAATTGACCCAGGGAGTGTGAGTGTCTCCATGTGCACTGTAGACAGGTCTCTGCGCAGTTCTACTGCTACTCATGCAAATGCAAGAAAAAGGGTAGTGCAAAGCTGTGAGCAGAGGCAGCCCTGGACATCATTCATGCTCCGTAGCTTCTAAATGTCCCTGGTTGTAAACAGTGTGAAAGTCAAAGGCAGCTCACAGAGCTGAGTTTTGCTTGGCTATCGATAACTGGTGCAGCTGATGGCCAAGCAGGCACTTACTCAAACCTCACATCTGGCTCCTTCTCCACTGCTTGGCCTCCTGGCACATCCCTGGGATGTCTCACAAGCCTCCTGAAGTGGAAGCTAGATTTCTGCATTTGTGTAAAAAACAGAAAAGCACCCTTCATTTATGGGTGTGCTAAAGACTTCAGATGCATTACAGCGTTTTGGTGGATGACTGTTTGCAACTGAGATCCAGCCTGGACAGCAGTGACTGTTGGTCCTTGGCCATTGTACTCAAATTTGAACTACTAAGCCAGTTGCATTGGTAATAATTCTTTGGGCTGCCTATGCAAAAATGTATTTCTCTGTGTGAATGGAAGTCTCTTTCTGAATACTTAGTTGTTTCTGTAGCTAGTGGTATGAATTAAGTATTAATTTATACACGTGTAATTGTGTAGCTTTTGCAATTAGTCCCTTGTCTACACTTGTAACTAGACTGTTTTTTCTTCAAACATGCAGAACTTCCCACCCCTTTTTAATCTGCTGGTGCTAATTTCTGCTGCTTCCCCAGCCCTGTGTTGTGCTGCAGTTAGCTCTTGCTGTTCTTCACTGACCTTCCTGCTCCCCTCTGGGGTAGCATTTTAGAAGGTAGCCATGCCAGCAAAGAAGCAACTCTACACTAGTGCAGGGAGGAAAAGGGCTATCTGTGAAGTGAAACAGGACAAAGGCAGAGCTTGCTACTACATGTTGTGCGTATTGTCTAACCCCAGTGTGCCAATATCGCTATGCACCATGACAGACACCCTGTTCTAGACCCCTTCTTCAGATCTGGCTGTTGACTGCCATCCTCACACCAACCTCATGCTGCAGGAAAGCTGGCAGCCTTATGGAGAGCACTTCATCTTGTGAGCTCTTCTTTGTCTGAAAGCAGTAAGTGTCCCTCCTCTCCTCTTCCTCTCCTCTTCCTCTCCTCTTCCTCTCCTCTTCCTCTCCTCTTCCTCTCCTCTTCCTCTCCTCTTCCTCTCCTCTTCCTCTCCTCTTCCTCTCCTCTTCCTCTCCTCTTCCTCTCCTCTTCCTCCCTTCCTCTCCTCTTCCTCTCCTCTTCCTCTCCTCTTCCTCTCCTCTCCTCTCCTCTCCTCTCCTCTCCTCTCCTCTCCTCTCCTCTCCTCTCCTCTCCTCTCCTCTCCTCTCCTCTCCTCTCCTCTCATCTCTCTTCAGGTTCATTACTCCCTCCCTGAGTGCAATTCACATTACACTTTGTAACACTTATGTAAAATGTAATCCAATCCTTTGCACTGAGCTTCATCAGTACTTCATGTAATCTGAGAGACAGTGTTAAAACTGCTGAAAAGCATAGGAAGGATGCCTTGTTAAGGAGTGCAACAGCTTGGTTTGCACCTAGTTATTTTCTGTCAGTAATATCAGTACCACATGTGGTATGTTCAAGTATTGTGATATAACAGTTCTAATTATTATTGCTTTTTCTGGGCTTAGGCATGGACAAAGATTTCATGCAACCCGAAATGACAGGAATTTGTAATTGAAGCTCTCTTGATATCCTCCCTGACTAATTGAAAGTATAAATTTTTCCTCCAGTGGAAAAATTCAGTCTGTGACATAGCTTAGCAATAAATTTTGAAGACGAGCTGATGGCTTGAGTCTCACCTTGTTTTTACGTGCTTCCATCTTGTTTTTACATATCTTATACGTGCTTCCATCTTGTTTTTGCATATCTTCTGCATACATTAATGATAAAGTTTAAACAGTTGCATGTAAACCAACAGGAATAATCTATTACTATTTCTTTCACAATTCTAGTTTTATAAATAAAGACATACGCAGATAGAAAAGCACTGAGAATGCCCATACAGCAAAAGGAAAAGCCTAAGCCTCCTCGCTCTCCAGAGGTTCCTTCTGTTTCTTCCCAGCAGCTCCCAACCTGACCCTCCATACCTAATCCTTCAGGTGGACTTCCCCTTATGTTACTTTCAATAGACATTTTTGTTTATTGTTTTTTTTTTTTTTCCTTTTCCTACTGTCCCAGGCCCCTGAGTGACCACATTGTTGAGTAAATGAGGTTACCCTGCCAGCTGCACTCCTGCTATAGAGGTGCTGGCAGTCTGGACAGATGGGGGTCCTGGCTGAGTCCACTGAGCAGCCACTTTCCAGGCAGAGTTAGGGAAGGAGAACAATTGAGCAGGAGGACACAGCAGGTGAACGAGGGCACTGCAGAGGCTTGTACCTTGTTAAAAAGTCTGCTCAGAGGCAAGTGCAATGTGCAGCTTATCCTTCAGAGAGGATCAGCCCTGCTAAATTGTCAGACTAGATCTAGTTGGGGGATCCCTTAGATTGGACTGATTTAAGGGGATGAAAAAGAGCTTTCAGGACAGGGGAGGGGGGTATGTTTCATCAGGTTGAAAATGGGTGAAATATCCATCTGCTGTCCATTTGGAAATATATATATATATATACATATAAACATATACATAGATATATAAGTGCCTGTGCATTATTTCCAGGCAGGTGGCTTTAAAATGATGAAGGAAAAAAATCTAATTTGTTTGTTTGTTTGTTTCAAAATGTCAGTTTTTCCCTCCTGAGGCATCCTGTGAAAGTAAAAGGGCTCTGGCTTAGGTCTGAAGCTGGAGGAGGGCGACTAAGGTCAAGTTGGATTGACAACGCCACCTGCAATATAAGCTTGCTCAGTTCACTCTACAGTGAACATGATTGGAGAGTCTTTACCAAAATGTTTAACACACAGAGAACACTTTTACATGAAAGTTTTTGGGAGAACTAAATATGTGTTACAGGCCACTGAGGCACTGAATTAAAATGAGGTGTCCCCCCACAAGGCAAAGGCAGTCTTGGAGAGGAATAATCCAGGTGTACTGAATTTTGCTACGTACTACTTCTGTTTGTTAAAAAGGGGCAGGAGGGGGAAGGTAGATCTTAAAGCCATATTGCTTTGGAGAAGAGAGGAAGTTAAAGTATCTACTTCTGTTTCAAATATGAGTCTTTTTCCTGTTAAAACCTCCAGTTTTAGGAATGGGGCTTTCATGTTGACCACAGGGAAGATTTAGGCTAACTGTGGTAGCACTGGCAATTAATCCCGCTTTCTGTTTCTGCTCTAACCACAAATGCAAACCCCATCAGTCCCCAAGGCAACGATTAGGTGAGAGCTGCCCTGGCTGTGTGATGGGTGGTATTTACAGCTACAAGAATACGAATAAAATGGGCTCTAGAAAGGTGTCAGTTGCCGT
The DNA here is from genome assembly GCF_033783945.1 of Neopsephotus bourkii. Lineage (NCBI taxonomy): Eukaryota > Metazoa > Chordata > Aves > Psittaciformes > Psittacidae > Neopsephotus > Neopsephotus bourkii. Next base: position 50,093 of record NW_026901275.1, read on the forward strand.
CAGTTTCAAACACCACGGCAGGAAGGAGAACTAAAACCAGCGCATATTTTCTTGTGTTCATGATGGACAGCAAGTATAGCCACAAACAGAAGGTTTGAGAGGAAAAAGGTATTTGTAAATAGCAGTGAGGAGGAATTCTGAATTGGAGCAACTGCACACTGACCACAGCACAGCCCTGGGGCCATCTGTCCCATCAGCAGGGCCAGAGCTTGGCTTTGTCTGCCACTGCAAATAGGTGGACAGAGGGAGGATGTCACTGCTGCCTGTGTGGGTGCATGGCAGGACTTTGAGCTCTTCTCTCCAGCGTGCAAGGGAAGGGGAAAGAAATAAGTATCAAAAGGACTTGCTGACACAAAAAGGAGTCATGCATGGCAATGTCACAATAGCCCTGTCCAAAAAACCCCTGATAATCACAGTTCAGCAGTACTGCTCTTCTTGGACCTAACTTATTCAGCCTCTGCAGAGCTATTCTGGTCTACGTCAGTATGACCGATGGGGGTAGAAAAACACAAAATACTTTTGGAAGATCCCTTCCCATAAATTACTTCCAATGAATTATTTACAGTTTACGTTACCAGCTACACCTTGCACAATAACATTAAACTTTGTGAGGACTTGCATGAACAGCTGCATCTTACATGGTGTTTTTTTCACCTTTACATTGAAGACGCTGGCTCTTTCAAGGCCTCTCACTAGGCAAGTAACACTTTTTTGTTCAGCCACAGGGCAAACGGCCATTATTTGCTTGAAAGATTGTAACTCTGTTTATAGTGACGTATTAACAGTATTTCTTAAGAGCTGGCTTACTTTGGACTTTATGGTTAAGGTGTGCATGTGGAGTCTTGCTCTCAAAGTAATTCAGGAAATCCATTTATGTCAAAGTTATGGTTATAGCTACAGTGATAATGACATATGACAGAAATCTTTTTGGTGATACATGCGAGGGAGAAAGCTCCCAACCTTTATTCTCATGTTAACATGAGTCTTTAAGTAGCTGTTAGATGAAAGGCTCCATCTCAGAGGCTGCAGATACCTTGGCAGGTTTAATCTGATGGGGGTACGGTGCTGAGGGTGGGTTTTGCTTACATGCAAGCTAACACAGCCCAAGGAGGTTTCCATATAGGTCCTAAGCTAGACAAGGTCTTCTGTAAGGGGCTTGGAAGTAGTCCTATATCCCATAGCCACAGCTGGCTGAATGCAAAGACCAGCTAGGACAAAAGTAACGTCAGATTTTCCTGTACTGTAAAGTGTGAGGATGTTAACCTGAATACATATGCATGGGTGCTGAGAACTGGATTAAGTTGGCATGGCAGAAGTAGCTGCAGCAGCTGTGTAGCAGCCACACTTGGGCATCTGCCAGGATCTTAACCTTTCCCAACTTTTGAACCAAGAGTCAGAGCCCAGATGTTCCTTCAGATCTCAAAACATCTTCCCAGCAGAGAGGATGTACCTGTGCTCTCCAATTTGGGCCTCTCCTCCTTGAAAAGACTTGAAGCCAGGATTTACAAATCAGAGGCTGGATCAAAAGAAGCTGGTAATGCACTTGGGAGTGAGCTTGATGAAAGGTCAGTGAGAGAGATGGGAGCACAAGTAGTTACAGCACTAGGGCACTGTTAGCTGGCTTTTCCTAAACTGTCTTGCACATTTGTTATTTATTTCTGACTTGTACAAAGGAGCAGCATCCAAGTGTGGTTTGTAATTTGACAAATGTCAAGAAAATAGGTGGCTGCTTTTCTGATTTGTCTTCTTTATATGCAAGGCCTCCCCTTCCCCCTGCTGCTCAGCAGAAATAAACAATATTCCCTGGGCCAGAATTTAGCTTTCCTTCAGCTCTTCATAACATTTAGATCAAGACAGTTAATGTCAGTAGTTAGAGATCTCCAATTGAAGTGTCATAAAATACTAATTATAATAAGGCACTTGATGTCTCCCTCTGGGTGTGCTAGCTCAGGATGCTGCTGAAGTCCTATTGGGCAGGAGTTACCAGGGTAGAACAAGAAAGGTGTTTTCTCATGCTAGGGAGAAGGTTAGTTAGAAAACTCCTCACATTATTGGTGAACCTAATTTACTTCATTACTTTAAGAGCCTGATTATACCTGGAAAATAGCTGATAACCCCAACAGAAAATGATGTACACAAGACCGCTCAAGTTTATGGTTATGCTGCAACAACACATTTTGCTGACTATTGTGTAAGAGTAATGAATAAGACTTTGGCCAAGACAGAAGCACAGAATATCCACAAGTCAGAAAGAGCCTTGTTTTGGTTTCATGGGAGGAAGTCCTGATGACTTCAAGAGTAAAAGGGGTTGTTCCCTATATCCACTAAGCAAATTATGACCTTCCCAAGGACACAATTTTCAAAGCTTGTTTGCTTGCCTCATGTTTAAAGTCTACCACACAGTACTAATGGGCTGCATTCTTTATTCTATTAGTCTATAAACAAATAATTCTTGTCAGAAGTGTTATGTATATAGTCTTACATGAACTCAGAGTTAATGCAGCTTTCAGACACCTCTCTAAACCTGCTCTTTCTGAAGATGTATTTTAAAAGCCATTTTCCTGCTAGCTGCTGAGCTGGCGCTAGACTGGATTTCATTAGTAAGGCAGATAGATACAAGCTGACATCCTGGTTGAATCAGTTATTGGAGCTAGAGCTTACAGAAATCCTTAGGGATGCATGTACAACTATGTGAAACCACCAAAAAGGAGAGCAATATAAAGTCTTTGTTGCTTAGAGCTGTGACAGTTGTCCCAGAGGTTAGGCTGGCTATAGAACTACTGGCTGAAGGTAGCAGGGAAACCATCTTGAGCCAAATACATGGCTTTTGTTTTGTTTTATATATTAAACCTTGCATGTTAATATAATAAATATGCATCTGGCTTAGCCTGTTGCTAAGAGTGACTGGAAGGCTGGCAGAGCTTCCTGGGGATTCACCACTGCTGGGAAGTCCCACTGGGGTTTTCAGGGCATTCCACCACTGAGCTGCCAAGCCCTGTCTGGGTTCTGGTAGGTCAGGGTGGGGGATCAGAGCCTCCTGGGCACACTCTGCCCCATGCCAGTGGGGCACACAGCAGTGTGTGCCTGGGACTCCCCACATGATTGTGAGGTTGTATATGAATCTCTAGCTGACTCGCATGATCATGCAGGGGCCCTATAATAGAAGTAAGAAAAACAAAGATGAGATCTTGGCTTTACGGGGGAAGGTTTGCTAGCACACATTTCCAAGAGACTTCTGTTAAAACAACAGTGGATTTTTTTGTGTAATAAAGTAGTTCCTTTTGGCTGCATTGGAAAGGGCAACTTTTTTGCCAAATGGATCTTGCATCTAGAGATTTTGTCATTGTAAGCGTGTCAGGCAGGGAATGAAAAAGAAATCATAGCTGCACTGACAGTACCTTTCAACGCTGATGAGGGATGCCTATGATCACACACAGAAATGGGAGATGAGTAAGACACTCAAGGCCACAATCTGCTCCAGCTATGCAGAGATGCTGAAGAACGATGAAGAGGAGCAGTTGGCTTAAGAAAGTTTCTCAGGGCTGCAAGATGTTGGATATGTGCCCCTATTATTTTGGAAAGTAATAGCATTAAGTAATGGAGAAAAAAAAGGAAGACGCATACTTTTCTGAAAAATGGCCTATTACAGCTCTGTTTTTAATCCTCTCAGTTGCATTTACAAAATCAAAAAATGAAAAGTTGGTTCATTCAAAACTTAAGATGGGTTGTAAGAGAACAGACCTGGCACTGCACATGATGTAATCATGAACGAACGTTGTGCATGTGCTTCTGTGTTTTTATAGATCAGGAGTTTGTAGCAGACTGTGCTCTGCCCCATCAAACCTTCATGCCATTAGCAAAGTGAGAATTAAGTGCTGTGAGACAGTTTCTGTCAGGAGGCTTTGGCAAGCAGAGTGCCCAGCTGGGCCTTGGAGCATCAGCCTGAATGTTTGTGAGAGCAGAATTTTGATCTACAAAATCTGAAGCCATCAGGTTTGCACCGAGACCATGTCTACTTCGAGCTCCCCATGCCCTTTCTCTCCAAAACCTGAAAATTTTATTGCTGAAATCCTGCTTGTTATTGCCCTGCTGACCGAAGTATTTTTGTTTGCTCTCTCACGGCAGATACCTGGAGAAACACCATTTGTCTTTTCAGAAGAAGCTTAAAACAATTTACCTGACTTACTTTACTTTGAGCCATTATAATCAGTTTATGTCTGAGTGTGATTTGTTTTCTTCCCCACAATTATACCAGCTTCCAGTCTTACTTTTATGCTATAGTTTATATTTTGTGAGTTGAATCTTAATAAAAGACAATTCCAAGCCTTTTTATAAACATTATTACTGTTCATTGGATATGTAATGTAAGTATTAAAGTCTGAAGGTGTTCTGTCTCCTATGCTGTCAAATGCATTTCTGTAGCAAAACTTAGGGCACACTGAATATTTAGTTGTAATAATCTTTTCACATAAATTGTGGTAATGCCACCATAAATATATTATTTCATTGCAGAACTAATATGATAGTAAAGCATAGGTTTTTTTAACTCAACTTAAAAAAATCTGACTGTTCTGAACCCATTAGCAAGTACTGAAGTGTTTGTAATCATACTGAGATGAAGGCCTGCTTTCACAACTGTAGTATGTTCACAAAGACATCCAAAAGTAACTGAGACCAGCCTGCATATATAGGGTTTACTTTCCCTTCAATGTGTAGCCAGTGTAGAGCATTTCTGTAAACACAGAAGGAAACCAAACGTGTAGACCTCTGGGCAAAAGGTTCTTAATTTATGGAAATCACTACTACTTAGCAGAAATCCATGAAGCTATGACAGCTCATTCCCTGCAGCAGATCTGCCCTTTTTGGCTTCTTCAAATGTGTGTTTGTCTGATTATTGTGGGACAACCTGAATGTGGCCATCCACACTGATCGATGTCCTTCTATGGGAATAGGACACCACTCTCAAAAACATTACTTTTGTAAACTGTGTGCTATGTAGAAACTAGTTTCTTTCTGGCAATGCAACAGAATGCTGCTGCATTCTGCACTCAGACTATTTCTCACCAATTATTAGAAGTTTTCAAATTACATAGCGGTAAAAGTCCTATTGCCTGAGAAGAACTCTCTGGCCAAACCAAAACACATCTGAAAAACTTCAGCATATATTCTTAGAGGTCAGAATGTTCCTGCATTTCTAGCTGTCAGGACTGGAGACTCCAACAGGTCTCTGGCTAATTCAGACCTGTAACTGGGACGCTATTACATAGGTTCAGAAAAGATTTTGGTATTCCTGCCTACCTCTACATCTTTGCAGGGATTCACTGTTACTGGTGGGTTCTCTGTAGCAGATCATTTTGCCAGAAGTGTGCACATGGAAGTTAATTTGGCCCTGAAAAAAAACAACACCCCCCCCCCCCCAACCCACAACTTCCCAAACAGAAAAAAAAAACAAACCCAGAAAAAAGAAGGGAAAAAAAAAATCGCATTTGTAAGCCAGAACAACTTATGATGAACTTGTAAAGAAAAGCTATTTGCCATCCTTTCTTTAAAAAAAGAAAAGTGTAATTTCTCTAAATTGATTCCTACTCAGTTTCTTGTCCCTGATGGATATGATATGAAGAAACAGTCTCAAAGTAAGGGAAGAAAGACAAGTCTTTTTGAAAGCAGAGACAGTGATAGGGACAGATTGCCTGGAGAGACTGTGAAATCCCCATTATTAGTGTTTGATGTTTGTCTTATCTATGATAAGAGAAGCATTTGTAGAGAAAGACAGAGATAGGGATTTTGCCCTAAGAGTGTATGGTCTCTTGAAGTCTCTTGCAGATTTCTGCCATCCTCCCCTCTTCTTTCTCTGTGGTTTATGTGCCCTTGAGTTTTCTGATGGTCTCTTCTATTTTCTTAAGAGTATATTGTGGAGGTATCACAGATAATTGTTGGGTGTTTGAGTGTAATAAGCTGGTTTTCATTTTCTTTGATTTTCCAACTACATTTGGTAGTTACATATCTGAAATAGCATATGACCTTGTTAAACCACACTTCGGTAATCCATAGTTCAGAACAAAGAGTCCAGTTTTGGGTTTGGAGTTTGGCAAAAACCAAACCAACCTCATGGTACTGTCCTGCCAAAGAAACATGTGGTGCTCTTGAGGTTAAGGTCCTCAGAGGCCATTCAGAGGCCAGTGAGCCGTCTCCTCAGCCACATAGTATATGGGCTGGATCATAGGGAGGGTATTAACCGTAGCATCACCTGGGTGGTCTTCATTCCTCAGCCTGGCTGCTTTGCAGACTATGAAAATCGTCACCCAGTAGGTGAGCCAGGGAAAAGGAAGAACACTGCTTCTTTCCATGGTAGGTAAACCACATATTTCACTCTGCCCTTAATCTTGCTTGAAGACAAGGTTCTGTTGAGTCAAGAAGCTAAAGGGACCACTGTGTTCCTTTCTGATGCTAAAGAAGTAAGACCCATCCTCCAAAAAATTTGTTTTTCATGGAAACATTAGGATGCCTTTTCCTGAAGAATGCTACAAAACCTCCAGAGTAGAATCTGAGGGTTATTGTGTCTTTAATGGGTATATGCATATATATATATATGGGAATTTGGCCATGGGTAAGTAAGCCTACAGGTCAGGGCTGGGTTCTGCGGCTCTTACACAGCTAGTCCCCTGTCATTGTTTTAATGCCACAGATATAACAAGAAGACCTCAGGAGGACTTATAAATCTTGACCCCACGGTATCTTCTGGTAGCCTCAAACACCATTACTTCGAAATACAGAACATGTGTGTGGTTTACCTCACTGCAGGCACAAGTGACAAGTGTCTTTGCTGCAAGTAGAAGAGCAATCATGTGACAAGATTTTTCTTCTGTCAGAAAAGGTTGAGTGCATCAGTCTAAAAAACCTTCTACTAATCGATCTCTTACCTTTTATGCCTGGAGCACCCACTGATGCTGATGGATACTGGTTTAACAGTATGGGTACCTGGGTTTAAAGACAGCAGATGGCCCAAAGTATTGGATTTCACACCACAAAATTGACCTGAAGAATCAGCTATGGAAATAATATAAGAGTTACAATGAACAGGAAAAAAAGAAAAAAAAATAAATACTTTAGGGCCATGGAGGCCTACATTTATATCTTGTTGCCATGAAAGAACCAGTGTCTGAAATTAGCGGTTGAACGGTTGTGTTTGCAGATAGTGAGCGTGGATGTGTCTGTTTGTGACGGTTTTTTGCTAATGCAGATCAGGGCTCCCTATAATTAGGGATGGCAGGTGGTAAGGCCTTGCCACAACCATGCATTCACTCTGGCTCTTCTCTCAAAAACAGGATTTGGGGAAGCGCGGAGGCATTCAAGGGGATGTCGCAGGTTCTTGGTTTTTGCACAAAACGTACCTTACATGGTAATACTGAGCATGACTGATATCAGTCTGAAGCAAACTGGGTTGGTTTGGGTATTTTTTTTAACTTTGCCCTTAACCAAACCTGTAAAGCAGTCCCAGGCTGTGGCTTCAGCAGCCAGCAATGGGAGGCCAGCTGAGCTGTGTAGACTCCCACAAAGGGTGTCTTGCTTCCGGCAGATGTCCCAGATACCAAGCCATTCGATCCCACCACAAAAACAGTTGCGTAAAATATTGTGTGTTGGCTCTGGCCTGACAGTGATGGGACTGTTCCACTTCTCTAGGTCTCTGGAAACGTCCCACTAGAGCTGTGGCTTATGTCCAGCAAGCCTCTTTCTGTGGGGCAGCAAGGTGTCCCAGGAGAGATATGGGGCACTTTCCCCTTCCCTTTTGCAGTTGTGCTTTTGAAAACCAACAAGTGTTTTCTTAACAGACTGCTGGCACCTTGCCTTCTGATGAAGAGGGATGGGAGCAGGAGCACAGCTTAAGGTTCCTGACACATTTCAGGAGTGCCTCTGTGCCTTCAGGAAAAAAAACACCACCTACAACCAAACCTTCAGCTGGTGTCAACTGGCAGAGACTGGTGACCACAGTGCTGAGAAACTGATTTACACTGGCTGGGGATCTGGCTCCAGAGAGCATGAAGGAAGCAGAGTGTATTACATTGCACAACAGAAGTGGTGAGGAGCCTGCACACTCAGGAGAGTCATTAATGTCAAGGCTGGTGTTGGTCTTAATGCTGCTTTCTCTTTTCAGTTTCGTGTGCTTCCCACTCTTGGCTTTTCCCAGGGAGCAAAGATATGCTGTTGCAGAATTTGAAGCTGGTAACCAGTACTGACTGTTGCATGCAAATATTTGTCAGAAAACTGTACCATAAGATGATGCCAAAACCAACCCTGATTCCACAAAGTGGTCCCGTGTGGACTGGTCAGTGAAATCATGCAAGAACGCTGGTTTTGGAAAAACAAAATGTTCTTAGCCAGAAGAGGCCTTCTCTTCTGTTCAGTGGGTTTCAGACCTGGTTGAAAACCGTCTCTGCCCAGTTTGTCACTCCTCCTGGTTTCATGGGTTGTGTACTTTCAAGATGAGCTGTGAAAATGGGCCAAGCACCACACCCAGAGAAGCAATAGCCTGTTACTGTCACCATCAGAGTGACAGCAGCACAGCCATCAGCCTGATTAATAATCCCTCTCCTAAATTGGCACATGTGACCAAGCCTGCACTGCCTGACTTGCAGACAAAGTGAACTAAGTTAATTCCCCTTGAGAAGTTCAACGTGTTCAGCCACACATGCTGCCCCTATACTCTGCCCCCACTGGCTTGCACCACTTGAGTAATGCAGAGTGTGCAAAACAGGTATCAAGTCTTCTGACACAGTTCAGAGAAGTTCATCCATTCACATGTCCTGTCTTTGGTATCTGCTTAGACCAGAGATAGCATGTGCTCCTAGATCATTCTCTGGTATAAAACTTCTGGCTACCAGTTGGTCTCAGAGATCTGTCATGTTGGAGGCTCTTGCCTCCCATCTTCAGTTGTCATTTTAAGGACCTTGCCTCCCTGGCTTTTCTTCTTTGTATTTCTCTTAAACAAGGCATCTCAAGGTGGTAGTTTCACCATTTCAGGAAGGAGCAGTGGGCTGTCATTTCTTAGTCTGCTGCAAGGCTAAACACAGAAGGCACATGAAAGCATGTGAAAACAGCAACCTCACCGGGCTGTGTCAACAACCCAGCACTGATGTGAAAATCAGAGCTGTTATCCGGAATGGAGTTTATCTGGGCCATGGAGCAGCAACACCCTCTACTAAATAAATGTTCTTGCTTGCCTCCACCCAGGTTAGAATGGTACAAAGGGCCAGTGGCAGGCCCCGGTCTAGCTAGGTGGTCTCTGACTACTAGGATATCAGTACTATTGATCAGTTTTGTTGCAGCAGTACTTTAAAGTCCTAACTTGGAAGTGATCTGCATTTTCAAGATGCTATAAATGTGCAGCAGAAAGATAACTCAGCTTCTGAGAGCTGGCAACTGAAATAAGTAGTGAGCAGGAGCAGGCAGATTCAAGTGGGTGCACAAGGCTGTGGATGGACACTACCTTTCTTCTGCTGTTTCTAGATTTGCTGGATGACTGAGGCTGCACTAGACAGTGGAGGTTTTGGGAACACCTGGCAGACCATAACCAGGAAAATGAGACGGCCTTTTTGGTTTCTCAGCTCCTTATGATTCTTTTTAAGGAGCACCCTCTGCTCTGGGACAAAGTGCCAGGCTGTGTCCGACACATACACTGATTTTATCTCTGCTTTTGATATGCCTGGAAGCTGTTAATTCACTCAAAATTAAAACTGTTTTCGTCAACACTAGCTACTCATAAAGGCAACAGATGTGTATCAGCATGCTAGCCAGCACAGTGCTTCCCTGTGGAGGTGTTTAAAGGGGACAGTGCCCAGTTCCCTATTTTTTGCTCTTTGCTTTCACCAAGATGTTTGAAGTCTGAACCACTGCATGACAGTGAAGAAAAGACAGCCTCTTCCTCTGAAAGCTGCAGGGTACTTTGAAACAGATTGTCTATTTCCCCGACAGTGATAAAAACATACCAAATTTTTTTTTTTCTTTAAAAAAAAAAATTATTATTGATAAACAAGAATAGAACAGGTTTGTAGCTTTAGAAGTCTGGTGTCCTAGATCATTCTTACATCTACTCTTGGACTTTACCACCTGCTGTTAACACCACTTTATTTACCACACAGAATGCAGAAAAACTAAGCTATCAAACAGGACTCTTCAAAACATAGTGTAAATCCTCTCATGTTAATTGTGGTTATTCTCAATGACTTCTGATGTGGTAGGTTGTGTAAGTGAAGGCAAGGTCGAAAAGAAGGTAAAATTATAGTGCAGAGATAGTGTAATACTAAGACTGCAGTTTGTGAAACATTGTATTACATAGTATCTCAGCAAATAGTCAAGGGTGTGCTTTTAAATATTAGTGAAGACATGGCCTTTATGGGCTGCTATTGCAGGATAATCCAGTTTCATAAAACAAGGCACAAAAATAACACTGGTAGATAGTTATTAATATTCTTTTTTCTTTTGTTTGAAACTTTTAGAATACAGAAATGGAATTCTCTTGTTGAAACAGGCATGTGCAGTTGGTCAAAAAAGACTTGAGCTGTTATAGGAAAATGATGAGCCAACAACAGCTATGGTATAAATGAGAATATTTCAAGTTAGTAATTGAATTTGTTCATAAAGGTGATAAGTGATGAGAAAGTCTGCTTGGGTTTGTACTTGATGCATGCCAGCATCTGAGTTTTCTATTGGTCTGAATGACAATTCACAACTGATGGCTTGCAAGTACCTTTCTATAAGGACTGAAGCAATTTAGGAGCCTCAGTTACAATAAGTATCTAAGGGAATGTTACTTAAAAGCACCTGAAATGTGATCTTTTTTTTTTTTTTTCTTAAAGCATACAATATACTTGCTTTTGTAAGAAAGTGTATTAACCCTAAGCATGCTTTAATTTGATACTTCTTGTACCCCACCCACACCTTCCCCCAAATGCTTTGACATGATGTAGTAAAATATAAGCAGCAAAACTCTTTGTACAGTAAATGTATACAAAAAATACATACCTTTTTCAGATAGATCAGATAGATAGATCAGAATTTAACTGCCAAGGGACTTCCTCGGGCAGAAAGATGTTCTTGGACCAGTGAGCAAATGACCCAACTTGTTGAAACAAGCCAAAACAAGACCATTTATTGCTAGATAATTGCATCAAATCAAGTTTGAACTAAATGCAATTTTGCCTGTGGAGGGAGGTAATATAACGTAGCTACTATAGAATAGGAAAACAGACTTCAGGAAAAAGATTAGTTCCTAATATAGTGTTAGTGGAATCAGTAGATGTTATTCTGGTGATACGACTCACACTGTCATACAGAAATGATATATGATAAATGATACATATATCATTCTCTTCAATATATATGAAAACGACCTTTATTAACATGTTAGTAATCACTTTAAATAATGCGATTATTAAATGCCATATTTCTTGATGAGTGGGCTACAGTGTTGTAAAAGCAGTTACCTAAGATCTTTTTTGTAAGTCTCACGGGAGGTTCAGCAAAGTGGCACACCTGCTTAGTACTCTAGCATTTTCACACAATACCACGGGCCACAGCCTGTGTTCACTTATGGCAAGAATCTCCAGTGTAATAGGAAAGCAGGACTTCTAGCCATGGGGAACACATATTTGTCCTGGATGAATTACTTTGAAATTAATCTGAAAACTGGCTATTCTTTTAAAAAAGAATACCTCCAAAATATGACTGTGACGTCCCTAAAAACAGTTTTGTGCTCAGATCAGAATACTTTGACTTCGCCTAAAAATTGATTTTCCTCTGTGACTGGTGTCTTTGAAAGGCCACTGGCTTTTGTTGTGCTTTTTTTTTTGGTTGTTTTTTTGTTGTTGTTGTGGATTTTTTGTTTAGAGGGGCTTTTTTGTTTGTTTGTTTGTTTGTTTTGTTTTGTGACTGAGATGAAGTCAAGCAAACACTGTGCAGAACTGCTCAATGTAAAGCAACAGATTTCTTCATAAAGGTCAAGGTCATGAGGTGCATCTAGACCATCAGAAGATTTCACTCTGATTTTACTTTCTAAAGAGCAAAGTGAAGGCATGAGGCACGTTAAAGACCAGTAATCAAGGAGAGAGCTATGCTGGAGCCCTCATGTGGGAATGGTGCTTGGGCAACAACTCCGTCAGTTCTATGGCTAAAACAAGTTCTAGTCGACACCATGATCCAAAAGCACCTGAGAAGAAAGCTGTGGCTGAAACTTGCTAAGACAACTGGCTTAACCTTCAGTTTATGTACCATTTCCAGTCCACGTCCCCCTACACACAGCTTGAGGACACTGAGGTTACAATAGGGTAACATTTGTATAATATAAGGAACTGTCCAAAGCTTTGAAAGGCAGTGATGACACAGGTCATCTTTATCGTAGTACTCAGAATTTGAAGGGAGGGTAGTGAAAACTGGTTATTGTTTCAATTCTGCCTCAGTCCCCTCTAAACATATAAGGAGGGCAGATTGTGTTTGGTGTTTCTGCTTAAGGAGAGAATAATGCATGTGAAGCCTGAAAGAAATGTAGTCTGATACTGCTTCACACTGACTGTAAACACCTTTCCTCTTCATGGCTGCTCTGCACAGCCCAGCCCTTAGGCTCAGTTTACCGCCTCCTCAGCCCTCCTGTGGCCAAAGTGTGGCCACAGGAGCTCTAGAGGGTTGCATATGGGGCAGCCGAGGGAGTTGGGAGCCAGCAGCCACAATGGCAACCTGCCCTGACTGTCGGTGCAGCAGGCGTTTTCCCACATGGTCCCTGGGTATGGGTGCTGTGGGCCTCAGTGCTTATCCTCTGTCTTCCATCCTGTCACTGCTGAGGAACACCCCGGCTCCTCCTGCACAAATGCAGCTTCCTATGCAGGGCGCCTGGCTCAGACAGGGCTGTGCTTCTTCCATTGCAATATGACAGCAAAGCATCACCCACCATATATAATTTCCCATGAGAAGGACCATCCCACAGGTATCCCTCTAAAGCATGTATTTCCTGAACAGATGCGGATTCAGCTTGACCACAGGTCAAAGAAGAAATTAACTCCTCCTGTGCTTGTCCTTTGAAATGAAAGACAGGCGATATCCATAGGTAAGAAAGGGAATACGTTTTTTTCTAACTATGATTTTCAGTAGAGGGATATGCTCAGCAAGGTGACTGGTTCAGCATGGGGGTAAGGGTGGATAATTTCTTCATTTATTTCTGTGGCCTTACTGTGCGGTCTGCAGCTTGCCAAAGGACTATGCAGAAACACAGTGTTTCTATGTGTTGTTTTTCCAGTAAAGGACAAAACCATTGAGTTCATGTGGGCTAGACTGAGGCAGAAAGAAGGTCACTTCAGTGCAGGATTATTAAACTTGTCCTAATTTACTCCTTTGAACAGCAGTTTGATCTACATGTCCATAAAAGGTTTCCTGATGGTTTATGTGTGTATGCGTGCCTGACATAAATAAAAGACACACTAAAAACCTGAAGATACTGAAAAGCAATCCCATAAAATATTTTTACAGCAAACATCTGCATATCTGGTCTCTTTAGATTTATGTTTAATTCTGACAATTAGCTTCAAATTTCTCAGTGCAAGAGTCTTGTTCTTTCGAGATTCTATTCTGTAAAGCTTCTCTTTTAAGTCCAAGCATGAACATGTTGCTGTCTTTTCTCTTTTCCCCCCATACATCTGCATCAGGCAGATTACATTAGTTCAAGACAGCTAAAGTCACTGCCTTTTAAACTTGTGCTATGTATTACATTCTCTTCCTAGACTCTCATTTTAAATAAAATTTTTTCTTTATCTACTTGGAGACCACGAAAGGAACAATTTGCTGCAAAAGGACATGCTCTGGGATCAAACAGGGCAGTTTGTGGAAGGGCTACAGCTCCACATCTGTGTTTCCATTCACCTTCATCCGCTATCATTTGTGGTTTTCTGGGTCTAGCAGTAATCCGAGCAACTCGTTCTGACAGATTTAGTGTGTTTCATACGGTAATTGGAATCTCACTACTTTAATGTCTTCATTCAGTTTCTCTGATCATGGTACCGAAAGGGATGTCTTATGCTGTACATAGCTTTATGTGAATAGAGGAGGTTTATGTGATTATGGTAATAGTTCATAAAATCTAGGAGAAGGAGAAAAAGAGTAATTTGGAATTCATTTATTCATAACAGGAAAAGCTAATATTCTTCTTGCCTAGAAAGAGTTTTGTACATTAATCGTTTGTCGTGGATTTCTATTACTGTGCAGAACTAGTTTGGATTGCTTCAGTATTACAGTTGCCCTAACTTCTTTTTTGTGTCCTTTTTAGTCTCTTCGAAGTACTGTTTTTCCTTAAATAAATAATCTTGATTCCATAAAGATGGTATTAAAGCTGTCTTCCACCTTTCCTGCAGTATTTGAACAGAATGCTTAATTCTGGTCTCTGTTTTGCAGCTACGCATTTTACTCATACAGAACAAATTGCCTTCCTACAATTGAAAATTAAAGATTTAAGCAATTTAGCTTATTCTTTCATAATTTTAAATTTTCTTGTTAATGGTGCATTTGTTTCTGGAACAGGGGCCTAGTGTGTGTGCATTTCTTTCTTATATATGTTGTCTATATTGTTTTATTGTCTCATGGCTTTTTGCCTTTTTTTTTTTCTGATGATTCTCCTCTTCACCTTCTGTCTTATCTAAGATTTTTCAAACTTCCCTAAATGTAATTTTACACTGAGCTCACAAAAGCCTAGCAACAGTTTCAAATACTTAATTTGTTACCTGGGACCAAATTGTGTACTCCCTTGGCCTGACTTTGTCAAAAGCCTTGCAGTTGAAAGCAGAAAAAAAACGGGCATGTAGCCATGAGAGGATTGAAGAGCAGAGACTATAGGCACAGTGATTCAGATTAATCTCTGTATTAACTTCACCGAAGCAATACATTTGGAGCATATTAAAACAGTTTTGCTGTGTGATCTGTCAGTTATGTGTTATCATTTTAGAGAGCGGCTCTTTAAAGCCTTGTCCTCCAGGTTAAATGAATTCAGAGATAGCAAACTGACAAATCGCAGGAGGTGCTTTTCCTTAGAGGTCTCTGTGGGGAGGATTTGCAGCAACATTAGGCCCAATGCCTCTCATTATTTTATGGGGGAGCTGAAAATACAGGGAAAAATACTGTTAATAAGATTTGTGGGTGACAACAGGAACAGAGATCTGCTAGAGAGATACAAATATAGAGAAGGCAGGAAATTTCAGAACAGCCATCTGGCCATCTGCCTTTTTCTTAATAAGTTGTGTTGGCTAATAGGAAACCCTGACCATACTTCTGTGTGTGTGCATGCACTTAGACAAGGATAGAAACAGCATAGTTCTCTTTCTTGTTAAACTTTGGTGACCCCTGGTGAGCTTCTTGCATGCTCACTCGACCTGTAAGGAGCATAGCTGGAGAGAGGGCTTTGCCCTTTGTGTGAGACAGGGGCTGGATGAGACCACCTGTTAGGGCCATCCAGATCCACACATGAATGGCCCTTATTCCCTGGCAGTATCTGCAGTTCTGAAATTAATGAAGAGTTATGGTCAGTCCAACAGGGGCACCAAAGGCCACTCAGAAGTGTAGGAGCAGGGACCCTGCAGAAGCATCTACAGCGTTCTCCTCCTGGGGTGGGTAGAGGATGGCCAAGCTCATTCCACTGCAATGGGCTTGCTGCGACCAACCAACAGCAAGACCAAAAGTGCACGCCTGTACATCTGAAATAAGGCATATTTATACACAGTTCTACATTCCTAAGCACAGCATAAAAAAAATAAATCGATCAATCAATGAATGTACATTAACTTAATCTTACACAGGCCATAAAGATGAAATGACTTTTTTAACAGTGCGCTGTCACAGTGCCTCTAAAAACATGGTACAACTGCCTGGGTGCAAGCTGAGCTTTAGTGGCCATCTGAATGTCCCAGGGCCAGTATCCAGCTACTTTAAGTTTGCTGGCTTATGAGTGGAAGACTGTGTTCCTCAAAGTTTTTCCATGGGTGATGCGTACTGTGTCTCTCCCGCTTCCCACTCCATCCCGCCTTTTGGAGTTATGGATTTCCTGGTGACCCCCAAAGGCATGCAGACACATCCTCTAGCAAGGGCATGAGCATGCTGGAAGCAGATCAAGAAAGGAGAAGCAAGGACAGACTGCATTTAGTGGTTATAGGAATAAACACATGGAGTGCATGTACCAGTATGGATAACATTACAGTGCTTGTGTTAGCTGAAGAGCATGCAGTATTTGTCTTGTCCCATAGTGGGCTGGAGGTCCAGTGACAGCCCTGAGGGGTTTAGACCACCTTGTGTATGGTTTACAGAGGGTGCTGAGATCACAGCAAACCACAGAACGCTGGGTTGAGTGCCCGCTGACCTCTGTAACAGGGGGGAAGATGCCAGGCACCATCACCACCACTACAGTCTCTCAGGTGAGCTGGATTCACACCTCCCAGGGAGGAAGGGAAGGGTCCTGGAGGCTCCCAACAAGGCCACCTGGAGTGCTCCGTGAGCCCCTTTGTGCTCACAGTACAGGGACTCCCTGATACAAGCCTGCCTGATTTTTTACTCTAGAGAGGTGCAAACCCTCAGAAGGTTTATATCAAATGGCAGCTTCCAAATGACACTGAGACCCAGAGCCCGTGGATGAAGCACAGACCTATAGCAGAGGCTAAAGGGTTTGAGGGTGTCTCACAAGCAGCAGGAATCAGCCGCTTGAGCTGTCTTGGACTGATTTACAATTCCAGTGATAGCTCATGTTCTCAGAGATCCCTGATACCTGATTGCAGTGGTCTAAATTGATAAATCGCACAAAATTTACTCGTGTCAGGAGGACAACCTAATTCAGGGAGCAATTCACTGGATAAAGTGTGATGGGGAAGTATGGGGACAACTCCTTGGTCAGCACTTGCACGAAGGTCTGTGAGATTTAGGCACTTATCTGGGGTCTGGAAGAAAAATCTGTTCTCTTCATTATCAAATAGCAGAGAAAACATAAATCAGCTACTGCAACTTGTATTTCAGAAAGGTTCAGAAGATTTGGATGCCTTGTTCTTTCACATTCAGCAGTCATTAATTCACCTTTACTCCTCCTTTGTCTTGCCTTGGGTCCCACCTGTCCCTGTTCAGACATGGAACACCTTTCAGGCATTCCATAACAACACTTGGGAGGTCATCATGGTTAACACCTGCGGATTGTGCCCCTTGCTCTCCTGGAGACAAGGTGGGTGAGACACCAGTGAGTGTCCAGCAGCTGCAGATGGTTCTCTGCTCCCTCCCTTCTAACTTCTTTTCTCCACAGCAGCAAGATGTCAGAGGTAGAAAACACTTTCCGCAAGTTTGCGACATACTGTGACACAGCTGCCAATGGCAACACCATGTCAGGGAAGAACTTCTCCAAGATGTGCAAAGAGTGCGGGGTGATGGATGGGAAAGCCGTGACCAGCGCTGACATTGACATCGTATTCAACAAAGTCAAGCGAGTGTTGCAGGGAGGCACGGTGGGCAGCACAGCCAGGCGGGAGGAGGGAATGGCAGGAGGCAGGCAGGCCCTGGTGTGAGAAGCAGTCTCTGGGCAGCCTCATCCCACTGCCACCCAGTGCAAAGTAATTTTCTTCTTTTACTCTCTTTGCCACAGGGCCAAGGGTGCTCGCACCATCACCTTTGCTGAGTTCCAGCAGGCCATGAAGGAGCCCTGTGTGAAGTACTTCAAGAACAAATCACCAGAGGAAGTGCTGCAGGCTGTGTATAGCCTCATTGAGGGGAAGGAGCCTGGCTACGTGGGCACCATGGTGAATATGAGTTTCATCACCCACTACTCACCTTTAGCTGTCACAGGGGTGTTTGTTCCTGCTGCTGGCACATGAGTTGTCCTCACAAGTAGGGAAGAACTTGTTTGTGACTTGTTTCTTAACACTGGCTGCGTCTTGCTGGCCTCCTTTCTTGGAGAAAGCCACCAAGGTTGGTGGGGTCGAGAGGCTCACGGATACGAGCAAATACACTGGGACCCACAAAGAACGTTTTGATGAGAGTGGCAAAGCAAAGGGTCTTGCTGGTGGTGAGGACCTGACAGACAACAGCTGTTATGCTGGAGCCTACAAGGGAGCTGGAACCTATGACAAGACACACTAGGACTGGAACTACTTAAGAAAATAAGGACTTTCCCTCTATAACATGGGAGAAGAAGCAAATAAATATCTCATACAAGCAGCCTTCTGTGCCTGTGCACCCCAAATCTGGCAGGGTGGGAATGCATGGGGTGAGCACTGGATGAGTACTGGATGATGTAGGTTCCCTGTCTGACCATGCTTTGATCGCTGTGTGGTGGGCTTAAATCCAAGCACAAGCTAGCCTTCTGGAGGAAATTCTATGGACAAGCTAGTCTACTGCCATTGCATTGCTTTGCATTTCCAATCAAGCAAACATTAGGTTAGTCTCTGAGTAGTCATTATTTAACCCTCCCAATATGTGATACCTTTTTCTGTGTTTTTTGGTTTGGGGAGCAGTGTGTGCATGCTGTTGTAGAGCTACACTGGGTCACTTTTGAGTTGACTGTTTCTTGTGGCAGACAGCCTGTCAGTCGTACCTGAGCACATGCTGAAGAGTGCTCTTGCAGGGCATAGAATTCAACATGTACCTTACTGTGGAGAGGGAAGGGGGACCACTGACATCAGTTTCTGTTTCCCTTTTGCCTAGTTTAAATCCTCTCACCTCTTTCTAGCATTTGGCATGGTCACTCATTACTGTTCACCCCACTTACAATGCAGGCAGCTGGGGAAGAGTTTGTGAGCCTGAAGAAAGCAACTGAAAAGCTGTGCTGCAGATGATCAGAAAGCAGAGAAGGACTTTGTGGAGCCTCTGTACTTAGGAGAATGGCTTGCAAGCTCTGCCTTCCCCAACTCCTCTTTCTTTTTGGGGTGGCTGCCTTTGCCACCCAGCCCCATCACTGTGATTGCTTACAAGATCTCTTGTGCTCTAGACCTAGAATCATAGTTGCACTTTCTCTTTCCCCTTGGCCTTTCAGCAGGCTAGTAGGACTAGCATGTCCCCTGTCTCTGCAGCTAGATCTGTTGTGTGTGTGGCCAGTTTTGAGGTGTTCAGTGTGGGCACACATCTAGGACGCACTGCTGAGCAGTGAGGGGCTCCTTGGGTGTGTGGCTGGCTTTCAGTCCACTGGACCTAACTTCAGACTCCTGGATTAGCATAGTGGAGCTTTTAGGGATAACTGAAACAGCACATCTGGGACAGTTTTCCCTGACATTACGAAGAATTTTCTAGCTGTATTATTCCAGTCCTACAAGCCCTCATCATGGGCCGTGATGTTTATTAATGCACAACACTTGCTCAGACCACATTGGTCTTTGCCCCATAGCACTAATGAATGTCCTCCTTCCTCGCCTAACGAACCAGTTAGGTGGATCTAGGAATTAACAAACCCCACTCACTCTTACACTTTCTCTTACATTGTCCTTAAGCAGCAATGACCTTTTAGGCTACTTTATGATCCATTGGGTCCCTAGGGAGCTTGTGTGCAAAGTGGTTTGGTGGTTCTGGGCTATATGGCAGGAAGTTCTGTAGAAAAGGGCACAGGTGCATTGAGCATAACTGGCAGGGTCTTGCTAGCTGGGGGCTGCCGGGGTGACCTGGGAGGAGATCACAGACCACCCTATACTGGCCCACAGCCTGAGCAGGGCTGGAGCAAAGAGTTGCCACCAGTGAGTGCTAGAGCAAAGAAACCCCCTGGCATGGGCAGGCAGACGGGAGACCCTGAAGGAGGTATGACTCTAAAGGGACTGTGGCTGGTAGAGAAGGGCAGAGCAGTGCAGTGAGAAACAATAACTGGAAACAGAAGAGGAACCACAGTGGCTGACCTCAGTCTCCTGTGCTGTCCATAGCCCTGAGGCACTGAGAGGATGAAAGGCGAGGAAGGGGCAGCAGAAGTGTCTGGGAGGAAGCTGATGTACTTCCCCTCAGTGCTTGTTTAATTGCTTGTCTATATTTGTTAATTTCAGGATGGATGATTTAAAGTTTCTATTCGTTGGTAATAAACTATGAAACTCTGACTCAAGACTGCTCTTTTGCTAAAGACAGTAGGAATGGGATACGGTAAAATAGAAGTAAAAGCACTGGAACATATGTAAAATAAAAAAATGGCCCTTATACTTGCTTTTTAATTGTTGGTACGACTCAGATCTTTAAAACATACTCTAAAGATGGCTGCTCTCAGCAGTGCTGTATTGGTACATCATGTTCTGTGCAACAGTTTAAGGAAAGTACCTGTAAATGGAGAGTAACAGAATGGTGCACAAAAAAAGAAAAGCTAATGCAGTCAATAAAATAACGACAGAACATTATCAGATAGCTCTTCTTCTTGTAACATAGCATTCCTTATTTCAATACAGTCAGTAGGTAATTGCAACAAACATGAATACTTTAGAGCTATGACTGCTGTTCCTGAAGCTTTCTCTCATTAGTTCTGAAGTGGATCTACTCATCCTGTTGCTCTCAAGGTGTGCCTGCAAAAACACAGCTGAGAGGTTGCAGGAGTGGATAATGTTGTCCTGGACCTGAATAAAGTTTTTTAACTCTTTCCTATGCTTTGATGGAGGTCATAGGTCACAGCCCCCCTGGTCTTCCAAGATGAAAGGCTGATTGAGTTCTTCCCCACAATATAATACTATGTGAGGAACAATGCTAGTGCATGTTACAGTGTAATAAAAAACATGGGTTTGAGGGTCTCCCAGTATTTTTGATCCACCCCTAACTGCTTATAAATACATGATGTGTAGTTATCAGCAGGGTCCTGCTGACTCTTGGTGGCCAAGCAGAAAGATGTACCAGATTGATGGGCCCAGCAGAGTACTAGTACCAAATAATGTAGTTTTCAAGCAAAAGATACAGGCACCAGCAGTCTCACAGCTGTATCAGTGTTTGGGTTTGGTGTGGCATCCAGTGTCTGACTCCTTCTAGCTGCACTTCAAACACCTTGAGACCTTTTCATATGGGGAAAAGGCAGACAAGGATTGTCTTCAATGACCAAGCAAACCTTGAGTATTTATTTGCTCAGGCTCCAACTTCCTTGTGATTAAATGGCCCAAGCAATTGCCCACATGCAGTTCTGCAGACACACACAGGGATGCGCTGTTGGGCTTTTTTTTTTGTCTGTAATTTCGCAAGAGCATATATGGCTGGCACTGAAAACACTGTGACACTATGTGAGCTTTGGGAACAAACTGAGAGCTTTGTACTTGTGCTTGTGTAGTGTGAGTTCTGGGTTGCATTAACTCGGGTGTAATGTGACACTGGAGGGTGAATATCTGAGGCATGATTCAATCTGTACTTCTTGTGCAGTACTCCAGGACCAGCAAGAATCACTACTTGTCCTTTCTATTCCTTATAAGTAAAAATCACAAAAAGATGAGGAATGCCATGTTCACTCCCTACAGGAGCAACGGAGTGAACGGGTAAAAAGGAAGTCATGGGTGACTGAAGATTTTAAAAATAGTACCTGACTACTCTATGCCCCTGGGGAAGCAGTACCACCAGTGAACAGAGGATTTTAAAATGGCCAAAGACACGATGTATCAATTAGAGTCAACAACACATTTACAAATCAAAAGAATAAAAAATGCAGTTAATGTTCTAGTGCACTGGGAGCATTCAAAAATGTCTGTGTCATTTTATATTTGCTCTATTTAAGAGGCCATATTACCTACAAACCCAGCCATGCTGGGAGAAAACCTTCATTTTAGAGGTGGCTGAACTTTATTGGGCATCGCTTCTCCACACTGTTCCGTGAGCATCAGAGACAGTGTGAGGGCTCTGGGAGAGGGCTGGCTGCTGGTGCTCATCTTGCAATTTAAGCATGTGCCTGCACAGCAGTCAGGAGGAGAAGGCCCTTGCAAGCTGCAAGGAGATAAATGTAGCTGAACACATGTAAGTGGCTCAGTCTGTGGGGTTTACTGGCAACAGTAGGAATCTTGCTGAAATAAAACTACATTCATTATCTAGGTGCTTATACCCAGCTGCTGCTAAATTGTCAGTACTGTAAATGAATAGGGAAGCATTGGCATTTACAGTGTTCTGAAATACAGCAGAAAAAAATACCCCAAGTCCAGTTCACTTTGGCAAACTCAGTGAACTTGTTTTCTTATTTCTCTGGGGTGTCTCCTAATACATTCCTACACTGCACTTTCCCTCCACCCAGCAGCTACATCCTTCAAAGCAGTTTCCTTGCTATCTTCTCTAGAGCACATCTCAAGATCAACCAGCTGTTCTTTGCCAGCTGGTCATTGTGCCACTGTACTGGAGGCACAACATCACACACCAGTCAAATAAAAATCATTTGGTAACACTGGTGAAATCTGCACACAAATTAGAAAAAGATCTGAAGATCCAGCTGTTGTAGCTGTGCAGCAGGGAGCTGCAGCAGTAGGGCAGGGTGTTACTGAACACAGGTAGGAAAGAATATGACAAGAAACTTCACACACGTGTTTGCATGTATGTATATGTAATGCTTTTAAAGCAGTCTTCAGACTGCACAAGAGACAGATACAGAAATCCTCTGCTACCTCTTCTGCTATTCAAGAATGCAGTTGGTCTTGCATGTCAGTCAACTCTTGCTGTTGCTGAAACCAGCATAATTTCACTTTAACAAAGCAGGAAGAAAAAAGAACAGATTATATCAGTGCACCCACTGGCTAGTAGAAATGCAGCAGGACAGACAAGTGAGCATCCTTGTGCTGCAGTGTGGTGTGATGATGGCTCATGGCATTTTCTGTGGTATTGAACCCTTCTTTGCAAAATTGCTTCTTTTTGCTGTTGCTGTTTCAGGTTGTATCTTTAACATGATGGCACAGGGAGCTTACTGACCTGCTGCCACATGAGGTGTTTCAAGGTGGCACTGGGCATCCTCCATAAGCACTTTGATACAGTTAAGCAAGGCCTGGACCTAACAGGCTCTCACCCTGACAGTTTAAAGCATTTGCAGTGGTACACAGATGTAGAGAGCTAATGATCTGTCCACATTTATACTGGACTGGTCAGTCAAGTGCTATTTACATTTGAAGTTACGAATTGTAATGGATGGCAGTGCAAGGCTTTCCTCTGCTGCTCTGGCTAGAGAAATGTGCACATCACTGTCTCAGGGAAGCAGTGGTTATACTTGGTGCAGAGTTAATTATATGTTAAGGAACCCAGTGGGTATTCACCTCAATTAATACATATATGACAGAAAAGAAAAAAATACCCATTTGGAGATTGATGGACAGTGCTAACCTGGCTTCAGTAAGCTTTGTGTAGCTGGAAGACTACATTGCTCTGACTGTTTCATGGGAATCCATGTTGTAATACAAGCCTGAAGGAAGACATGTATGCCATAGGCTTGTCTTTTTTTTTTTCCAGCACTGTTCATCAATCTAGCAGGAGGCAATTTCTCTCCCTACAAATTCTGTCTTTCTGATAGTCACTGCATGCTCACCCTTGTTCCTTCACTCCTTTCCAGCTGCGAACCTTCACAGGTTAACTGAGTGACTAGTAAAGGTGTTTGCACTTGAGCTCCCAGCCACATGTAGTTAGGGCAGAAGGCATTCACAGTGGAGTCTTGCTCATCAGACCTACAAAACACTCCCTGCTACCACCCACCCCATGAGCTGCCCCAGTGGAGAGAGACAGGGTCTAAATGCAGTTGTGCCACTGCGTTGTGTAGCACCATGGTGTGTAGTGCTGGGACACACTGCTGTGTAGTGGTGTTACTGGCTCTTGAAGTGTCTCTTTGCCACTGAGTCTGCGATTGCTTTAAGTCTGGTATCATTTTTCTTCATTGTCAAGAATCAGATGCTGGTTTTTGTCATTTTTTTTTTTCTTTCTTCTTCTTTTGCATGAATTACGGGCTTTCTGTCCTCACTAAACTTAGGGCTGATAATTACAATTACTGGCTTAACGTTTCCCTGCCCTATTCATCCAAGATGTCACCCTTACTCTTATCTATGCATGTGTGGCACATACTCTGGATCTTTTTGCCTCCAATCCCCCACTGCTGGTATCACTTAAAAGATGACGGGACACAACTCCACGATTCTTCATTAATCATCCACAGATAGCCACTCACAATATAAACCACTGAAGATTTTTCCTCCCATGGAACTTAAGCTTCACAGCAAGCAGCAAACAGACAAACAAGTTCCTCTGCCTCACAGGCACAGCAGCAGCAGGGAGGAAGAGGCGGGGAGTGCAGAAATGCTTCGGCAAGTGCAGTGGTCTGACAGCGTGCAAGGATTGCCACCTCCCAGCAGGGCTAGGCCATGCAGCTGCCACAGTGTTGGGGCTGCTCTCAGATGTGCCCTTGTCAGAACTGCAATCCTGACCATGACAGTTTTGTGTGTGAAAATCACGGGTATTTTTTATTGCCTGATTAGAATTCCCTTTATTGTGCAGTGTTTGAAGCAGGTGGAGATTGCACTGTAGTTTTTAACAAGTTTGGGTGGGTGTTCATAGGAAAACGTGCATGACTTTCGATGGTCCGAACGAAGCCCATGATTTTGTGGCTTTCAGCCCTAACCAAAGCTGTAATTACACTGTTTTCCTTCACTGAAAAACCCATTTAACATGTTCTCATCCACTCCTTCTCTGAGTTACTCACACAAGCCTTCCTTCCTCCATGCTGCAGTTTGCTACCCTTTAACCCTATGGTAACAATTACTTTGTGGGGTTACACTGTCAAACGGCATTTCTGATACACGTGAATCTAAAAATGAAGGCAGCTAAATCCAGACAGCCAAAAGACAAATGGTGCAGTCTTGCAAGTGGGAAGGTGGAACACGCCAGATTTGCTATGCAGAAAACCAACTGCAGCAGTAGTGTCAGTCACTAACTGATCCCCCTCAAATGTAAGTACCTGCTCCAGGAGTTGTCTACCTTTCAGACTTGTTTAGATTCACATTCAGTCCCACCCAGCCTTTGCTCTTCTGAGGACTTCAGTTTGCAGGCAAAAGCTAGAAGAAAGATTAAGATGTCTCTATTGGTGTCTTGGACTACCTAGAAATGTTGCCTGCACCTTTGAGGGAGGGTTCATGTGATACAATGTGACTTAAATCATGCACAGCAGATCTTGTTACTCCTGATACCTCTAACCCTCCAGATCCAGCACAGTATGTATGCACAGGATTTCTGCATTATTCCTGACAACTCTAACCCTTCAGATCTAGCATAGCATTGTTGTATTGTAGCAGTATCTTTGAAGGGCTTAGGTGTAGTAACAACATGCGTATTTTGGGGGATTTTCCTGCTAAGTCAAGTCCTGAATAGGTCCAAAAGCTGTGCAGGCTTCAGTGGGCTTATCTGTCATGTCAGGTGCTTTCAGTGTCAACAGGGGAATCCCAGTCTTCCACAACTATCACAGTAATTCAGTAAATACACACACTCAGCAGAGCAATAGCATTTATAGAAAGTACTTAAATATTAAAGGATACTTGTTAAAACAACATGTTTTGAAAACAGAGTCTTTAATTTGTATTTTGAAACCTAATCTATTTATTTCATAATACTTTATGTTCTCATTGTAAACTTTTATTACATAAAGACTGAAGTTAAAAATAATCAAGTAACAACAGAAAGTGACAGTCTCTTGGAAGACGGGAAAAAAATATTCCTCCAAATTTGCTGTACCAGATACCATTTTCTAAGAGAGAGATTATTTCAGGAAAATTGAGTACTGTCACTCATTGGATAGCAGAGATTTGTACAATTTTTTTATAACTAATATCCCCATGAATTTATTAATTGCACAGGTAGAGGTAACAATTTTGCTGCAACAGGATTAAAGCAACAAACCACCTACATATAACTATGGCTAAC
Organism: Neopsephotus bourkii; assembly: GCF_033783945.1. Lineage (NCBI taxonomy): Eukaryota > Metazoa > Chordata > Aves > Psittaciformes > Psittacidae > Neopsephotus > Neopsephotus bourkii. Next base: position 75,950 of record NW_026901275.1, read on the forward strand.
TTCTACACAAGCTGTTCTTATAGAAAAATGTTTCTTAAAACGAAAAATAGATCATATTCAAAGTAAGTCACATTTGAAACATGGTCTATTGCACTCAGTATCTTCCAGTAGCATGTGGTTTCTGAAGTGTCCTGCATTGGGCACCCAAGATTAAACTACCAAAAATCACCAGGTATTTTTAAAAAATAGACCATAAACTTGCAAAAGTTGCAGTAATTCCTATATTTCTTATAGTCTTTCCTTACTGAATTTATTTCACACCTTCTCATTGTAATTTCCCACACAGTTTCTTTGCTAGAGAAGAACTAATGCATCTCTTAAGAACTCCCTGTTCACACAACAGTTAAACACCTATGTTATAACCAGCCATATGCATATATATAGTTAACTTGAAATCTTATTCTTATATACATTTAAAATCTCCATGTCTAGTCGATGCAATGCATGTAGATTCCTGAGATACATGTGAATACCATTAAAGTAGCTGCTTGTAAGGAACAAGTGATAGAAATTTTGATTATTTATAATACATGAGATTTGACAAAGACAGAATAAGGGTAAAAATGGAATCAGAAGTTCATTACATTATTGTTATTACCACTGCTATACTTGTACATTAATGGAGATGCACGGTGAAGTACAAAAGAGTGATTAGACAAATACCTTTTCCTAAGATGTTCACACGAATTGCTAACAGGACAAATACTGACATTCAGGAGTGGACAAAAGTAAACTTGATGTCCATATTCCTGTTTCAAAAGTATCTGAGCTAGGGGTAAAATTTAGCTTTAGAGAAGATATGGTGTGGTGAATTCTCACGTACGTTTTTGAAGTAAGGTTTTAAAAACATAGAAATGATTGCTGCTCAAAACACAACACAAGGAATTTTGGGATTCTCAAAGAGATATACGGAGAAGGTACCTCTGAAGAAGACTGAAATAGCACAGAGAAAGAAAGGTGCTGCTCTGTCACAGCTGTCTTTTCAGGAACGCAGCGACCGTGTTCATGTTAAAACCCAGAACCATTGTCTTAGGTGCTGACAATTTTTGCTGCAAGATGAGAATAAGCACCTGAGTTCCCAGGTTTCCTGAGGAAAAAATTACTCCCTGAGGGACAGCTGGGCGTCCACATGAGATGAGGAACAAAAGAAGTTGGTCACATTTAAAGGAGAAGATGATGTTAGAAATTCACATGTCCCAATTCCCCTCTGTTTACATTACCATTGGGAAGAATACACGTTGTAGGCTTGGGGCTAAAATCAAACATGTTGTCAGTCAACGCGACTGACACACTTCCACCGTGAATTTAGTTCACAGTGAAAAATGTTTATACTATTCTTCCTTGCGCAGGGTGAAGGCTGGAACCACTCTTTTATGCCTTTGATGGCTAAGAATATTAATGACATGAATCTAAAATCTAATCTGCAATCAAACACATGACAGAGATTTTTTTAGAGAAGAGATTCAGAGCAGCCCTGCGGAGAAGGACTTGGGGGTGCTGGTCGATGAAAAAATGAACATGAGCCAGCTTCAGTGTGCGCTTGCAGCCCAGAAAGCCAACCGTATCCTGGGCTGCATCAAAAGGAGTGTGACCAGCAGGTCGAAGGAGGTGATCCTGCCCCTTTATTCTGCTCTCGTGAGACCTCACTTGGAGTATTGTGTACAGTTCTGGTGTCCTCAACATAAAAAGGACATGGAACTGTTGGAACAAGTCCAGAGGAGGGCCACGAGAATGATCAGGGGACTGAAGCACCTCCCATATGAAGATCGGCTGAGAAAGTTGGGGCTGTTCAGACTGGAGAAGAGAAGGCTGCGTGGAGACCTCACAGCAGCCTTCCAGTATCTGAAGGGGGCCTATAGGGATGCTGGGGATGGACTCTTCATTAGGGACTGTAGTGACAGGACAGGGGGTAATGGGTTAAAACTTAGACAGGGGAAGTTTAGATTGGATATAAGGAGGAAATTCTTTCCTGTGAGGGTGGTGAGGCACTGGAATAGGTTGCCCAGGGAGGTTGTGAATGCTCCATCCCTGGCAGTGTTCAAGGCCAGGTTGGACGAGGCCTTGGGTAATATGGTTTAGAGTGAGGTGTCCCTACCCATGGCAGGGGGGTTGGAACTAGATGATCTTAAGGTCCTTTCCAACCCTAACTATTCTATGATTCTATGACAGGAAGAGGGCTGAAAGACATTAAATAGGTTTTATATGACTGCATAATGTAATGCCGATAAAGCTGTAAATAAGATGAAATGGAATGTAGCAAAAATACATCTTCTCTGATGTCCTTGCTGCTGCTTTGGCACCTCTCCACTTTTAACACTATTTCAGCGCTGGATATTGCGTAGAAGGCACAAAAAGGCAACTCTACAGATACAGGGTTTAGCTCTGAGATTTGCAGGGTGAAAGTGTCAGGACAAAAGTCAAAGTCACTTGGTTTTGTGAACTGAGCTGCTTCTCAGAGGCTGCTGGCTGGAGGCAAGGAAGCTGCTGCTCTTTGTGTTCTTAGTGGGAAATGTCATAATAGTAGTTACGTAATCTCAGTTCAACTGCAACAAATCCTGGTCGGTCATCAACGCTGTGGAAAGATGACAAGTGTCACCGCGCAGGAAGCAGAAAGCTCTGAAAGTGCGTGGCCCTTGTAACACTCGGGCCTTTACCTCAGTGATAGCTCATTTAAAGCTGCTCACTGTATTTGAAGGCTACCAACATGACGCTACAAAATGAATGCCAAATGGCAAATATCACTACAGAGCATCCAGTCAGTGGCTTTAATATCATGCCTGTTACTTAGTGGTCGGTGAAGGTACTGTAAGAAAGAAATGGTAAATCAAGTCCGTTTCATTTTCTACTTAATTTCCTCCAGCAATAATCTACAGAAAAAAATATTTACAGCGCAACAGCTGCCTTATAAGGGGTACTACAGTCATACAGAGTGGCTTACCACCACTGAGAGTAGCCTACACATACACTATATGGCTATACCAACTATATGTACTGTCATTCCTCTGTATCTGCAATTTTTTGTTGATTTGGGAGAACATAATTGAACTGGCAACAAGCCCTTACACTAATACATTACATACTGAAACAGTTACACTGCCTGACTTCAGTTTTCCTTTTTATTTCTTCTTTTTTTCTTTCCAATATTAAAGATATGTGAATACAAATAAAAAAGCAACATGTTTTATGATATGCTTATTAATCGTAACAAAACCCTAAAACTTTCCACTCTAGAACTGTTATGGCATTTTAATCAAACTAAAAGGCAGAAATTATTTTATGGCTCCAGTCTTTCCAGAATACTAGGCATAATAAAACTAACAAAGCATCAAGATACCTAAAAGTGAAGTACCACAGCTCCTTATAAAGAATCCAGAGACCTTTGCTAGGAACATATATTCTCCAGAGGGTGAACTGGGAGAATAAGTGACATTACAGTAAACTTTCTATACTTTATGGAGACCTTCCTACAGATAAAAGTCAACAAAATAGTTTAAAATGAAAAACCTTAAAACATTTTTAGTAGATTTTTGCAATACACTTATTTAAGAACAGATGAGGTAGGCTTTCTTTTCTTCCTCGTCTGTATTTCATAATTCTAACTTCTGAATTGCTATTGATCAGAAAAATGTTTCTGACATACTATGTATGATCTGAAAAGATGTGTCGCCTCTTACTAAAAGGAAGTCAATGTGATCCAATTTTGAATATATTCAGAAATCAGAGAAGAGAAAAATAGGTCAAAACAATTAATTACTGAGGAAAAGAATGAATAATTTGGCAATATGACTTTGAAATTTCAGTAAATTCTTGGAAATTAAAATGAAACAAAAAATATTTGCTTATTTGCAGACTTTATTTTCAAAATACTTGTTTTTTTATGACACCCTGTATTTTGTATATAACTATTACAGCAATATCAGCTGTGCAAAATCAGCTTCTCTTAGTATACTCAGTAACTCAAAACAATTTTCACTTGAAAGTGCAACTGATTCCTTAGTTTGGAGGTTGTTTGCAAGCTACACACCAGCTGAAACAACGTATTTTGAAATACCTTTCTCCATTCCTTCCCTCCATCCTGGCTATTAAGTAAGTAGACTAAAATATACTTCCATTAGAAGAGAGAGCATCACATCATACTCACTTGTATGTCCAACACAATTTCATTAGATCATAGACTTCTGTTGGACAGACTTCTGGACGTTCCATTCGTTCTCCTCTTTCAATCATCTGTGCAACTTCACCACCTTTCATTCCCTGGAATCAGGGTGACCAGAACAGTCATTCAACTTGCAAATGAGTGCAGCACACATGCTAGTATAAAATAATCAGAGGCCTGGAGTTGGTTTTAGGGCTATCCCTTTGCAACTCATTTGTTGCAACAGATGGGGTGCTAAGGCTATCCTTGTCCCGTTATATAAACCTTTTTATGTAGGAGAAGGGATTGGTTCAAATTTGCTTTGCATTTTTAGAGAAAAAAAATTGCCCCGTAGAACTACTCACCTTATATGGTTTTTGCCCGTAAGAGAAAGCTTCCCACATTAAAACCCCAAAGCTCCACACATCACTTTTGCTAGAGAATTTGTAGAAATTCATGCATTCTGGAGCATACCACTTGACTGGCCATTTTCCATGACTTTGTGCCTAAAATACGTCATAAAAGAAAGTGAAAAAAGCAGGCTAGAGACAGTAGAAAGTAGTAAACAAGATCGGAATTCATATGCACACATTTGTACCATAATATTTCTGATACAGTTTGCATTAGAAATAATGGGTAGCAGCTTCTTTAAAATTGTTACAAATTAGCTCCTAAATCTTTTACTTTCAAAATAATGCACCAAAATGAAATCTATGGTAAATCCAGGCTTAGCTACATGACCTGGAGTCACGTTTATAGTGGCATTTAATTTAAAGGTTCTCCTTAAAAGTAAGATTTTTTCATCTAGGGTCTCCACAGAGGGTAGAAGATACACAATCAGCTACACAGAGCGTCATTACTTGAAGCTGATGCCCCATTTCAGAGCAGACTGATCACATTATGGCAGACTTCAGTTTGATTAAATTATGTCATAACACTGTGTTATGATAATGCAAGTGTTAAGCTATCCCAGCACAGAGCTAGATTTAGTGAAAGAAATCCACTGCACTTTGTGGTGTTGTAAAGGGAATGGGCTTTTGATACTGATTCTCAGCCCTCTGACAGGCAGCTCCGGCTAGGCTACTGGCAGTGATTTCAGATGTTACTGCCTTTTCTGGCAGCAGATACTATTCCCACAAGAAGGTCATCAGAAGGGAGTATGTGCCTGCTCCTCCTCTGCAGGGTTTCAGAGTCTAGCTTACTAGTTTTATATAGCTGATGAAAGGGAATGTGCAGAAGGAAGAAATTGAACTACAAGAGCAATATATCAGAAAAAAAGAGATGCAAACATGATCAGAGCCTTTGTCTCCCACAGGTGTTTGCACCTTACCATATGTGTCAGTTATTTAAGACCCTTTAGCTGCACAGAGATCCAATGAAATTAAAACTAAGCTAAACATATTCTGCTTAGAGCAAATGATTATGTACCAGTGATGTTCTTTCAAAAACCTCCGCGAATTCAGTTATTAGTCAATAATACAGTGTGCTAGCTTAACTGTCCTTACACATGGTCAAAATCATGTGCCCAAAAGTTCATATCTGCAAAAAATACATTCTCCCACTTTTATATACGGAGGCACCTCATTTCTACCATAAAATTCAACCTTTTACTGACAAGTTTACTGGAAGTAAATAAAAGAAGTAAGCAAATAAAAGAAGGGACAGGCTTTTTTCTCCATACACATCTCCTAGTGTTGATCACACATTTTGAAATTCAGTGACATGCTGCCAAGCTATAAAATAATGTATGATACATATTATTTCTAATTTTCAACTTTTAAAAACAACTGCAACCTTATTGAGCTATGCTACTATACAGCCTTCATGCGTTGTGCAAACCTTACCTTATAATAATTTTCATCAGCACTAAGAGCTTTAGAAAGCCCAAAATCACTAATTTTGGCATAATGTTGGGTGACTAATAGCACATTCCTTGCAGCCAGATCCCTATGAACAAAGTTACTCTCCTCCAGGTATTTCATTCCCATGGAAACCTGATGTACCAGCTCTGTTATATTCTTGTCCGTGACATGTCTGAAAATCATAATTGAATTTTAAGAGGTCAGGAGTTCATTTTCATGACTTTTCATGGAGTTCAAATATATATCTTTACTATAAACTTCCCCAAATCATATAGGAACCTGATTCACTTATACTTAGATATGCTTTAATTAAAACAGGCAGCAGAAGAATATTCTGATCAAGATGATGTGTGATCCTATCAATAAATCAGGACATGTGAAAATTTTTTTATTTATTTAAAATTCACTGTTTTACCTGAAATATCTGGCAGCTAGAAAACATTTACAAAATAATCATGTGCCAGTAAAGAGTAATTAAGTTATTAATTATTACATTAACAACATGCAAATTTAAAATTGTCCTTAAAGGAAAAACAAATCAAACCAAAAGAAACTGTATTTTTTTTTTTTACCCTTTGGATAAATCCTATGAAATAGAATCAAACTTACATACCTATTTTTTTGCAAAAATTTGTTCAATGGCCCAAGTTCAGCCATTTCCATCACTAACATCCATGCTTCAGCTTCACATATGCCTATCATTCGGACAATATATGGGTTATCCAGTTGCTGCATTACATTTGCTTCTCTCAGTAATTCATCCTTTATGGCTGGATCATTACTCTCATTCTTAAGAATTTTTACAGCCACTGGCTTGGCACCCCTATGAAAAAGAAACCAATTTTGTGATTAGCTGCTGAAAAATCTGTGTGCAAATGCACACAATCTTCATCTGATGCATATGTGCACACTGTACAAACTGTGACAAAAGACAGAATTGACATTCAGAAGGGAAAATAAAACAACTGTAACAGAAATGTCTATCAAAAGGTCAGAAGGCAGCTAAGCAAAAGGAAGAGTTGAAAGAATCTGAGAAATTTATAAATAGTCATAAAAATTTCTTAGCAAGCCTGAAAACAAACATAGTGGACAATATCTTCTTGCTCATTATGGTAAGAATGCCATAAAGCTTTTCTGGCAAGAAAAGCTATAATGGTCTTTCTAAGCACTGAAGTATTTTTGGGGTGAGACTAAAACATGCAGCACTGAAAGGCACCAAGAGTGCACTGAAATCCTGAGAAACTAGACCTATCCCTGCAACCTGCAGCTCATAAATAAAAGCTAAATAAAGAAATGACTGATGAGGTTGACAGAGCTTAAGTGTGAAATAGGATTAGCAAACACACAAGCTGGGACCAGAGCCCTTCAAATCCCCCCAGATGCACTGGAAAAGGAAGAGTCCTTCCTGGCACTGAAAACCTTGGTTAAAGATATGCTTGCAGCTTCAAGTGCTGGAATCGTATACATAATCAGCCCATGCACTTAAACAACATATGGATAACATCTTGCTATGAAAATGCATTAATAGTAACGTGCTCCCAATTTTCCCAGGATAAAAAGGGTCTGTTCCACTGCAAAAACATGCTAAAGAGGGCGTAACATGTTTTGTTTTCCTGAAAATCAACATTCCAGCTTCATTAAATAGGTATTTATCATAATTATTTTAGGTGAAAATCTCTGTGCTACAGGTGAGCTATCCATGTCACTCTACACCATTTCTCAAAGAGCAATTGTGCAGATGGGACACACTGAGTAGCACAACTGCCCATACAAACTAGGGAGGAAGGCAGTAGACTTCCATCCTACTATTCCTAACAGGACAGAAAAATGTCTCAAAGGGCACTTTCTCACTTCACAGACAAAAATAATGGCTGGGAGGTGGCTATGCTGTAGGCAGAAGTGTCTGCAAACAAGTGAGAGGGGGATTTGAATAGACCTCCACAGGTCCCTTCGAACCCTATCAATTCTGATCCTGTGAAAATGAGTGTATGAGTGCATGTACAAAGAGAAACTGGTGAATGCTATTCAAAATTATTCAGGTGCAATCTGTCACCCCAGATGAAATGCACAGATTACTGCTGCTCTGAAAAACAAATGGCTAGAGCTCTTACATATTAGTCTCCATGAAAGCAGAAGAAAACACTTACTTTTTCATCTTATAGAACCCTTTCTTTACAGTACCAAAGTTGCCTGAGCCAAGTTCTCCTTCCTCCAAGGTTAACAATTTCCTGTCAAGAGTGACATTTTTTGGTTTCATTTCATCTGGATCAGCATATGGGCTTTCATAAACCTCAGTATCCATGGGTAAGGCATCTCTCTGATCACCTGCAGGTCAATCAATGAAAAAATCAGACATTATTTAAGACATTTTTGCTGCCACAGCTTTTATATATGCACCCTTTCTATGTTCAGGATCATCAGTGTGTTTGACTTAGGAGGGCATTATGATGAAACCACTGGTTTCTTCACTACAGGCACTTCAGAAAACCCCAAAAGAGAGCAACCTCCACCTGGTGACATGCTCTAACTACTGAGCATTTGCCTAATGTGAAACCAGGAGGTTCCTTAATGGAAGGAGGGTTAAAGGCTGGCCCTTCTCCTTAGTATTTCCTGTTAGTTACCTCAGACAATTCCTCACTCAGAATACTGCTTATATGTAACATATTTTTAGTGCAATCATTAATTACATTTTACAGAAAGTCTGAGCACCAGCTTTGCACTGTGGATGCAACAGGGCACAATTCCTTTTATGAAGTGGAAGATGCAGCTTTTAGAGTTAAAGAAGTAATAATCTTTCACTTCAACATGGAAAAAAGATTTCTGCTAAATTACTTCTGTTACTGATGGTGACACGTGGCAATTTCAGCTTCCAGGCCTGAGCTGTCATAGTGGCTGTACCAACAGACAACATGGTGTGACACAAATGCAAGAAAAATGAAATATGGTTAATGGGAGATCTTTGGCATAATGTAGGAAATTGCATTAATGACATAAATTGCCTACCTTTTTCCACTCCCGTAAGACCTCTTTTCCTTTGCAGTACGTAAGGATTAAAAGGTGCTTCATCAGGTGGGTGGCTAGTAGTTGGCTGAAGCTGTAGCACACCAATAGAGGTTTTATGTTTAGCAATGAATTGGTAAGTTAAAAGCATTCTTTCCCCAAGGATTATGGCACAATGATTGCAACAGCCATACAGGTGAGAATCGGAAAATGAGAACGGGATCCAGTAAAGTTATTTCATTTTGGAGGTTATTGCTTGAGTAAATATGCAGGCCAAATAAAACATACACTGCTAAAGCAGAAAAAGGCTTTGCAAATATTTTAGAGCAATTGATCTGAGAGAATGGGTCATGCACAAATCTTATTCTGCACATATTAAATTTGCATACTTTTTTCAAGTCTAACCTGTAACACAATTAGTCATAGGAATTTCTCTTTAATCTGTCCTTCCTCCCTTGCCAAGTTATCTCTGTCCATACCTAGGGCACAGAGAAATTCCTAGCACAAATTTGAACAGAAAATACTTCCCTGTTTCTCTTGTGGATGCTACAGAGTGACTCCACTTGGATGAATCTGGGGTATAATTATTTCATGGACTATAGACCAGTCAGTCTGCTCTAAGAATGTAGAAACTGACCTAATTCTTACTAGAGCATCCATTTCAAATACAATCTCTATTTCTTTATTCTTCATCAAGGGAACACTATGGAGCACACAAACCATCCCAGCATAAACACAGCATTTTTTCATGCTACTTGGCTGAATGATGAGTCTGGCACTATAAAGTAGATGGAACTTAGTTTTCTCTCTTCTGTGTACGAACTGTCAGGAACAGGGAATTACAGACCTTATTTCTGCAGTTTAGTCCCTTTTTTTCTCAGTGTAAAAATTCTACTCTAGTCATGAGTGACCTCACCCTCCTAAGAGTGTTTTGACACCAGAAATTCAAACATCAACATGAGTTTGCTTGGTTTGAATAGGAAATAAAGCATATTGTACTTGCAAAACACTACTTGAGTATGCAATTCTTCTTTTTAATAACTGAAGCTTTCAGTGGCATAAGGTCCTGCCTGAAACAGTTGTGGTTTCCAAGTAAAGGGAAACAGAGCTTGAGAAATAACCAGGAGTGAATTATTGGGTGCAAGAGAAGTTCTATCACCTGGAAACTGCATTTCATAGGAAAAATGCCTGATATGGATTGTATAGACCTTTTAAATCATAAGGAAGTGTTCTGCCCACTTGTTGGATGAAGCTGAAAAGGTAATACTATATAGATAATGTAGGATTAATAACATAGCTAACCCCAAGTTGGAGGCCAAAATGCAGCAAGATTCTTGCCTAGTGCGGTGAGCATGATCACAGGGATGGTATGAACAATGTTTCTGACTTTCATTGCTCAGTCCTGTGAAACAGTGTTGAAAGGCCATCTGCTGTCAGGGCAAGCCACAAGAGCCCTGAGGTGGTTCTGAGACAGGTGAGAGGGGGATCAAACTGATCTGCACATCTCAAGAACAACAGGGAAATGAATGGTATAAAAGAAGATCTTCAGCTCTAGTTTTGTTTTTCTAGTCTGGTATACTTGGCCAGATCTGCAAATTAAGAATTGTATTTCCAAGACGTGTGCCACTCTATTTCACACACAGGCCATTTACTAAAACCCCAAGCCCCACTAGAATTGGAACTCAATCCTAAACCTCTCAAGTAATAAGCTGGCAGTTTCACTGTGAACACTTAGGACAGTCTTTCTCTACACTGTGTCAGGATGTATAGGAAAATGTTTATGTTCAGTAAAAAAATATTAATCATCTTTTGCAAAGCAAAACCAAATCAGATGGAATTATACATACTGAGACCACAGTGATTTCATATATCCTTTATTGCTTCAGAACACATTAAGAATACTTAGGGTTTTCAACCTTACTGCTAATTACTATGACCCATTCATTATTATTACCGAGATTATAGTTTTGTTTGATAGCTTCCTGGAGGTATTCTTGATTTCTCTGTTGACTGTATTTATACTTTAAAAGGGAGATAATTTGTATTGTATTCCAAAAAGTAATTGGAATCAATTAACTGAATTGATATAAAGCAATATGGACTGACATAAATACCTGTTGCTAGACAGATGCAAGTGCAAAGAAAGCAGGTGAAATTTGCCACATTGCATGGATTTTACGGATGCCTCTGATTAATACTTCTTGGCCAAAGTGTCTGAGAGTAGAGTGGGAAAAAAGGATAAAAATATGACTACCTAAGGAAGGGACTGAGATGCCGAGTCTTTGGCAGTGTCCAGGATACTGGAACGAAAGTTCTGAAATACTTAGGGATGATAGGAGCATGCTTTCAAAGGATGCTTTTGTATATTTTATCCTTAAGATAACCTTTCTGATAGAAATGTAAAGTGTTCAGAAAATGACATCTAAAAGAGCCTGCATTGCTCTAGGCATCCTTTGCGTTTTGAAAGGGTTGACAGCACTACCAATTGTCCTCTGTTCATTGTGGGGAGTACCTCAATTGTGCACCAAAAACTGTGATGGGAATATCTGAACCCAAAATCATCACATGTCCCACAGCACACCCATCTCTAAAAACTCTGAAACCTTTTCTGCAGCCACAGTTAGGTAAAGTCACTCAGTTGTAGGTGTAGGTGGAGCTGTAGCTCCAGGCTCAAGCTCCAAGCTAACCAATGAAGCATGCAGCTCTGTTCTTCTTTTCCATAAACAGTCAAGTGCTGGACGGAGCTTGTGTAGTTATTTTTATATAACAAGGAATACAAATTCATCCCACAGAAGGCTACGGTTTCAGCAGATTTTCCTCAGTTTTAGATGAGTAGAAAGATTGTGTACCATCCTTCTTCATGTAACCCAAGCTTACAAGAAATGAGATACAAGCACTTTGGGAAAGCCCTTTGAAAACAGTAAGCTCAAGATTTCAAACGGCATAGTATGTGACACCCTGTGGTATGGACACTTCTAAACTCTGGGGCAGGCTGTCAGTTTATGCTCTCATACCAGAAAGCTGTTGTGATCCAGTCATCTTTGCACATCAATTTTTGTTTTTTTTTGTTTTGTTTTGTTTTTTTTTTTTTTGCCTTCTTCTAAGGTTTGATTTTCATTGGTTAAACTTCTCGGGTAAGCTAATCTTATTTAGTTAAGCTCATCTAAATTTGCCATTCTTCCCCTTATTAGGGACTAGCTATACTAGTGTGGCACTTTTATAGAAATACAGTGACACCAACAATGAGGAAAGCAGAAGGCAGAGACTTTGCACTGACTCAAAAAGGTATCTTTCTAGCAAAAGGAATACCACTTTCTATGCATTTATAAGGCCTTAACAGAATAACCCTTGAGCAGATTTGACAGAATCTGGTTGATGGAATGGGAACAAGACCCTCCTATGTTTGTTTAAAAATATGAATTAGGCTTTAACTACTCTAAGCCCAATTTTTACAGTAAAGATTATAATTTTATAGTAAAGAACATACTTACAAAGTCAATCAGTATAGCAACCGCAGGCTCTTTTCAGGTTAATAATTCTGATTTGCCAACACACAACTGTAGTCTCTTACTTTGCTAAACCAGCCTGAATAGCAAAACACTGCATGATAAAAAACTTAGCCAAATCCATGAGCGTTTGCTATGAAAACATAAATCACCACTAGGTGGCATAAGGTCATTTACATTGTCAATTTTACATTACAGTAAAACAGCTTAAAAATTTTTGATCTGAGTACTAAAATTATACGCAAATAAACAGTTTGTGGTTTGGATTTTTTTTTTTTTTAAATGTAATTTCCAAGACTATCCCAAGTGTAAATTTTCCATTTTAGTGTCGGAAAGTTTTTACGTAAGAGAAGTAACTGCCTAATTAGCCAGGTCTAAAGTAAACTCTGCATCTTGGGGTTAATGGGTGGTATATGTCTTTATATGCCTGCTCATTTTTGTTAAAGAGCAACTGGTAATAAATAAATAAAAAAAAAAGAAAAGACTCACGGGTGGAACAGGGACACACATGTTATTCTCAGCATGCAAACAAAGCTCATAACTGCATGCTTCACAACTACATCAGTTGCTGGAAAACACAATCTTCTGCAACAGCACTTTCGTTAGTACACAGCTAGGTTCCCCTTGACTCCCTGATATCACCTTTCCCATTTTACTTTGTCTTGTGACATCTTACACTTGTGTAAATGTAATTAGGATGAATGCATAACAAGATTTGTGCACACTGGTTCTGTACAAATATACTTTGTGGTTGTTATTAGCAAGTTATTCCTAAATGTGCTCAGTATCATTATGTAAGCAAGCCAATATTCTGATTAGGAATGATATTTAGGAGTAGAAATATCATTTTGTTCTGCTGCAAGCGACTGGTTTTTTGAAAAGCATTTTATCACATTTTATTTGCAGACATTTTAAGATCATGCTAAAATTCTAGGATGTGAGAAATTACTTTAAAATAGTCCCACAATTTTAAAAACTTTAAAACTATTGCTTTAGTTACAAAATCAAGGCCATACTTATGCAGCTGATTAGGAAAAAAGCAGAAAGTAAAAAAAAATCTCAACAATTTGATTGTTATTAGCCAAGACACACATCTATAATAGCAAGCCAAATGAGGGGAGTAAAAAAAAGAGTGAAATTAGTCAAATATAAGTCCTTTTAACTCATTCAAAAACCTGAGAAGACTATACGAGGCACCTTTTTGCTGCCAGCCTTTGGAAAGGTGTACGATTTGAGTCTTGAGATAATTCCACCTCCTGCCCAACTCTAGAAAGCACAGTATCAAAAGGAACATTAAATACGTCAGGAAAATAACTAAAGGTTTTTTAAAAAGCAGATGTAGTATACAAGAACAAAACACTCCCAACCTTTCATTTGTGTGCCTGCAAGTACACACAGAATGCATCAGACAAATGTAACACAGGAAATACTAGCATGAAATTTTCTTTCAACTACATTACTTTCAAGCCATCTTGAATACATACACATACCTTAACGTGGTTTTTAAATTCGCGCACATTGCCCTTTCCCCAGATCTTTTACACAGTATGTTTCTCCTGCCTGAGTTATTGAACTTCAGCACACATTTAGCAATGTAAATCAGACAGTAACTTTGGTGGCTGCAAGTCTGACTGATTTAATCAAGCAGGATTTGAAGCAAACCTTGGTCTTACAACAATGTGGCTATTGAAGCAAAAAGCACACAAACTGACACTAATTCCAAACAAAAATGAACAGGCTTCAGGTTTTAAATGTGCAGTTACATTCTGTATGAAGACATTTTTTAAAGAAATGCAAATATATCTTACTATTACGCATTTATTTAATTAAATGTGACTAATTAGCATTTCTAGGGTAACAGAGAACCTACCTGCCTAATTAAAACTGTGATGACCAAGCATTTTGGCTGATGCTCAGGTTGAAATAACAGTCTGAGCCACATTTTCAGTTACTTTAAACAACCTTTAAAATGACTTAATGGTTGTATGTTCTGAACTTTCAAAAAACCCAATTTGACATTTTTTTACTTTTTATTTTTCTCAAAAGATAGCTTTTCTAGTGGTTAGGATCAGTATCTTTCTTAATAAAATCACTTCCTTGATGTTGTAAAATTTACTCCAACCACACCAGCAGTTTCTAGTTAAATTAATTGGACAGTCTGTTTTGGATAACATCCAGCAGATCTTTCCTCAGTGGCCATATACTCTCTTAGCTTCCAAGCAACTTCATATTTTGGCATGCTCTCCACTATGTCTTTGGAATCTCACCAGTGTATTTCAGGCATTAAGATATACAAAAATAAAAAATTACTGAAAAATTGGTATAGATAGGAACACCAGCATTGGATTGCTCCTCAGAACAGGCCATTCCCCTCCATTCTTCAGCTATTAATCATGTTCTGTCTCAATTTTGCTCCTTTTTTTTCTAACCACCTTATTCTCACAAGCCATCTTCTTTCCTGTTGCCTGACTCTGCATTATCTCCTGTTGGCTAACATTCTTTGGTGCAGTGGCAAAAACCGGTGAAAGTATTCCAGCTGAGACCTTATGAGTATTGAACAAGATGGAAACTCCTCCTGTTTCCCTTCTGCCAGCATGATGGTTGTTGGTCCTTGTTCCTGTTCTGATTCATTACAGGCATCATCTCCCATGAAAATCTGTTCCTGCTCCCCATCATCCTGTGTTCTACAGCTGGCTATTAAATGTACAACACCTTAAGCTAGTTTCTACTTAACTTGACCTTGTTTTTTTCCGGGAGATTTCTCCAATTCAACACAAATCTTTTGTGTCCCAGTTCAAATACTCATAATCCCAATTCACATTTTTGGCAATTCCTTTTGTAAAATAAAAAGCATGCAGTACTTCAGAAATATCAAAAACTCTAAAAAGTAGTATTAATTTTGATGGTGAATATAGATTGCATATCCCCTATGTAAGACATTGCGATTGCATTTGTTCTTTTCAGGATGCATTTTTTGCAATCTAAATCACTGTATTTTAGCCCCTGTATACAAAAAAGAGCTACACAAATGGTCTTCAGTAAGTTACTGAGGAAGATATTAATGTATGACAACCTGGCAATATTAACTGAAGTCTCTGAGCTCCATAAACAGTAATATTAATTCAGATTTTTTCGCTTTCTGTTTCTGTATTTATACTACAGGAAAGTAATTTAGCAGGCTTGTTTGTGAAAACTAAAGAAAACACAACATCCAAATTTCAGTTTAAAGAATTTTAGAATGTCAAACATATTGTAACTTTAAACACTATTTTAGCAGAATATTTGCAAAATACGCAATTAACACACTCATATCTTTTCCTTCCATCCATCATGATGGCTCCTAAACATAACTACTACTGATCAATCCTGAAATCATTAATGGTTGTACGTAAAATGTGCAAGTGACCAAGCATACTTAAGTCAGCTATTGCTAGAGAAGTTAAAGGGTGGAATTAATCCCATAGAATTACAGAATGGTGTGGGTTGGAAGAGACCTTAGAGATTATCTAGCTCCAGTGCCCGGTCATGGGGAGTTGCAACCAGATCAGGTTCCTCAAAGTCCCATCCAACATGGCCTTGAACAATGCCAGAGATGGGGCAGCCACAACTTCTCTGGGCAACCTGTGCCAGCACCTCACCACCCTCAGAGTGAAGAATTTTTTCTAATGTGTAATCTATATTCCCTCTGTCACCTTAAGGCCATTCCCCCTTGCCCTATCACATTTTAACATGTCCTTGTTAAAAGTCCCTCTCCAGATTTCTTGTAGGACCCCTTAAGGTATTGGAAGGCTGCTATAAGGTCTCCCCAGAGCCTTCTCTTCTCCAGTCTGAACAAGCCCAACTCTCTCTGACTTTCTTCATGGGAGAGATGCTCCAGCCCTCAGACCATTTTCATGGCCCTCCTCTGGACTTACTCAAGCAGGTCCACATCCCTTTTGTGCTATTGCCCCAGAATTGGATGGAGGGTCCCATGAGAGCAGAGAGAGGTAGAATCACCCTCCTTGACCTGCTGGCCAACCATATCCTTTGATACAGCCCTGGACACAGTTGGCTTTCTGGGCTGCAAGCGCACCCTGCTGGGCCATGTGGAGGTTTTTTGGTCAACCAAGACCACAAAGTCCTCCTCAGGGCTGCTCTCAACCCCTTCTCCACCCAGCCTGTAGTTGTGCTTGGGATTGCCCCAGTCCAGTTGCAGGAGCTTGCACTTGGCCTTATTGGACTTCCTGAGGTTGGCACTGGCAAGCTCCCTCTGGATGGCATCCTTTCCCTCCAGTGTGTCAACTGCACCACACAGCTTGGTGTCATTGGCAAACTTGCTGAGGGTACACTCAGTCCCACTGTCCATGTAGCTGACAAAGATGCTGAACATCCTTGGTCCCACTACTGACCCCTGAGGAACACCACTTGTCACTGGTCTCCTCTTGGACATTGAGCTGTTGACTGCAACTCACTGGGTGAGGCCATCTCTCTCTATCTCTCTTCAAATTCCTCAAAAGCAAGCCTTTGTCATTTCATGAATGACTGGCTCTTGATTTAAGTTCATTAATGTTAGCCAAGATTAATCACATCCTGTTAGCATGACCAACGTTTCCACCTTGTTCGCACAGAGGCAAAAGGATGCTGGGGCAAGAATTAGCAGGGCTCATTTGGAGAGCTTTAAACTAGATTCGAAGGGGGATGGGGTTGTAGCTGGGCTTGCCTCAGTGGGACAGCGCTCCAGAATTGATGAAGACTGGGAGGCCTCCTGTAATCCTAGGGTGAAATCGGTGTGCTCAGCTCGCTCCCTGAAATGTCTGTACACCAATGCGCGCAGCATGGGAAATAAGCAGGAGGAGCTAGAAACCTGTGTTAAGTCAGGAGATTATGACCTGGTGGCAATTACAGAGACGTGGTGGGACAGCTCACATGACTGGAATATAGTCATGGAGGGCTATGTTCTTTTCAGGAAAGACAGGCCAGCCAGGCGGGGTGGTGGGGTTGCTCTTTATGTGCGAGAGCAGCTACAATGCGTTGAGTTCTGTCCAGGGACAGATGATGAGCGAGTCGAGAGTCTGTGGGTGAGAATTAAGGGGCAGGCTGGCAGGGGCGATACTGTTGTGGGGGTCTGTTACAGGCCACCGGATCAGGGTGAGGAAGTTGACGAGGCCTTCTACAGGCAGCTGAGAGCGGCCTCACAGTCACAGGCCGTGGTCGTCGTGGGGGATTTTAACTTCCCTGATGTTTGCTGGAAGGACTACTCGGCAACCCAGCCGCAGTCCAGGAGGTTCCTCCAGTGTATAGATGATAACTTCCTCATGCAAATGGTGGATGAGGCAACCAGGAGAGGTGCGCTGCTGGATCTCATCCTCACTAACAAGGAGGGTCTGGTTGAAGGAGTGAAGGTTGAGGGCTGCCTTGGTTGCAGTGACCACGAGATGGTACAATTCAGGATCTTGTGTGGTAGGGTCAGTAGAATAGCAAGTAGAATCGCAACCCTGGACTTTAGCAGGGCAAACTTTGGCCTCTTCAAGCGATTGCTAGGGGAAATCCCATGGGCTAGGCTGCTTGAAGGTAAAAGGGCCCAAGATAGTTGGTTGATGTTCAAGGACTGCTTTTTCCGAGCTCAAGATCAGAGCATCCCGACACGTAGGAAGTCAAGGAAGAGGGTCAGGAGACCTGCGTGGCTAAATAGGGAATTGCTGGGTATGCTGAAGTGGAAGAGGAGAGTTTACAGGTCATGGAAGGAAGGGCTGGCCACTTGGGAAGAATATAAGGCTGCTGCTAGAGGATGTAGGAAAGCTGCTAGGATGGCTAAGGCCTCCTTGGAATTAAAGCTGGCGAGAGGGGTCAAGGACAGCAGAAAGAGCTTTTTCAAATACATGGCAGATAAAACTAACACCAGAGGCAATGTAGGCCCACTGATGAACGGGACGGGTGCCCTGGTGACAGAAGATACAGAGATGGCAGAGTTACTGAATGCCTTCTTTGTCTCTGTCTACTCTGCCGGAGGCAGTCCTGAAGAGCCCTGTACCGCTGAGACCTCAGATGAAGATAGGTCAACGGAGCGGTCTGCCTTAGTCGATGAGGAATGGGTTAAAGACCAGTTGAGCAATCTGGACATCCATAAATCCATGGGTCCAGATGGGATGCACCCGCAGGTGCTGAGGGAACTGGCTGAGGTCATTGCTAGACCACTCTCCATCATCTTTACCAAGTCTTGGGAAATGGGAGAGGTGCCTGAGGACTGGAGGAAAGCAAATGTCACTCCTGTCTTCAAAAAGGGCAAGAAGGAGGACCCGGGTAACTATAGACCGGTCAGCCTCACCTCCATTCCTGGGAAAGTGATGGAACACCTTATCCTTGGTGCCATCTTAAGGCATATCAAGGATAAGAGGGTTATGAGGGGCAGTCAACATGGCTTCACCAAGGGGAAGTCATGCTTGACCAATCTCATAGCCTTTTATGAGGAAACAACACGGTGGATGGATGATGGCAGAGCGGTGGATGTGGTCTACCTTGACTTCAGCAAAGCGTTTGACACGGTCTCCCACAGCATCCTTGTGGCTAAATTGAGGAAGTGTGGTCTGGATGATCGGTAGTGAGGTGGACTGTGAACTGGCTGAAGGAGAGAAGCCAGAGAGTTGTAGTCTATGGGGCGGAGTCTAGTTGGAGGCCTGTATCTAGTGGAGTGCCTCAAGGGTCAGTACTGGGACCAGTATTATTTAATATATTCATCAATGATTTAGATGAGGGAATTGAGTGTACTGTCAGCAAGTTTGCTGATGACACTAAGCTGGGAGGGGTGGCCGACACGCCAGAAGGCTGTGCTGCCATCCAGAGGGACCTGGACAGGCTGGAGAGCTGGGCGGGGAATAACTTGATGAAATATAACAAGGGAAAGTGTAGAGTCCTGCATCTGGGCAGAAACATCCCCAGGTTCCAGTATAGATTGGGGAACGACCTGTTAGAGAGCAGTGTAGGGGAGAGGGACCTGGGGGTCCTGGTGGACGACAGGGTGACCATGAGCCGACACTGTGCCCTTGTGGCCAAGAAGGCCAGTGGCATCCTGGGGTGTATTAGAAGGGGGGTGGTTAGTAGGTCGAGAGAGGTCCTCCTTCCCCTCTACTCAGCCCTGGTGAGACCGCATCTGGAATATTGTGTCTAGTTCTGGGCCCCTCAGTTTAAGAAGGACAGGGACCTGCTGGAGAGAGTCCAGCACAGGGCAACTAAGATGATTAAGGGAGTGGAGCATCTCCCTTCTGAGGAAAGACTGAGGGAGCTGGGTCTCTATAGTTTGGAGAAGAGGAGACTGAGGGGTGACCTTATTAGTGTATATAAATATATAAAGGGAGAGTGTCACGAGGATGGAGCCAGGCTCTTCTCAGTGGCAAACAATGATAGGACAAGGGGCAATGGGTACAAACTGGAACACAAGAGGTTCCACTTAAACTTGAGAAGAAACTTCTTCTCAGTGAGGGTGACGGAACACTGGAACAGGCTGCCCAGGGAGGTTGTGGAGTCTCCTTCTCTGGAGACATTCAAAACCCGCCTGGACACGTTCCTGTGTAACCTTATCTAGGTGTTCCTGCTCCGGCAGGGGGATTGGACTAGATGATCTTTTGAGGTCCCTTCCAATCTCTAACATACTGTGATAGTGTGATACCTGTAAAGCTTCATCAACAATTGGGGTGGTATTACTGCAATGCACTGGCAAGAAGAGGTTGGTTCATTTACTTCTGTTGCACAGTCCTAAATATCAATCAACTGTCAGATACATGGGGGGGTTTGTTACTACTTCTTTGAAAAGTTAAATACCTATAGTAAGACTTCGGTTTCGTAATTTTGGCAATTTTTGGTTACATAATTTCCAATGATTTAACGGGGCACTTGATTTTCAGAAGGCTGTGGTAGGAGAATGGTTGTTCATAGACCCACAGGTACTGAAGTAAATGTAATTGCTTATTTAAACAAAAATATTTTTTCTATAATGTGGGACTGCACTGAGATAATGACTTAGAAGATTAGGCTCTCCAGGGCGCAGTGACACAACTAAATTAAACTCCCTATTTCAGACGAGATCAGCTACAGCTGAATAAGATGGTGTTATGTGTTACACCTCAGGTAGCTTCTCCAATCAATGGACCCTAAGAACTTAGGCAATTATAATCACAGATTGGCTTGCTCACTCTTCATGGATTTGATGAAAGAACTTCCCCCAGTTTCACTACGCAAAGAATTAAACCCTCCTGCAAAGTCTACTGTTAGGTGCACACACCTAATCTAAAAACAAACTGAACCTCAATTTCTGCTTCAGCCAGTAGATTCTCAAAATGGACAAGGCAGTATCTCTCATCCTAATGTTAATACAGTCACTACAGAATGTTATGATCAATGAGGCATTCTGCATATGATAGTGATTTTTGCATACATTATATGTAAAAAAGAAGTTCACAAAATTAAATGACGAACAGCTCATGCAAAACACTGATGAAAGCAATAACCATGCTAGAATATATTAAGCCTCTTCTTTTCAACCTACTACTTATATACCTATAAAAACAAATTCACTGATGCAATAATATACAAGCATTAGGCTTCTTAGAGCAGTATGTGAATGTAAGTCTTCTCAAATGAATGCTGCTGCTGTATCACCACCTACTCTTACCTTAGAAGGGGGTCCAGGAAAAGGAAAACCAACATTATCTGTAAAATAATGACATGTGGAAGGATGCTGAGCAAGGTGAGAAATGTACTATAAGAACATAAACTTTTACACAGGGAACCAACTTTCTATTTTTTAAATTGCATTACAATCCATTTTCTTCTTACCAACCCACTTTCCTTTTGTCTCCAGTGTGCAGCAGACTCTGGTACTTGCTGCCACAGAGACAAAAGTATGGGTAGTGCCTAAAGTGATTTGATGGAGCAGAATAAGTATGGGCATATCCTCTCACCATGGCACTGGTATCCAGCTTGAATGACAGAAGGCCTTAGAGAAAGAACACCACTTCTGGAATAGCACAAGTTAGGCAATGATTGAGCAGAATCATGTTTTTTTTCCCTGTCAGTCAGGGCAAGAGGAAGGACAAGGTCTCATCAGTATTTAATACAACATTAAAGAAGAAACAGGACAAAGAATATACTGGACCTCAGGGCACACCCTTCACACCACCATCCCTTCCCCTTCTCCCAGGTTATCAAAGAATGCCTCTCTGACCCACATTTTCAACATGAGGTGCAGCCAATCCCTTGTTCTGCCCTGTTTTCTCCAACATTGGGTGCAACTGCACCCAACTTGAATGCCTATAGCACTGCTGCTGATATGCTGGCCTCGGGCTGGAACAAAGGCAGTTGAAGGAGTGCTAGGATGACCACCTTGTTAGTGTGTGGGGGCCAAGTAACACACACTGCCACTTCCAGCAGCAAAGCACATTCTCGATCTGATGTCAGTTTAGAGCCAGCCATAACTGGACTTGGGAGCCTCCCTTAATCTCCAGGATCTGCCTCTATTCTGCATGGTCTGACACAACTATTTGGAAAGTTGGAAATTTATATATGTTTTTTAATCCAAATTTAATCTACCTTAATCTGTACCCACCTACATGGCAAGTGGAAAAAAGGCACATATCTTTATCATCATCACCATGGCTACTTATACATATTAAAATAATAGGAATAACTCACCATTTTCTGAGCCAAGTGGACAGGGAATGGTAAGAACCCTTAATAATCCATCTGGTTTGTATGAATAATGCTCAACTAACTACCAGAATGAGAGGAAAAAAAAAGAGAGAAGAGAAAAAGATACAAAAAGGTAAAGATGATATAATTAGTTGTCTCTTTAAAATTGTGTACATATGTACGATTGGTACATACTACAGCAAGTGAACAGGGCATACAGCAGATCTTTACTGCACATGTTCTCACTTCATCTTAACTTCTCTTTAGTAGGGATTTGTTTCTGATGTAACCTTATGGATGAGTCTGGAACCTGATCCAGGAATTTGTAAGACACAGGATTCCACATCCAGTTCTGATACCTTTGTAACTCTGAGCAAATCACTTCTTTTTATAACTCAGTTCCACCCTCTTTTTTTTTTTTTTTTTTTTTATTCCCCAAAATGGGTATAACTACAGTGCAGGAATTGTCCTCATAAGCAATGCTTTCTTTGGCCCTCAAAGTCACAGTGGGATGTAAGCAATTAATAAATGTATAGCACCAACAGTTGTAGCCATTTTTGTTCCTGTGTTGTCCTCACCATGCCATTTTATGATTAGTATTTTGGCTTTGGTACACTTGGGTATAAAGGAGGGGATCTGTGAGTGAAAAAGTTGCAGACATACTTGAAAAACTTGTAAGACAGCACAGCTGCTTTTAAATTTCCAGTGACTCCAGGAAAATAATATGTAGGACTTTTAAAAGAAAGGCTAAGAATGAATATATACAAGTAAAGACTCATATTTTAGATTTGTGGCTCACTTTACTTGTTTTAATAGAATTTTCAGCAAAGAGGACGTAAGAGATTTCTGCAGGGATTTAAATTTGCTTAGCATTTTCAATTTACACAGTTATTTCTCCAATACTCACTCTATTATCATTTATGGCACAGTCAACTATGAATTCCTTAATTGCTTAATATTTACGAGGGTTCAGACATATGTTGGTGGTAACCTTCAGCAAACTATGCTTTTTCAGCCTTTCAGGTAGAATATTAGAAAGCTAAAGAATGCAGTATGTGTACAGCATCCTAAACCATTTCCTTTGTGCTTCCTAGAATTCTGTTTCTTGCTGTTATAAGCTCATTAGCAAAAGACTACACCTAGCATAGCTATTATTGAATATGGTCACTTGCAAATGCAAATGGTCCTCCACTCTATAGAATATTCAGCCTGAATAATAATTGCAGCCATTTTGAACTGGTCCAAGCTGCAATATCACATGTGAAAAAGATCAAACTCTCAACACTTATATAGCTTTATATACTAACATATGTTTTCTTCCTGGGTAGAAACCACATAAAGCTTGAGACATATGAAAAATAACCTGCCAAATGATGCTGCTGTTTAGATGAAGACTGTTGTCACACAGAGTAGTAAAACAAGCTGCCTTACTCAGTTATACAGAAATATGACGACAGATATCCAAGTGATTCAGATTTAACAGACCTGCCAGAGGGTGTCAAATCTTTTCCCATCCGGTATGGAGAGCTTCCCTGTCTTATCTCTGTCAATACGGTAATGCAGTACTTTTCCATCATTCAGCAGACACAGGGCATAGGAACCATTGCTGTCCCTTTCTCGGATACTGCAGAAATAAGAGAGATTCTGACGGTTATTTTTAAAATCACCATTTCATTTAAGCTTTTGAACTAAAAACCAAATAAAATCAGCACTGCAACTTTTAAAGAATTTTGTTAAGCTTTTCATTAATATTTTAGTGGCATTTGTTTTAAGACATAATTCCCTAATTTTTACTTTTTATTTTTTCTCACACAAAAGGCAAGAGATGACAACAAATTCAGGATGTGGAGCTCTTTGCTAGGCAGCTACAAAACATTGTGCAGTGCACAAAGCACTCTCTATGCAAGAAAGCATTTGAAGGCTTGTGCACTGCAGGCCTGCAAAGCCCATGGAAATCTGAGACCAGGATTCAGCATATGCAAACAGCTACACCAGTGCTCTCTGAAGTTGACCTAGAATTAAAAACAATAGATTAGTGCCTTCGCTAAAGCAAGATTTCTCTCTTGTATCTCTTATTTTGAAATAAAGAGATGACAGTAAGGGCAGAAGATAAAATACTAAAAAAAACATAACATGAAATAACAAATAAAGGGAAAATCTTTGTGCACTGAAGCATCTTGTTTGACTGGGAATGGAAAGAAAAGCATACATTTCTCTGATCATAAATTCTTAAAATTTTGGTAAAAACATTAGTGCTTTGTTGCAGGTTTCACATGAAATTCACATGAAATTTCACATGGTGTTGGAGTATGTATCTGGTTTAAACTTCAGCAGTGAGAAATCAAAAAATGTAAAGACATTGTCTAGAATTCCTAGGTAGGCAGGATGACCTTCGTACAGGAGATCTGCAAGTAATATTTGAGATGCCTCTAAAGAGCGGCAGAGCTGTTTTATGTGTAATAAAGGCTAGCTCACGCTGGGACCAGTGTCTTCTGGTGCCTGTTCCCAGAGTAGATAGGAGTTTTCTACTAGTTCCATCTTAGTTGGCATAGCACTTCTGAGTTTAGAAAGTAGGCTTTTTCTTTTAGTTTAAGTTGCCTATGTTCACTTGCTGCTGTCAGTGAAACAGAAATAGAGCTAGCTTAAAATTTCCTGGAATAATGGGCTTGTCTTACAAAAAAACCTGATTCAGCAACACTGAAACATTACTTGTTCCATTGTGCTTAGAAATCTGCTCATTCTCCCCTGAATTTTTAAAAAGTCCTGAAAACAAATATAGCAGGATATGCTCAGTAAGGCGTTGTGAAACTTTTCTGTTACCAGCACTAGTACTTGCTATCATATCTCGGAAGACTGCAGAGGCAGTAAATTCTGCTCCTCAGCAGACCCACTCAAGGCTGAACTAAAGGTGTTTTGTCTGAACTACTCATGCAACTTTTTTTTCCAAGCAGTAATTCTTGTTGCATAAGATGTGAACAGGACAGTGGATTAAAAAAAAAAAAAAAAAAAAGAAACAAGGTCAGTTTTATTTCTGAAACCAAAGTAACTTGCCTAGTATCTCTAAAGCAACTTGAAACACCACAATCTGTTTTTTCATGATATTCAGATATTTTCTCAGAGTGCTGATTTCCTGTGCTGACTGACCAGTGGTGAGCAACAGGTTCTGCTAAAATGAAGAATGGCTTTTACTTTGTCTTTCTCTCACTTTCTTTTAGCAAATAAGGCTAAAAAATGTTTTCAGAATATAGGACATTGTTCCTGTAACACAAATGAACAGCATTTCATTGCACTCAGATTTCTGTTCAGAATAGGTAAGATTATAAAACTGCAATGGATTGTTTCCTAGTAAAAAATGTCCTTTGTGTTTCTCATGAGGAAATGGTGGCTTCAATGCAATTAGCTCTACTGAAACCAATTCTCATTTGCAAGAGTTTTTACTATTCCAAGTGGCATTGTAAACATTTCTTGAAACCACAGGCACCAACGGGAGAAGAGAGTCCTGATTTCTAGGGACCATGGCATAGATCCAAACAGTCCTATCCGTATTCAGTGCACAATTTAGGAAGAGTTCAGCTTTATGAGAGCATTTCTGAGTAATCCCTTCCCCTACTATAACAGTTACATTAACTCTGAAGACATCTGCAGTTCACAGTCACAGCAACTTCTGTCAGACACCTCTACCACAGCATGCACAAAAAATCTCCATTCTAACACTTATGACTGACCAGTTCCCAGACAGAGCCTCATTTTCTTGGGGTTATAGCCCAGGTGTTTTTCAAACTGTAGCCAGTCAGCTCCAGGACAAACTGGATCCCTACAGAACACAACAACAGGAGGTACTACTATCTTCCAGCACAGGTCTGAAGAGCAGAAGTATCAAGAGCATTGAAGCAACAACCAAATAAGGGCCTAAGTCTCAGTTTTGGCAACGAGATCCCTTACTGGTCCAAAAAAGTGCTCTCACAGAACACAGCATCATAGATTAAACCAAAAACTTTTACTACCTTTGGTGACAAGTATAGTCAGTCACAGGCCATGATTTGCAATTTCATTTTGGTTATGAACTGTGATAATGGCTGTCTAGGTTAGACTAAGCCTCCAGAACTTCATTTGGGTACACAGTACCCAATACCTTACAGTACTGATACTGTGAAAAATGGTACCCCCAAAATGGTACCAAATAAAAGGCTGCTCAAACTGAAAGGTTATAAAATGAAACCTCTTAAAACTGAAATCAAGGTTTTCACATCTTCTTGAGGATGCTGCCTGTATTACTAAGGGCCATCACGTTAGATTTGGTGTCTTGCTTCATATATGGAATTCTGCTATGAAACCAAAAAAACCTGAAATTCCAAATGCACTATCTGCCTCAATGTGCTTGGAAATTACACACAGTAGTGAAACAACAACAAAAAAAAATCTTCATTTTAAAAAGCTATATATAAAAAAAAATACAAAAAAAGTATTTGAGCAAGGAAGGAAGCCACTAGTGAAATATCACCTGGTCCCCAATTTCATGGCAATTGCAGTGAAATACAATCTACAGAATTAGAATATACAGATAAGAAACACCTGTAAATAAACAATCTTTTCCTTTCATACACTGAGATTAATCAGAAACAGTGATTAATTTGTTTCTAAACAAATTAATCAGAAACCACTGATAATGAGCAATGTCACTGAAAGCAAATTTGAATACATAGATACATGATAGAAGCACCAAGGTATCCACATTTTCTATGACATATATTTTAAAAGAGAAATTTTAGAAAGATCTGAGAAACTCAAATTGTTATGCAATGCAATGTAAAAAAGGTTTATTTATTGATTTAAATTTTCATTCAATCTACCTTTGAGTATTTTTTATGTTTCTGTGAATGTAATCAAAATAGCAACCAGTAAGTATTTGATGCATCGTTACAAAGTGTGTAAATAGCTATCTGTTTTCTCATTTCGGAGAATCTCTATTTTTGCTTGGAGGCAAAAAGAACGAATGTCTGATTTTTTTCTGCTTCTAAGTGAAAAGCCAAACGATCCCTTTTTGCTAAAGGAAAAAAAATCCCTGAGGGTAAAAACAAAATAAACTATTTACATAGTTATTACAATATGCCTCATTGACTGTAGGAAAGAAGTCACAGCATTCTACAGTGGAGAATAATGAAGGAAATAAACTAGTAAAATGCTTGCTTTAGGAATAGTGTGAAATATTATCACTCCTGAATCCAAGGGTGTGTTAAAAGTTTGTTCTCAGCCTTGCTTTGCCCTCTCAGTTATAACAGCTTCCTTGATGCCAGAGATACCAACATTCCCCACTGCTGATCAAACTCCAGCCATTCCCTGCTTGTCCGCCTGTATGAATATCTCTCTCTCGTAACATTATTAACAATATGGCTAGTCATTATCACTTCAAATATGACTGCACATATTCCAAGTTGGAGTGCAATAAGGAATGAAATTGGTGCTACCTGTAAAAGGATAATACAAAGGAAAAAAATATTGAGTGCAGTCTTCATCTACATTTTTGTTTTCTTCGGGTTATAATTTTTCTGTTTAGTAAGACATTGAAAGCTGTTTTAGAAATGTCAGCATACTACAGAATTTAGGAGCTAGCTCAGGCACACACTACTGCTGTCTACAGTAGAACCTAAAACTTCAGTTCGTGGTCACGCTAGTAAGCTGCACAGTGAAGAAACACCTTTGCGAGAACAATTGCATCACTGCAGTCTATTTTGCTGGCATTGCCAGCAATGCTGGCATTACCCTGCCAGCAAAATACACTATGCTCCACTAAAATTTGCTCCTTAACAAGTAGCTCTGCTGTATAACTGCACCTGCAACATGGGATCTTCCTGATGCAGCTACCTCAGTCAGAGATTGTGTCTTTTTTCGCACCCCCAACCCACTCTGCTGCTGAAGCAGACAGTGTACAGATAGCCTTCAGAAGCCACAGCCCTGCTGTAATGGTCTGCAAGTGGCGCCTAATTGTGCACTTCACTGAAGATCAGCAAATTTCTCTCAAAAAGAGCTGTGGGCATCATCCAGGCTGCTGGGGAGGGGAACCTCCAGAAGCATGGCTCATTGTCTGTTTTTTTTCATGTATCTTGGACAATTTTTTAGGTCATCTAAGCCTAGCAAGTGCTTGGTACTTCGAAGAGGAACTTCATCATTAACATCTCTGAATTAGCTCATGTCTAATAGGACTGTTTCCTCTTTGTCTAACAATGTCCAATTCCATCTATGGATGCAAACAATACTGATAGATTTATTTAAAGAATACTTTACAACATCAGATTAAACACCTAGCTCAGAATGCACTTCAGCAGTGGTAAACCCCTAGTGGAAGACAGTAAGATTAATGTACACATAGGCTGCTACATGTATCAAAACCACAGATTTTTGGTCAGACAAAAGACAAGAAGACTTACGGAAAACTGCACTTCAGAACTTTTTATTTCTAAATTGTTTTACTAGTGTTAACTATTGTGACAAATAAGGGACAGTTTAGACTCTTGATGTCATGAGATGCCATGATGAGTCATCAGCTTGGATAAGTCGCTGTGTTAGATTCACTATGCTATTCATATTCAGGAAGCTTTTAAATTCTTTCCATATTTATGGTATTTAAACACCACCCCCCCACCCCACTCCCCCCTAGATTTGATAATCTTGTGCTGCAGAGCAGCACTTAAGAAATCTGGGTGATGGATGTGTTCTCACAGAGACTGCTGTACTGGATTTTGTTTCAAGGTGGATATGTCAGATTGTTAGATTTTTAGTGTACTGAAGTTTTACAGACCCTTGTGAAAGACTATACAGAAATATTCTAGCCTTTTAAAATGTATTATTTTAATAAACAAGATTATCATTTGTCAAATACCAGCACCTGTTTATGTTGAATAGCCTTATAGTACATCTCATTGAAAACCTACCTTCTTCTTATTTTCCCAGGCTCCAAGTCATAGAATCACAGAATCATAGAATAGTTAGGGTTGGAAAAGACCTTAAGATCATCGAGTTCCAACCCCCCTGCCATGGGCAGGCACACCTCACACTAAACCATATCACCTAAGGCCTCGTCCAACCTGGCCTTGAACACTGCCAGGGATGAAGCACTCACAATCTCCCTGGACAACCTATCCCAGTGCCTCACCACCCTCACAGGAAAGAATTTCCTCCTTATATCCAATCTAAACTTCCCCTGTTTAAGTTTTAACCCATTACCCCTTGTCCTACCACTACAGTCCCTAATGAAGAGTCCATCCCCAGCATCCCTATATGCCCCCTTCAGATACTGGTAGGCTGCTATGAGGTCTCCACGCAGCCTTCTCTTCTCCAGGCTGAACAGCCCCAACTTTCTCAGCCGATCTTCATATGGGAGGTGCTCCAGTCCCCTGATCATTCTCGTGGCCCTCCTCTGGACTTGTTCCAACAAATCCATCTCCTTTTTATGTTGAGGACACCAGAACTGTACACAATACTCCAAGTGAGGTCTCACGAGAGCAGAATAAAGGGGCAGGATCACCTCCTTCGACCTGCTGGTCACGCTCCTTTTGATGCTGCCCAGGATACGCTTGGCTTTCTGGGCTGCAAGCGCACACTGCTGGCTCATGTTCATTTTCTTCTCGACCAGCACCCCCAAGTCCTTCTCCGCAGGGCTGCTCTGAATCTCTTCTCTGCCCAGCCTGTAGCTGTGCCTGCGATTGCTCCTACCCAGGTGTAGGACCTTGCACTTGGCATGGTTAAACTTCATGAGGTTGGCATCAGGGATAGGCTGGAGTGTATGGAACTCTGTCTGGGAACAGGTGAGCAGATAACAGAGAGCTTGTGGGTCAGGGTTAAAGGGAAAACAGCGATGGGAGACATTACTGTGGGGGTATGTTATAGACCACCTGATCAAGAGGAATCTGTGGATGAAGCACTCTATAGGCAGATAGGAAAAGCCTCACGCTCACAGGCCCTCGTTCTCATGGGTGACTTCAACCACCCTGACATCTGTTGGAATGACGGTACGGCCCGGCACAAGCAATCCAGGAGGTTCCTCGATTGTGTGGAAGACAACTTCCTTCTGCAAGTAATAGAGGAACTGACAAGGAGAGGTGCCATGCTTGACCTTGTGCTCACCAACAGGGAAGGGCTCGTTGGAAATGTGGCACTGCAGGGCAGCCTTGGATGCAGTGACCACGAGATGGTTGAATTTGAGATCCTTAGGACAGTGAGAAGAGCGTGCAGCAAGCTCACTGCCCTAGACTTCAAAAGAGCAGACTTCAGCCTCTTCAGGAACCTGCTTAGTAAGGTTCCATGGGATATAGCCCTAGAGGGCAGGGGGGCTCAAGACTCTTGGTTGGTCTTCAAGGATCACCTGCTACAAGCTCAGGAGTGTTGCATCCCAACTAGAAGGAAGTGCAGCAGGAGGGCCAGGAGACCTCCTTGGATGGATAAGGAGCTGCTGAGGAAAATTCAAATGAAAAAAAGAGTCTTATAGAAAGTGGAAGCAAGGACAGGCGGCCTGGGAAGAGTACAGGGTTATTGTCTGGGAAGCTAGAGACCAGGTTAGGAAAGCTAAGGCCCAGTTAGAATTAAACTTGGCTAGGGATATTAAGGACAACAGGAAGGGATTCTATAGGTACACTGCAAATAACAAACAGACTAGGGAGAACGTAGGCCCCCTCAGGAAGCTCTTGGGTGAACTAGCTACACAGGATTTGGAGAAGGCTGAGGTTCTGAATGACTTCTTTGCCTCGGTCTTCACTGGCAAAGGCTCTGACCGCACCACCCAAGTCTTGGAAGGTAGACGCAGGGACTGTGAGAATGAAGACCTTGGGCCCACTGTAGGAGAGGAATAGGTTTGAGACCATCTTAAAAATCTGAACATACACAAGTCCATGGGTCCTGGTGAAATCCATCCACGGATCCTGAGGAGCTGGCGAATGAAGTTGCTAAGCCGCTGGCCATCATATTTGAAAAATCATGACAGTCAGGTGAAGTTCCCGACGACTGGAAAAAGGGAAATATAACCCCCATTTTCAAGAAGGGGAAAATGGATGACCCGGGGAATTACAGATCAGTCAGTCTCACCTCTGTGCCTGGCAAAATCTTAGAGCAGATTCTCCTGGAAGGCATGCTAAGTCACATGAAAAACAACAAGGTGCTTGGTGACAGCCAGCATGGCTTCACTAAGGGGAAATCCTGCCTGATCAATTTGTTGGCCTTCTATGATGGGGCTACAGAACTGATGGACAGCGGTAGAGCAGTTGATGTCATCTACCTGGATTTGTGTAAAGCGTTCGACACTGTCCCACACGACATCCTTGTCTCTAAATTGGAGAGACATCAATTTGATGAATGGACCACTCGGTGGATAAAGAACTGGCTGGATGGCCGCACACAAAGAGTTGTGGTCAATGGCTCAATGTCCGGCTGGAGACCAGTAACGAGTGGTGTCCCTCGGGGATCGGTGTTGGGACCGGTCTTGTTCAACATCTTTGTTGGTGACATGGACAGTGGGATTGAGTGCGCCCTCACCAAGTTTGCCGATGACACCAAGCTGTGTGGTTCGGTTGATACGCTGGAGGGAAGGAATGGCATCCAGAGGGACCTTGACACGCTTGCAAGCTGGGCTGATACCAACCTCATGAAGTTTAACCATGCCAAGTACAAGGTCCTACACCTGGGTCAGGGCAATCCCAGGCACAGCTACAGGCTGCTGATCAGATCACTGATTAAATATCACTGATTCAGTAAGGTGTTAATTCAGAAAGTAATTTTTTTAAATAGAAAAAATGAAGCCATTAAAGAAAGGGTTGCTGCTTTGTTTCACATCACCTAGTCCAGTGTCTAAAATGTAGAAAAAGATACTACGAAAATCACTGGGCAATGAAAAGGAGTGATTGTATGGTAATGCTGCGCTTGTATTCTGTGACAGTTGACTATATTCATAAAACCAATGAAACCTCTGTGCTACAGGAGGAAGAACTCAGAAAAGATTAATCTGTGATAAGGGGTATCTTTGTATCCACCAAATTTTGTAACAAAATTTCTCACAAATTTATAATAATTTTTTTGTTACAAATGGCAACAAAAGCAACTGGTAAATGACCACCTGGATGATACAATTACGGCAAATCAGTAAAGTGAAAGAATGGGTACTGTAGAAGCATACCCATCCTGCACTCACTCTTGGGGTTTTACTTTGGACTAGCTTTAAAAAGGTCAAAGATATTCAAGTGCTAAAGAAGACCACGTAAGTGGGTGAAGAAATTTCTCTCAGGAATTGCACAGCTCTAAGTGATCCTTCCCTCGCCATGACCCTTAAGCTTCATTTTCTATCATTATGTAAATACTTCCGTTGGGGGACAGAGGGGAAAAAAAAATGCTCAGTGAAAACACTTTTTCAAATGAGGGTTTTCCAAAGAAAATCTTTTTTTGCCAGAAGATTTTGACTGGCTGTAATCGTCATGAGGTGATGGCTGTTAGGCACTACCCTAAATGACACATTTGCACTCAGAAAACGAAACATTACGAGGTCGAGTAAATGCAGATGGAAAATGGCATTACCAAGGTAAAAGCAATTCCGTTTGTCACCTAAGTACAAAACCAAGCACCACTACTGTCTCTGGGAAACTGACAGTTACAGATCCCAACAGGCGGTTTGTATTTTTACCACTTTGGTGAGTCAGTGTACGGGGTGCAAGTGGCCAGACTGTGGCAGCCATGCTATAGGGCCTCTCTGATGAGGCCAGGGGCTGCCCTGGTTCCAGCTCGCCCCAATGGACGCCTGCGCAGGGCATCACCAAGACCCTCAGCCATGTATATGGTGTCTCTGCCTCTGTGAAAACATCATTAAGGACAGATGTACACTTGGTGGGTGGTGGTAGAGAGAAAAATCTAAACACAAACCAGAAGCAGCAGCACAAACACCAATAGCAGAGAAGGAGTCAGGAAGAGATGCTCCAGGCACCAGAGCAGAGTCTCCTGCAGCTTGCAGGAGGGGCACGGTGAAGCAGGTGTCCACACCATAGCCCTCCAGGCAGGTGGATGTTTCCTGAAGGGTATTTCCTGTGGACAGCCCATGTTGCAGCAGCATTTGGATGAAGGAGCAGCAGAGAGATACTGCTACAGGCTTACTGCAGCCTACACCCTGCACCCATCCTCCCCTGTGCTGCTTGGGAAAAGGATTCAGGTGTGAAGAGTGAAGCTGAGCCTGTGAGAACTGGGGTGTCGGTGTGTGAGGGGAAGGTGTTTTATTTATGTTTTTGCCTTTGTTTCTTACTGTCCAGCTCAATTTTAACTGATAACAGAACAACTGTATTTCCCCAAAAGGAATCTTGTTTTGCCTACAAGAGTTAGTGGTATATGATCTCCTTGTCTCCATTTTGACCCATGATGCTTTTCCATTCTGTTTTCTCCCATGTTCTGTTGAGGAGAGGGAGTGTGACAGTATCTTGGTGGGTCAAGGTTAGCCTACCACAGTCATTTAGTACTGTTTACCAGTTATAAAACAAAGTTCAATGGATTTTTCTTGCTACTTAGTTTCTCTGATGTTCCCTTTAGAATTAAAACTAGTATTTGATCAAAAACCAATGATCCAT
The DNA here is from genome assembly GCF_033783945.1 of Neopsephotus bourkii. NCBI lineage: Eukaryota > Metazoa > Chordata > Aves > Psittaciformes > Psittacidae > Neopsephotus > Neopsephotus bourkii. The sequence continues at coordinate 109,701 of NW_026901275.1, forward strand.
GCTTTTGCTACAGTTTCCCACCTTTAGCTAAGTGGAAACCTAATCTTGGATGCACTTGCTCAATACAGGGATGATTATGTCATGTATATCATGCTGGACTGGGCTCTTTCACTGTGAATAAGACTTTCCACCTTTTAGGGCATACTCTCATTTGATTCACTCAAGGGTTCTGTGTAGTAACAGTGGTGGTACACAAAAATACCAGAAAAAAAGCACTCACAGAAATTTTCCGTTGTTCCTTGGCCCAGTGAGGATACGGTGTTCTGACTCTTCCCGCGAGATCCTCCCATGGAACCATGGCATCTTCTCATGGGCTGTAGTGGCAATCAACTTCTCCAGCTGAGGCTTTTGACTAATGATAGCTTGTTCAAGAGCATGCCCCTAGAGAGCGGTAAAAACACAGTCAAACTGTCTTCTGCAGTAAAAACATGACAGGTAGACTCCCAGTAAAGGACTGCTTTTGGAACATCTATGATCTGCACATATATAAAGATCTGGTTGCTATGAAAATATTAAACCAGAAACTAATGTATAGTAATCTAAACATCACAGAGCTTGAATTCTTCCTTTACCTCTGATGAATAGAAAGAAAAGTAAGTACCAAATTAATCTTTTAATATATCAGTATATAGCTGAAAATTACACCGTACTTTTACGTTAATGAGACATAGCTAACTATATGTACTCTCAATATCCGGTGACAGCTTACTGAAATAAACTGAACATGCTTTCAACTACTGAGGTGTGTTTATGTCGAGGACATCAGTACAAATTCCCTAAAAGCAGGCAGGACAGTCTCAAGTTTAGAGTGAACTATGTTAATATTTTGGTATAACCTGTATACCTATAAACCGATCTACAACCTGCCAGTTCTAAATTTGGCCCAGAATTTGAGGGCAAAACCCCCTAGTTTCATCAGTTTTTAGCTTGAGTTCATCAGCTTCCTTCTAGATTGGGCTCAGACTCATCAGAAAGAACTGTAAGCCTCAACGCTTGTAGTAAGTTTCAGGTTTTTCCAGTTTGTGCATTGCTTGGTATGCTTTACAGAACAGAACACACAAGGTTACTTGCTAGTAACACAAGAGATGAAAAACCTAGTGTAACTCCACTAGTTTGTAATGGTAATTAATGGCATCTCAAGGTGAAATAAAATTCCCACTGCAGTCTCCTACACTAGTGTTTCCATGTTAGGACTGGCTTCTTCACAGTCATTCTAAGGAAAAAATCCAACCTGTCTTCCTCAGCATGGAACATTCCTGCTTAACACAGGCAGTACCAAAGATGTATAAGCACTGTTCTGCAGTTAAGAAATCAAGTTTTGTTTTGGACAAATTCAAATAAGCAGGAGGCCAGCTAAGAGGGGAAGATGCAAAACAAGTCACCATGTCACCATGTCTGCCTGCACATCAATGAACAAAAAATTCAGAACCAAAAGCAATAAACAAACCATTTCTATATCTTGTTCATTACATCTATTTTGGTGCATGTGGAAATCTGATGACACAGATTAGTGCTAAATAGATAGGTGGTAAATAAGGCTATACCAGCCAAAGACATCATAAAGCTCCTAAGTTTTGTAAAATTTAAGGAAAACTATTATGGCCAACTTACTGCATGCACTGGGAAAAAAAACCCCAAAACAAAACCACATCACTGCTCAAAACTCAACAGCTATGGTTCCACTGTGAAAAAATGCCACAGTATGCAACAGGATATAGCTGGAAACAAAAAACGCAACAGTAACAGCTGGAAACAAACACTGCAATCTCTTTTTTCTCTTAACTCAAAGACCACTGTATGTCAAAATCATCCTGGATTTACCTGCAAATTCCAAGTTTGTTTGACGTACTCCCTGATGAGGTTCTCTTTTAAATCTTCAAAGGGTCCTGTTTTGGGTTCAACTCCTGGTGGTCGGTTGAAAGGTTTTCTCAATAGACAGATAAGGCCATCTGCTGCTTCTGAGTGATAGTTAATGAGTTCAGCAGGACTGGCATGCGATTTGCCTCCTGCAATTGCGTATGAGCCACTCAGCTCCCTCTCAATGGTATAATGATGAACCTTCCTTCCATGGGCCAAGGATAAGGCAAAGCCACCCAGGTAATTCCGGCTTTGGCGGAGCAAGTATAGTCCATCACTCACTCCTCCTTGCATCAGATACTCTTCTGCTTCTTCACGCGTAATATTGCCAAAGAAGTATGGCAAATGGTTAGCAGGGTTCACTGTGCTGGAAGCCATGTTTTTTTCTTTTCCAAGAAGCGAAAGTATTCTATAGCTGAAAAACAGAGGGAGACGTGAGATAAGAGAATAAACCAGGAACATGGCAATTCATATGTGGTATGTCAGAAGCACATTTTTTAAAAGATTTTTGGTTTTAGCTTAGAAGTGCTCTTCTTAAATAGCAATTGAAGTTTTTCCTTGTTATATAGTAATAGAAAAGTTTCCTATAACTGCAGAAGTTACCTTTGACTTTTTGCCTCTTTTATTCTTTGCCTAGCCATACAGAGGTCCTGACATTTTCACTTTCCTGAACACCTTCATCTATCTTTGGTCCCGGCCTTGAGGTGTTTCCTAATACAAGGAAATAACTAGGTAAGACAGATTCAGTGAGAAGTTTTTCTTTCTGGTTTTGTGCCATTCTTATATTGCTTATGAGCAGCTTATGCCAGTACGTGGGCTGAGTATGGACAAAAGTTTTATATTAAAATAGTTAACATTCTTTTCCACAGAGATTTACCAATAATAATAATGAAAAATTATAGTGTCTTGTGAGCAGTTTTCATTTCAAACACCTTACATAATAGGAAGGCAGACTACCAATAAAAACACAGGAGACAATCAAGTTCACAATCTCTGAAGAATAATAATGAATATAGCATAAACATCTTCAATTCTTTTACTCTTAAACAATAAAAACCATGTTTTTATATGTAGATCATATACACACACAGTGCAACACTATTATAGTTTAATATATATTTCTTAAAATTATGCACAAGGACTCTACAGAACTCTAGCTACAGGAGTAGTGTTCTTGTGTCCTGTCTTCCGTGAGTTATCCCAGTCTCTAACTACACTGTCAAGAGAGAAATTTATTTTCTTTAAGCCTTACTGGTGGTTTGCACTGCCTGGACAGCTAAGCATTGTGCTGGAATTACTTTTTTCTCTTTCAAGTTACTAAAGAGAAAACATTAGAATACAAAAGTTGAATTTGGTTAATTCTCATTTTAGTGACTTTTAAATGACTAATGGATACTGGGAAGAATACCCCAGCAATAGTATTTGCAAGCTTATCTTTAGGTCAGATGAAGTGGTCCACAACTGCAATTACTTAGGCAAATTCACTGGTTGAGTTATTGTTTCTTGGAAAAGTATGAGTTTTCCTTACACTTTCTCATACACTTTCTCTTCCAAATGGTTCCTCAGTCCAATCACTGTTTGTCCTGGGTTCGGCTGTTATTTTTCTCTTTGTAATGCAGTGTAATCTAATAGTTCTTCTTCCTAGTAGCTGGTGCAGTGCTGTGTTTTGGTTTTAGCCTGAGAACAAAGCTGATAACACACCGATGTTTTAGTTGTTGCTAAGTAATGCTTACCCTGATGGAGGACTTTTAAGTATCCAATGCTCTGCCAGTGAGGAGGGGCACAAGAAGCTGTGAGGAAGCAGGCACAGGACACCTGACCCAAACTAGCCAAAGGGGTGCTCTATACCACAGCACGTCATGCCCAGTATATAAACTGGGGGGAGTCATCCGGAAGGCCAACATCACTTCTCGGTTCAAGCTGGTATCGGTTGGCAGATGGTGAGCAATTGTACTGTGGATCTCTTGTTTTTATTGTTGCTTTTTTTTCCTTTTTAGTTTTATATTCTCTCCCCTTGTTATTTCCCCTATCGTTACTATTGTTAGTAGTAGTAGTTTTGTATTATACTTGGTATTTTGGACTGTTCTTATCTCAACCCATGGGGTTTACATTCTTGTGATTCTGCTCTCCATCCCGCCCGGAGGTGGGGGGGAGGGAAAGAAGGGGTGAGTGAATGCCTGCACGGTTCTGAGTTACCGTCTGGGATTAAGAAACAACACTGTTTAATCAGGGCTGGCCACAGATTGTTACATCTACAGTTTATGTAGCCTAAGAAGGAAGGAACTCCATTTAGGGACAGTTCAACACCTTCCTTCAGTCTAGAAAGAGAACAAAAATCCTCCTATAGTTGTTTTTGCATCTGTAAAATTACTTAATCTGAAGAGTTATATTCATATAAAAAATGTGTGAAGTGCTTATATTTGTATATTTGTCTGTGTTAAATTAAACTTTTCCTTAGGAAGTATCAATTTTATTAACAAAATTTTTATTTTCCTTGTCTTTTAAGTTCAATTGTGACAAGTTGATATTGAAATGCTCTTATACAAAATAAGTGACAGCCTCTCTTATCTGTAGTGTATTATGGAGACTTTAGACTAACTAGGCAACAATACATGAAGGAATAAACCCTGTTGTTTGTGTTTACAAGATCACTGCACACCTTGTATTTTTTTTCCCAGTGGGTATATACTAAGAAAAACATTTATATACTGAATATGAAACCTCTGAACATTAACTGACAAAATACTGTTGTCTGTGTTTTATTTAGGTTACTGCAGCTCTCTTTTCCCACCTTGCATTAACCTTGGATAGAAGCAGACGAAAAGGATCAGAAGGTCAGTTCCTGTTTCTATTGCTGTGCAGGATATAACAGTAAAAACAATGTGCCCTTCACAGTTGAACTAAAGGTAAAATTTTAGGGAAGCCATCCAGCAGTCTGTGGAATCAGCATTAAAAAAATCAGGATGTTTGTTAACAGGGCTAATAGACCTCTCTACTTGCAGCTGGCCAAAGCCTTTAAATGAGTTACATGAGCACATGTGGGGAGGACTTTATGGAAGACCTTGTAAGAAGGGAAAGTCCATAATGCAAAGCTGCAACTAAGGAACAGATGTTTTAACACAGGGCCTTCTGCCACATGGTGCTTTGGACTGGCAGCTCTGCGGCAGGCACAGATGTGGTGTTTGCAAGGTTTGGACTGTTAAGCGAGGCCTTGGTGCTGGTGTTGTGCTTGAAGAGTTGCTCTTTGCAGCTCTCAGGGCTCAGCTCCAGAGCTATTGAAGGACTTTCCCTGGCCCTGCCAGATTCAGGCAGCCAGAATACCCCAAAGCTGAGCTTGCAGCAGCAGGGGTGAGCTGCGCAGGGACACCTCACCCTGGGAAGGTGGGAGGGTTTCCTTCTTGAAGGACCTGGGCATTTCTTCCCTCCTTCCCAGCCCAGCCAATGACTGTGGCCTCTCTTCTCTTCCTAGCAGAAGACCTGCTGCTGCAGCACCAGAGACGGGGAGCAGTTCAACATCACCAGCTCCCTCCAACCCACTGCAGCCTGTGAAGAGCATGGCTATGGCACTCGAGGACCGCTGTCCCATCTGCCTGGGCAGCTGGGAAGACATAAGCTATGTGATGCTATGCCTCCACCGGTTTTGTTACCAGTGCATCCTGCGGTGGGCTGAGACCAAGCCTGAGTGCCCCCTCTGCAAGGGGAGGATCCAGTCCATCTTGCACACAGTGGAGGCAGACGATGACTACAGGGAGCATGTCATCACATCACCTCTGACACCATCAGTCATCATTCGCCAGGCGGAAATGCCCAGACACCCAGCCTCCCATGACTTCCGTCACCCTGGAGCATCCCATCCACGGATTGCAGAAGGGGTGCCCAGGGATCCTGTGGGCCACCTCCAGCCTGAGGAATGGGTAAACCTTTTTCAGGACCACCCGACCCTCCTTGAGACCGTCCTCTCCTGGGCTGAACATAGGCTGCAGCAGATCTTTCGAAACCGGTGGCTGGAGGCAGCCATAGTGGAGAACACCATCATGGTCCTCCTGACCAACTACGGCATGAATGAAGAGCTGTTGGTCCAGATTCTTGGGGTCTACCTCCACACACGCACAGTGACATTCGTGCAGCAGCTTATCCATGTTGCTGTGCAGTGGTGCGGCAGGGAGGCCCGCCATCTGCTAGGCCCGCAGGAAGGTCTCCTGGCCCTGGCCCAGGGGCCTCCAGCAGCCCAGGAAGGTCCATCAGGGACGAGCTTCCCAGCCACCCCTCTGCTCCCAGTCCCATCACTACTGCAGCAAGAAGAGCCTCAGCACCAACCACAGGAGGCTGTGCCTGGGCCCTCTGCCAGCCGGGGCAGGGAGCGCTCCACTGGGAGGAAACGGCAATCCCTGAGGAGGAGGGGCAGCAACCCTGAGGCCTCTGCAACCACCAAGAGGCCACCACCACGTCTGTGAGCAAAGTAGGGTTCCTTGGAGGGCAGCCGAACCAGGGCTGGGCCACCAGCTGGGGTACGTGCCAGCCCTCAAGGGCTCCCTATACTCATGCCAAAAATTGTAGTAGACTACAGTACGTGTCCAAAAAAGCTCAGTACCGTCGCAGTGAACAAAATTCAAACAGAACTTGCCATAGCACTCTATCTGTGGAAATTTATTTTCAGAGAAGTATTTCATGGAAGTTTCTTTTCTCCATGCCTTTAGTTTCGGACTTACAGAAATGTTAGGACCTTCATGTCTCTAACGGATAAAGAGCTCTGCAATGAAATTTAAAGATAATATAGTAAAAGTGGAGTGGGGTGGGAGGGGAAATTTGCATTCCCTGTCTACAAAAGTTTCTGATGTACTTGCTACTGAAGTTAAAATCCACTTTGACTTTGATGTGTTTCAGATCAGGCTACTCCTCAGCATATTGCTTAGTCTCAGTATTTACTATATACTCTTCAGGTTGAGCTGCACAGACACAAGTTCTCTTTGCTGGTGTTTTTTTATAATCAGCAATGCCAAGTTCTTCCAGTGCTGACAATTCGGCACGTTTATGAGTATTAATATAAATGCTGAGAAAAACCCTCATACCTGTTCATCAAGAAGTCACAGAATACACACAAGCCAGAAATTATATGTATGCACAGCAACAGGGCCAACAGCCTCTGAGTAAAATTTCTGTAATCTTTCCAGATGCTCCAAACCACTATTCAAAGGGGGAGCATGTATAGGCATATCAAGTTTAACTGAATGATCATATCAGATACAGAAAACAGAGAAGATGATACACTCACTGGATGCTAAGGGCATCATAAAGACTTCTTATAATTCTGAGATTAAGACTGTGGGCAATAATTCACTTTTGGCACAACAGACCCCTCTATATGGAGACTGAAGTTTTCCTGATAATGCTTTGACCAACACATTAAAAGAAAGAGCAGCAAAAGGGGCTGTTCATGTGCACGACTGGTTTCTTTGACTCTGCTTATCATACCTACAAACTGCCCTTCTAAAAGATAAAGCCAAACAAATGTACAGACACTCCAGCTCTTAGAAGCCTATCAACATGTTCTATGTGTCTATCAGCTGGGACAAAATGTGAGAGGAAGAATAACACTTTGTACGTCTAGTCATGATGCCTATGCCCTACATTAGTTATTCATGTCTCATTGTAATTAAAACAGTGTAAATGCTATCTCCTGACTCCTTCCACTTAGCTTTTTTAGAAATTTATCTAATGGACCCAAGAGGACACAAACACTTAGGCATGTAGAGGATGGACAAATGTCCTACTGTCTTAAAAATAACCAGTAAAAGGATTTTATGACGGTCCTGAGAGACAGGGTTCACTACAGAAGTGCTCCATTTCACCAGCAGTTACTTAAGACTCCCTATTTCGAAGGAGTATCTGAGCTTAAGATGGATGTTCTCTTTGGTTGGATTTCCTTGCCTTCCTTTGGTGGGTTTAATATCCCTCTAGGATCAATAATAGTGCAGAAGAAAGTATGTTTGATTCACACTTTTCTCCTCCTGCAAATTCCTCCAGGGGACAAATAATTCTGAGCTTGCCAAGTCAGCACAGTTACAAATGTGAGGCTGTAAAATGGAGATTAAGTACCCAAAGGGCTGAATGTAAGGTTTTTACCCGTGAGAAAGCTGAAGGAAGTGCAGCTGGTTACCTGAGAGATGCACTTAAGCTTAACAGTAAAAGAGGGTCTAAAGTGCAACTCTCCCCATAGACATTACATTTGACTTTTAAGGAAACTACAAATACAAGCAAATATAATGGGTTACCCTACATGAAAGAAAAAAAAAAATGCATTTGCATATTTCCTATGCAAATACATAGGAAAATTAGGTACACAGTTTTCCTCATGAGTGTTGCAGAGAGTGGGGACTCCAGACATAACACAAGGGTTTTGTATCTCACACATTTCCTGCATGCAGGGAAGTGGAACATTCTTGTACAACAGAGCAGCAAAACTCAAGAGAACTCACCTGGAAAGCATTAGAAACAATCTGTGTTGACCCTACTGCTACCCTTAGCCTGCTTCTCTTTCATTTCTTACATTTATACAAGGATAAGAGTAGAATAATTGCTTTATTGAATGGTTTGCATAGCAGTGCGCATAGTGATACTGAGGTACTAATCTCCACTGTAACATTAAAGATTATAAATTGCACTATGAAAGCTCTTTATTTGAACAGTTATTTTTTCCCCTTTCCTTGGTTTTCAAAGTAGTATTCTATAAGCAATATATGAAAGTATAGAAGAGCAAATATCTTTTGCATGCAAAAGACAAAACAAAGGCTCACTGGAGAGTGCAGAATGCTGAAAATACACTGACTGAAACAATCTGATCTAGCATAAGGTGAAAATTTTTCTTTTCCCTAAAATTTGTGTTTAATTAGGATTCTTGGAATCAAGATGTCTGCCTTTGTGAACAGCACTATAATTTTTCATTTTAAGAGTCTTTTTGACATTTCTATCTAAAAGGCGAAAGTAAGCATGCAAAGAATTAGAAATATATATTTGATGGTGAGTTCAAATAGTATATTAAATATTTAGGTACTTTCAGGGTTTAGTATAATCTTAATTGTATACTCCGAACTGATGTCAACCTCATGAAGTTTAACCATGCCAAGTACAAGGTCCTACACCTGGGTCAGAGCAATCCCAGACACAGCTACAGGCTGGGCAGAGAAGAGATTCAGATCAGCCCTGTGGAGAAGGACTTGGGGGAGTTGGTCTATGAGAAAATGAACATGAGCCAGCAGTGTGCGCTTGCAGCCTAGAAAGCCAACTGTATCCTGGGCTGCATCAAAAGCAGTGTGACCAGCAGGTCAAAGGAGGTGATCCTGCTGCTTTACTCTGCTCTCATGAGACCTCACTTGGAGCATTGTGTGCAGTTCTGGTGTCCTCAACATAAAAGGGAGATGGATTTGTTGGAACAAGTCCAGAGGAGGGCCAAGAGAATGATCAGGGGACTGGAGCACTTCCCATATGAAGACAGGCTGAGAAAGTTGGGGCTGTTCAGCCTGGAGAAGAGAAGGCTGCGTGGAGACCTCATAGCAGCCTTCCAGTATCTGAAGGGGGCCTACAAGGATGCTGGGGATGGACTCTTCATTAGGGACTGTAGAGATAGGACAGGGGGTAATGGGTTAAAACTTAAACAGGGGAAGTTTAGATTGGATATAAGGAGGAAATTCTTTCCTGTTAGGGTGGAGAGGCACTGGAATAGGTTGCCCAGGGAGGTTGTGAATGCTCCATCCCTGGCAGTGCTCAAGGGCAGGTTGTACGAGGCCTTAGGTGATATGGTTTAGTGTGAGGTGTTCCTGCCCACGGCAGAGGGGTTGGGAGACTTGATGATCTTAAGGTCCCTTCCAACCCTAACTATTCTATGATTCTCTGATTCTATGATTCTATGAAGGTATTATAAAACTATCGTTATTGCCTCACATTTAAAGGTGATAGTTACATTTTTTTAGTACTTAACAAATAAAATGGATTTAAATAATTGTTGTATTCTCATTTCTTCACCTTTAAAACCACCTTCCAGTCTGTCTAGGGAGCTGAATGGTGGTCTTAATTTGATTCATCAGATTACCTTTAAATGTCTTCTTTACCTTCCTGCATAAATATGAAGACTTAATTTCTATCCAGACCTTAGGAGAAGAATTTTTAAGAGGAAATTATTCAACAAAAAAGGAAGAACATAGTAAATGTTTAAAAGTAAGTCATTAGGAAAGGAAATGAAGCAGAATATCATTTTCTCAAGTCGTCTGAACAAACTACAGTTTGATCTGGACATAAGGTGAACTTTTTGACCTATCAAAAAAAGATCTGAAATCTTACTTAATTCAACTGGTAACACTAATGATTTTTACAACTTTTGTAGACAGTGACATCTCCAAACAATGTCCCATTTATCATCTGAAAGAGATGTCCATATTACTGTCTCAAAAATAAAAGCAATGTACATGAGATCACCAACAGGTTTCTTCCAATATGGTGTTCTTCCTCAGGAAGTGCCTTGGCTGTGTACCAATGTCTAAGGCAGTATGTTTCAGCCTCCACCTACTGCATCTCTAAAGACCTTACAGTCCACAGCAACCTGTTCACCACTCATGCTTGTGTCTCTTTCATCATGTGTTTTCTCCTGCTCTATGAGAAGTTTTTATCATGCAGTCAAATTACCATCTCTTATCTCTAGATCCTTTTACTGACCATTGAAGCATTATGCTGTACTGCTTGTTTTCCCTGCACTTCAGACTTTAAAATGTGTCTTCTCTAATTTCCAAAGGCTTTCCTGTTGTTCTACACACACTCCTGGGCAATGAGGATAGATACGCAAAGCATATCTGTTAGTTTTAAAGCAATTTTCACTCTTCAGTATTTTCTTAGCATTAGCTTTTCCTTAGCACTTTTATCAGACATAGGTGCCAAGTTCCATATTTTACTTCATTAGCAGTTCAGTTTCAGAAGCATTTTCTTTCTTTCAGACATTTCTGATTTCTTGCAATGATTTTGGGATAACTACAGTGCTCCTCCTAAGGCTTTTAAACACTGAGATATATATTTTAAGAGAAGAGCAGCTTAGTTAAAGTCAGTGTGGGAACAAATGGGGTGTGTGGTAGCTTTGAGCCCAGAAGAGTTTTCTGCTGAGGAGTTTGCAGTCTGAGTTGAATAATGCCATTAGTGACCTGCAGGATTGTCCAACCTATGACAGGTTTTGTGTGTTCTCATGATTCTGAAAATTAGGGGCCTTGCTAGCACCTTCCTGATCTTAAGAGAAAACAACATTTCCCCTTGTTCATGGAATGACAGTATCACAGAACAGTTAGAGTGGGAAAGGACTTTAAGATCACCAAGTCCCAACCCCCTGCCACAGGCAGGGACACCACACTGTAAGCCACGTCACCCAAGACTCCATCCAACCTGGCCCTGAACACTGCCAGGAATGAAGCATTTACCACTTCTTTGGTCAACCTGCTCCAGGGCCTCACCACCCTCACAGTAAAGAACTCCTTGCTTATATCTAAAAGAAACTTCCCCTGTTTAAGTTTGAACCCACTACCCTTTGTCTTATCACTACAATCCCTGATGAAGAGTCCCTCTCCAGCACCCCTGTAGGCCCCCTTCAGATACAGTGGAAGGCTGCTATGAGGTCTCCGTGCAGCCTTCTTTTCTCCAGACTTAACAGCCCCAACTTTCTCAACCTAGCTTCATACGGTTGGCTTTCTGGGCTGCGAGCATACACTGAAGCTGGCTCATGTTAAGTTTCTCATCGACCAATACCCCTAAACCCTTCTCCGCAGGGCTGCTCTGAATCTCTTCTCTGCCCAAGCTGTAGCTGTGCCTGGGATTGCCCAGACCAAGGTACAGGACCTTGCACCTGGCATGGTTGAACTTCATAAGGTTGTCATTGGCCACCTCTCAAGCGTGTCAAGGTCCCTCTGGATGGCATTCCTTCCCTCCAGCGTTATCAACTGAACCACACAGCTTGGTGTCATCGGCAAACTTGCTGAGTGCGTGCTCAATCCCACTATCCATGCTGCTCTCAAAGATGTTGAACAAGATCAGTCCCAACACTGATCCCTGAAGGACACCACTCATTACCGATCTCCAGCTGGACATTTGAGCCATTGACCACAACTCTTTGCATGAGGCCATCTAGCCAATTCTTTTTCCATCGAGTGATCCATCCATCAAATTGATGTCTCTCCAATTCAGAGACAAGGATGTCATGCGGGACAGTGCCAAACACTTTGCACAAGTCCAGTTAGAGGGTGTTAACTGCTTTATCCCATCCATCAGTTCTGCAGCCCCATCATAGAAGGCCACCGAATTGGTCAGACATGTAAATCCTCAGCATATTGGCCTTAATAGAACAAGAAACTGCCAAACATGTGGTGTTGGTGCTTCATCTACCAAAACACCATATATCTGCCCTCTTGTGTTAAAGAGTTATTCATGCAAAGAACTGAAACAAAAATTCAAACACCTAAAATCATTAGTATAAAAAAAAAAGATATTTAATAAATATTTTTCTTTGGACTTACTTTCCTGAATCATTTTTGTCTATATTGAAGACAGTTAAACAGATGTTTTATCTTCACTGAAACATGACAGAAATGTCTTTGTTTATTCTAAATTGCATCTGACATTCTGATATCATCAGACTACTTCAGGCACTCCAGCTATTGAACTATTTCCTGAGGAAATACTATTTAAATTGGCAACACTATTACTGCCCTTATTATAAGGCAAACAAATGCTCAGAAAAAGCACCACAGTGTTCATGTTATTCAGAAGTTTACTGTGTAGGCTTCTGTAGTGAGGTCATGGGGGGGCACTGATCACTAAAAACATTCTTCTCTGATGCTATAAATCTATTGTCTCTTTCCCACAACACCTTCATTTTGGGACTTTCCTGTCTTTGTTAACCTTTTGACATTTTATAGTTCTCCTCTAAAAAGGTTTTTCTGCTTTGATCTTTTAAAAGATTCAGAATGCTGCTGGGAAAAAAATAAAGTAGACAGGCATTTATGGATTAGAATTATTCTTTCTCTGGCAATAGAAATCCCATGGTTTTCAGATATACTTAAGAAAAACAGGAGGAAAAAAAAAGTTTGGTGCTTAAGAAAAAAAACAAAACAACTCACCAACACAAAAATATCAACACTTCCTTTCACACTTTCATACCCTTGCCATGCTTTACTAGTTATTCCCTTGCCTCCTCTTCCAGGGAAATCTTACACTGTCACAAATGTAACCATTGCCTCAGGCTAAAGATGTCTCTTGTCAAAACAAGTATTTTTGTCTTAAAACAGATGGCATCTTTTGTATTGAAGCCTGCTCCCTTTTGGGCAAAGTATTTCACTGTGATCAGTACCCACTAAACACCATACAGAAAATGGAACCCTTGTGAATGATCTAACACCTAAAGGAAAGCATTCGAAATACTCCAGGCAGACCCTTCTCTAATCTCCTATTTTCCTGCTCTGACAAGGTGTGAACAAACTTCTCTGGGCACAGACAGACCTTCACAAACTTCAGCTGTGTGCTCTGCAGTGTAAATGGAAGTGTACAGGGACAACTGTTTCTTCCCAGTGCTGACAGAAAAAAAGCTTGGGTTGGGGTGCAGTTACAAAAGTCTTTCTCAGGGAGCTCCAAACTGCCTCTGAATCCTTCAGGAACTGAAGTGTCTTTCCAGAAATATATTAAAAAGTAAAACTGCTCTTTGTACCACAGAGGCTGACACAGACTGACTGGCCTCATCGTGAGTTAAGAGTGGCAAAATAAAGGAGGTTCCTCTTTTAGACATAGGTCATCTGTCATCTGAAACAGTCTGCAGTATCCTGCTCTATATAAGGTACAGCAATTATTGCAGGAACAAAAATAACTGCCTTTTCATACTTCTAGAATAGTCAAGTTTCTACAAAACTGATCAAGACTTCTCAGTGCCACTTTCAAGAGTCTATGAAAATTGTGGCATGTTACCTTATTCTTTGAAAAGCTCCTGGTAGGAGAATATAGCAAGGTAGTGCCCAGGCACTAACTGACAATGGCTCATCTCTTGCTGGCAATTACACCCACAGAAGTCTGGAAGAAAGGATAAGTATTTTTATGTTAATTTTTTGAAAGGAAGATGGGCTATGAGCTCACTCAGCCACACTCCCAACATTAAACATCTGTTTCTTAACATCTTTGTAACGTGGGTTTCTTTTTTTTTTTGTAATTAGGAGCCAGATCAAAGGAAGACTTCTCTCCAAGTATAGCATCCTCCAGCAGTGGAGCCAGCTCCTCCTGACCAGCTTTTGTGAGGACGTGTACATCAGAAAGGCAAAACTGCATAGCAAAAAAGCCCCTCATACCAATTAGTGTGTCAATGAACCCACACTCCAGAAAAGACTAGGTCTGCGTCCTTTCCTCATACAGCCCTATACGATCAGACCAAACAGTACAGCTAAAGCTCACTTCTCATTGCTACAAAGAATGGATCAGGCTCTTAGTAGGCAGGAATACCTTTTTAGGCAGCAAACAACCTCTTGGATTAACTGTAACCTCACTTCTCACATAAAACATGAGAATGTTCCAGAAATGCTGTAGAGAGAGAAGCAGGAGCCTTCTTCTCCTGTACCACAGAGGAAGCCTATCTCCAACACCTGGAACACTCTTGACAAGACTGGTTTATCACTCTGGGCAAAGAGAGGATGCACCTGGCCTCAGTGTGTTATGGGCCACCAGGCAGTATTTCCCTAGCTCTTGCATGACAAACTGCCAGGCTGGAAAAACAAATAGTTCATTTTCAACCCTCTTTTCTCATGTTGTGCCATCCTCTATGCAACATCAATGGTTATATTGCTAAATGGTCCACAGGTAATTGTTGCTACAGAGTTGCTACACCAGGATACCAAAAAACTGCCTCCATTTTACAGAACTTGTTCCTCAGGAGTCAGAGGCAATTGGATTTCACACTAGCAACAACACTCCCTCAACACACCACTGCTTCCATGCGAAAAAAGTTCTGCATCCTCTGCAGAAAGGGATTGAGTTCACTCTCCCCTTACAGAACTTTTCCCCTGAACTTCTGTATGTAGGACACCTGCGGACCAGATGTTGCTACATCCACTGGATGAAGATTGTCACACAGCTGTTGAGCTCACCTGAAGCAGCATGAGATTCCTTACTGACTGCACAGGATAACTGAGAACAGAATAGTTACTCAAAGCCTTTCTCAATGCATTCTTAATTCTGGAGTGTCCTGCTGTGTGCATGACCGGAACTGTTGAGAGCAGCGCTCTTCCTCTTGATACTCACTATAAATAAGTCGTCATTCTCAGAAACTTACAAGATGGAGTTGTGAAAAAGACAGCTAATTCCATTATCCTATTTATAAAAATAATCCTTACTTAAATATACTGCTTGTTTTACCAACTTTTGAGCAAAATACTGCAGATTTTATACGTATTTTTTGAAATGCAGCACTGAAATCTAACACATTATGTCAAAGATGACTGTGTTAATGCTGCTTCCTTTACTTAGATTCCCCATATTTCAGGTATTGTAGATTTTTCACTGTATCAAATTCTTAAGTTTGTTTTTTGTGGGTTTTTTTCTTCGTTTGGATTGATATTTTTTTTGTCTGCTTGTTTGTTTTTTTTCTGTAAAGTGAACTTGTTTTCTTGATTCAAGTTATAAAAGTTATAAAATTTGCTAAGCTTCCCAGAGTGGGAACTCATCCATTAAAAACTGCCTAGCACACTTACTACCTTCCTTTTCTATGTTCTCTCTAAACAAAGTGACAAAAAGGATTTTTCAGTTTAAGTTTTTCTGTAACGTATTTTAAAAGAGGGTGGTTTTGGGGGGGAAAGATGTCTTTGTAGCAGGTTTCAAATACCAGGCTTTGAATCTAGATTAAAAAACAAACTTTATACTCAAGACTACAAAACCCAAAACTAGTATGTAAAAAATATTAAGACATTGTTTTAAACTGAGCTCAATCCCTTTGAAATTTGTAGACCCAATTTTGAGATCAGCACTAAAATTTTTAAAAGCAGAACTACATGTTTTGTCATTTTAGCTTTACTAGCCCACAGATGTTCCCAGTCACACTGGCTTTAGCTAAGAGACAGTACACTGACTTCCACATGTTCTAGAGGCAGTTGCCTCAAAAGTTTTACAATTTTTGTTTGTTTGTTTTTTTTCCTTTCCTTTTCTCACTTACTTCATTATTTCATTGAAACAGTGGGAAACACTAAGAGAAAGACTATCCAAGACAACAGGGGTAGGCTGTGGCTGATGTACCTTATGCTGACCACTGGTCCTTTTATTCATTTTACTGAATCTGTTTCTTAAGATAAGGATTCTTAAGTCTTAAAAACCATTTAAAAGCTCTACCTTTTTTTTTATTTTATGATCTTAAAATACTTGGTCAACTGTATGCTGTTTCCTTAGTACATATTCTACTCTAACACTTCCTGTCTCTGTTTTCTCTAGTTACCTCCAACTACAAATGTTATTCCTGTCAATTCAACTCCATCCCCACCCTAGGAGTTGCCTCACGAATTTGCATGGCTGGATTTACATACCACAGCGCCATAAGTCCTACTTTTACAAAAGCTTTTAGCACCTCACATTTTACCTCTACTTAGTTTCAGTGCTGAAAAATTCCTTGTGTTGCCTCCTTTCGTTTTGAAGGGACAGAAGCTGTTGGATATGTCATTGGACAAATTGCCCAACAACTAGGCAACATCAACTACATAACCTTGCTGCTGAAACCTTAAATTAATGGATGAAAATGCAAATACTACACAACAACTCTGTGATCACATTATTTTTATTGATAATTGTGTTGGCCTATCCTCTACTGCATACAAGAATAGGTAATAATCTTGTAAAGCCCAGGGCTTCTGCTTCTCACAGGAGTGATCAAAGGGCTTACATTAAACTGAAAAAATTAATAATGTTTCTCGGTGCAAGAATTAGGAATGTTTATCTGTAAAAATTTTTTTATCAATGCCAGCTGAGACATGAACCATCATCTCCTCCCCAAGATTTTCTTCTTTTATCAAATGAAAGCAAACCCAGTGTTATATTGGATTACAGAACTGTCCACCTGTAATAAAATGCTATTTTTTTCCTAAATTAGAAATTAAGAATCTCATTCTGCAAATCCTTACAGGGTGAAAAGCCTTCATTCTTATGACTGAGCCTTACTACTCGTGCTCACAAACACCTGTAAAATGCGTTCCGTTTCTTAACAGGCACCCTGAACAATACAGGCACTCTTGCCCCAGTGGATTAACTCACTCAGGTATGCACCTACTTTAAGTGAAAAAGAAGTAATTTTAAAGAGCTCACTGGCACAGTCTTTCTGCAACTCACATGGAAAGGTAAGTGTTGTATTCCTTGTAGTTATGATAAGAAAACAGACAAGTTCCCTTTTTCAGCTGCATTATTCTGGAACTAAATGCATGCAACCAAAAGCAGATTCTGGCACAGCCTGTCACTGTGTACACAACAGATCTCAAGGCACTCATCCAAAAGTCTATAAAGCTGGAAGAAGGATAACACTACCTAGTATCTTCAGCAGATCCAGATGCAAATAGAGTTTCTAACAGTCATGTAAGACTCACTGCTTTCTGCTAAATACTGCATATTGGAAAAGCATTAGGAAGGAAAAAAGTGTGATTTGCAAAAACTAATTATGACTGTGAGACCATGACCTCTGAATGCAAGATGTATTTCAGAAGTGACTTCTCCCACTTCCAGTGCCTCTGGCATAACAGATACAAAAGAAAAGATGGGAGACTAAGGAAATGCCCCTACTTTTTTTTTTTTTTTTAATCAGTATCTTCAAAAGTGCTTAAATCCAGCTTTTTACAATTTCACCTTCAATCTTCAAAACTATTAGTTTGTGCTGACTGTGATAACAAAGTGCTTCTAAATATAAATTTCAGGTTTTCTCTTCCTGTGACTTCAGATGAAATTCTGCTCTTGTATCAGAATTACAACACTGCAAATGGGAGAAAGGCACACTTCTCCTTCGCTCTGCCAAACTGCTAATATTTTCTAACACATGCAAAACCAGAACACTTCAACTGTATTTCTCTTGGGATTTTGCAGTCATTCATTTTAACGTTTCAGCCATTTTTGAGCATTCTGATTCCCAACCCCTTATTTCAAATTATTTTGTCTTCATCAGACTACAATCTTTCTCCCCTCACAGGATAACTGTCAGAATATAAAGAACATTCAAACTTCCTTATTTTCTGTTTATCGCTCAATGCTCAACAGAGGGATGAAGAAAAAAAAAGTCACAGTTCCTCTAAATGGCCTTGTCCTACAACATGCTGTGCAGTGCTACAGTTCATGGTCTCAATGCCTGTGAAAACACACAGCTTTGCACGCTTATCCTAGCTCTGTACCATTAGGCTGGATTAGGCTGCAGATTCACCCCAACGGCTGCTCAGCAGATCTAAGCTTCTGTGGATGGAAAGCGCATGACACAGGCCTAACAGAAAATAACTTTTTTTTTTTTTTTTTTAGGCAGTTAACTCCTTTAGAAGGAAAAATTTTGTTTTAAAATGGAAATACTTTACAATATATCCTGTAATTTTGCCAGACTGGGACTACACTTGCCACTCTCCTACTGGAGTCAGCGTCACCTAGCAGAAGTATCGCTTATCTTTGCCGAAATAAACATCATTTCAAACTGATACAGCCAACTACAACACAAACTTTATGCAGCACGGAAGAAAACTGACTAATGCTGGCAAAGCACAAAATGAGAGCAATGGCTCTGGCATCGGGCTTGAAATATACAGCTACTTAAATCATGTCTAGGAACACACTACAGTTTTCTTGGAAACAAAATAGGGAAGTTTGATAAGAAAGCGACATATTTTTAAACCCATTTTGCCAGGCATCAAACCTTTGACATGTTCATAGAGAAGCCCTGCGCTTGTGTACACTTGCTTTGTTGAAAACCTACCACAATAGCGTACCGAGACATAATGAAATCTACTTTTTTGTACTCAAGTTGTAGATTCGCGCTCCTCAAGCGCCAGGCTTTTTCACAAACGCTGCAACAAGAAGCTTTCCCGCTAGCTTCCCGCCTGGCGCAGTTCCAGCCGTCCCCTCACGCACACCTCCCTTGAGGTGACTGCCTCTGCTCCGCCGCCGCTCTTACTCTGCTAGCGCCCCGTGCCCCTCCGCTCGCTGGTGAGCGCGCCCGCCCGCCTCTCGTTTCTGCGGGACCCCCAGCACTCTTGGACCCACCGGCCGTGGCGAGCGGCCCCGCTCGCCGTGTCCATGCCCAGGGCCGCTACTCACCGCTCCTCTCGGGTCTCTCCGCACCGCGCCGCCGCTCGCGCCCGGGGCCTGCTGCCACTGCTTCTGCCGCTGGGAGAGAGCCGGCAGGGAGGCAGCCCTCGGGCGGGCAGCTTCGCCGGGCCGGGCCGGGCCGGGTCAGGGTACAGCTGCGAGCAGGGCTGGACCCGCGCTTAGCGCCGCGGCTGCCGTCGCTTCCTCAATTTCTGTCGCTGCCGCGGCCACTTCCTTAACGGGGTGTCGGCGCGCTCTCCCTCCTCAGCGGGCGCAACTGGCTTGCCCCCGACCCCCTCTTTCGAGCGGCAGCCACGGCGGGAGGGCGCCGACCCCGGCGGCACGGCACGGCACGGCACGGACCGCTGCAGCCTCCATGCCCCTCCAGCGTTGCTTTTCCCGGGGGCGAGGAATCGCCAGCTACCTCCGGACCCCGCGGCATGGGGCGGGGGTAGGGGGAATTGGGGGAGGTAGGGGCCCTGCGGTGCGTGTCCCCTCCTGTGCCGCCTACGGTGGTTGTCGCTGGGACCCCATAATGTGGGTCTCCGTGGCCATCGGCTGGCTCTGTAAGATGGGCACAATATATTGCTCAGCAGCACGCGTGGGACGAAGGGTCAAAGTGTATCAGGTGTGGGCTTCTCCCTACAGGAGAAAGGAGTATGTACCCTTTTGGTGAATATTTTTAAGTTCTGTCTTTTGGTGTACTTTGGTAAGAAAATAACTCTTGGAGGTTTTCCTTTTGGAGCAACACAAGAGGCCTACCGTCGCACAGTATCTCCCTTCCTGTTATATTTCATTCTGCCACGCTCCATATTTTAATCAAAAATACTGCTTGTAGCAGCTCCATATGTGATGGAGACTCCAGTGTGCCCAGACACTGAACGGAAGGAAAGTCCCTCTTCAAGGCGTCCTCAGCACTCTGTGTGACAGGGAATCAATTCCCGTTGCAGGCAACCCCTCAGACCCAAAAGGTGGCAGCTGCTGTTTTCCTGGGACTGTCCAGGGATGACATGCCCTGGCTGTGGTCATACAAGGCTGATGAGTGGCATGCAGCCTCAGCACTCATGTCTCCTTTAGCTGTGACTGTGCTGCATGACACTGTGTGGTCCTGTGATGAGTGTGGTTACCTCCTAGTGGGAAGTAAAGAAAGCTTCCTTCTTCCCAGTAATAAATCAGTGCTAGCAGTGATGTGGAACACTGGCCTTATTTTAGAGCAGTGGAACACTTGGCGCTCCTTCCACATTGCAAAATGACCCATACATCCATTACAGTTAACAGAGTTGCCAAAGTACAAAACTCTCATATTTCATACCAGTTAAAAAAGTGTCTGGTTCTGCTTCATTTCAATGAGATTTTTGGTAATTGCTGTAGTGGTGATGTGTTTCTTACTGGCACTGCCTACATATTAGAAGAAAGAGAAGGACTTAAAAAAACTTAATTCTTTGACATGTTTTGATGGCACAGTATCAACATCCAAGTGTGAACAGAGCATATCTGTAGGAAGCAGCTTTTAGAAAATCATTATTGAACTATGAACTGGTTTTTAAGGAGAAGTCTCATCTTAAATAGGTGAAAAAATCATCAGTACTGCATGGGCTTTAAATTATGTATGAGCAGTTGTACTGGACCTGGCTCAGATGAAACTTAACTTTCTTCATAGCAGCCAGTATAGTGCCTTTTCTTTGATTTTGACTTAAACAGTATTGGTAGCACACTAATATGCTGTCTTATTCCAGCACGCTGCTTGCAAAATGTTCAGGCTTTCTCTGTTTCACATTCTGACCTGGTCCCCAGTGTGTAAGCTAGCAGTGGAGAAGAATTTGGGACGGGACACACCCAAAACAGCTGCACTCAACTGACCAAAGGGATGTCCTATACCATATACTCAGCAATTAAAACTGGGGGTAGATGAAGAAAGGTGGAGGGTGAGGGATGTCTTCCAAGGTGGCCACTGCTTGGAGACTTACTGGGCAACCCTGTGTTTGCAGGAGGTGGTGAGTGACCACCTAGGTATCATTTAGTTTGGGTTTTCTTTTTACTTTTTCCTTTGCCTATTAAACTGTCTTTATCTTAATACATTGCTTTGTGGTCAAATGCATTGATTTTGATTTTCCTATTCTGCCCTCAATCCTGCTGGGCAGGGGCAATTGAGCGATTTGCTGTGTGGGTGCTTGGCTGCTGGCCTGGGTCAGCCCATATCAGAGAAGAGGGGAAATCCAGCAAGAGAAGTAAATATTTTTTGGTGCTATCCATGGTTCACTTTTTCTTTCATTTCACAGGATATTTAATACAATGATAAAATGCAATTTTATACATTATCGTATATTTATATATATGTTATTCTGAAGCTTTTCTGGTCCTATGTGGCTGACTCTATAGGAGGCCAGTAATTGGCAAGATAAAATAATTCCTCTTTTTGTCTGGCAAAATTTCATCAGAGTATATCTGGGGCTTTTGTAAAGATTCAGTAACTTTGTGGAATCTCCCACCCAACATGAATATATACAGTAGAAACCAATAGTTTGTTCATAGCCTCTCACTAATGCTGTCTAATGACCAGAGCAATTAACTTTGTAATCCTCCGTGGTTTTGGCAGAGACCTGAGGGAGCTTCAACGCTTTTGTTATTGCAATACAATTTGAAAGGCCTCTGCTTTCAGGAGGCATGACAGTTTGCCTAATGTGCTGGGAGACTTTACAACTACATGTCTACATGCCATGTCATTCGGTGCTTTCTGGCAAAATTTTAACCCTGAGGTTGGACTTAACTTTTACTGCAGATGAAGTCCAGATTTTGTTTCTGATGCAACAGACATGAATAATTTTGCATATACCATGGCACTGTTGCAGTCATCAGCTGCTCTGGTGGCTCCGCACATGAGCTACTATTTTTTTCTGCATAGTGAAAGCAATTGGGATGACCACTTGAACTCACAGGACTTACCAGGTGGCAACAGACCAGTACTGCTGTTGGTGATGATGGAAGTTACACTACTGGTTTGTTTCAAATCTGTTTTTTATCATATCATCAGTCATGATAAAGATGATTAACCGATTTAAAAGAATATTCCCAAATATAATTTCTTTACTATATTGACTCTAGGATCAATATAATTTAGGAAAAGTAATTATGTAGCCAAGCCTTTCCAAACTTTGGAGATTTGGAGTTATGTAGTGTTTATTCTGTTGTCTTGCCATTTGGTTAACAGATAATACAAGCAGGTATGTTGAAATAGAACTTTTTTAAGCTAAGCTACCATGCTGAAGCATTATTATTTATTTCATTCTCCAGAGAGAATTCTTAGGTTGGTTTCTGGCTTACAGGGATAGTGAAATTTGGAGATGTACTTTTGCAGAAGTAGTTGGCACTGGTGGAAGTCTGCTCTGGAGCAAAGGGTACTACTGAAGCTTACTCTCAAGATAATTACAGACTGGAGCTAAGCCTTTTTTTTTTTTTAAAATGCAATCTCTCTATTGTAGGAAATGCTGTAAGCTAAGATGATTCTTTGTTGTCTGATTGAATGTTAAATGTGACTGTCTCATTTGAGGTTCAAATTCTTGATACTTGGCCATACTTACAGCTAAAGGTCAAGGGTCTCTATGAGAGAAGCAATTAATGTCAGCAAGATGGGACTCTACATCTGTGCAAAGAGAAGAATGCTGAAGTGACTCATTTTGCCTAAGGAATATAAAATCTTCATACAGTTCACTGAGTTCAGTCATGGCATCAACAAAAATACATGCCATTTGGGAGTCATTTATTGTCTACTTCATTTTAATTTTGGTGGAAGCAGTGATTCAGTGTTGGCACAATAGCAGTAAACAACATTTAGAGAAAATTAAAACCCAATACCCCGAAAGCAGTGTTGTGGCACAAAAGCAAATTACAGTCAGAAAGAACTGAGCTGGATCAGAAGTTAAAAAAGGTAAAAACAATAATTTCATATCCTTTGGCCTATTTCTGTTTACCAAGGAGCAGCAAAGATCCCTAAGTAGCAGAGATCCCATGCCTGAAGGGATTCCATATATTGTAAATACCAGCCATTTGTGTTTTCACAAAGGTTTTGCTTACTTGTAGCTGAATATAACTAGAAAACAGTAGCAACAAAGTCTAGGCAAATTACACAGAAATAAACTGGGGGAGATGTGCTGCAAATTAATTGACCTGCCTGCCTATTATAAGAATCTAGAAATTCTTACTATTTCCATTATATACTAATTTACTGCTTTGACTAGAAATGTTAGTAGCAATATCATTTGCTAGATGAAGTTAAGAGTAATAATTCAGGGGCTTTGAGGTATTTTCTGTATCAACTCACAGTAAATGTAATGATATCTGCATTATGTCTGTATAACTGTAACAATTTAAATACCACATTTTTGCATGCAACAGTCACGTTTCTGATGTTTCCCCTCTATTTTTACCTTAAAACAAAAAAATGGATCACAGTCATTATGTATGTCTGTTGTAAAACTTGATAGTTTTGCTTGCTGGTGATTAAGAGTTGTCTCAGGATGAATTCACTACATGTGGAAGATCATGAAGTGAGAAGTTATATCTACGTTTTTATGTGGGACTTTGCAGGTTAAGATTGTGGATTAGCTGAGAAAATATGTTTTCTGAATCTACATGACTTTACAAAATACAGTTATGTTAAAGTGGAGATGTAGGCTTGGGCTGAGCCAGTCCAGTCCTTAAGACTCCATGTACCACATGCTCATGGCTAGTTAGCAGTTCTAGCTTTTGTTTTTATAGCAAAGATGTGTCTGTTTAAACCAGTATTAAAGAATAGTTTGAGAAGAATGGCTAAAAGAAGCAAAAGCATATACAACAGCAAGTTATGATGGGGCAAAAAGCAAGTCTTTTTTAAAAGCACATTGTTCACAGTGTTGCCTAATCATAGTGCAGCAAATAACTAAGGCAGTGGGTAACAAGGAGCTGATAATCAGATTTTTAAGAAGTCTTGAGCAAAACACTTAAGAAAAAGGTATTATGGAGAGAATGGGCAAGCTCTGCTGTGGAGAAGAACCAGCATAAAGTTTTTTTTTAAGATAAAATAAAATACATAATCATCTTCTAAGTCTCAAGTAACTGTGGGGAAAGATTCTGTTTCAGCACCATTTCCAGAAGCATTTAAGTCTGTACAGTGCTGGATCTATAGCCCTCTGAGAGCCACCTGGGACTGCCTCATTCACCAAACAAGAATAGCATTGGAAGCCAGTGTGTCAGAGCTGAGGATTGTATTGGTTTAAAGTCGTATCCTCTATGGAAGCCTTTTTTTATCACTGGTTGCATACTGACATACTAGAGCATAGAGAGCACATTTTCCTGGTCCTGTTCCTTTTGGAATTCCCCCTGGCTGGGGCATCAGTTAATGGATCGGTATTTAAGCATCTAAAATTTTATTCTAAGACTGTTATATGTTCATGTGGATAATAAAAGCAGCCACACTTATGCTAAACCTGGGACATTGGTGAATAGAGACAATTGTACAAAAACTATAGATCTTTAAGTGTATGTAGAAATTGAAATAGATTAAAATGTTCCCAGTGTAAACCTACTAGTGGCACAGAAAACTCCTAGTTTTTTATTTTCAACTGAAACATGGTTGGACTTAGTACAACCTGTAAATAGTCAAAGTACTTAAATAGTATTATTTTTGTATTTATATGCATACTTTGAAACAGTGTGAAGCTAATTCAGTATAGGCCAAGCTTTTCGGACTTTTCAGCAGTATTTCTCCCGAATTTGATGTTCCAGAAAGACTGTGATTATTTGGTTATCTTATGTAATTTCTTTATTATGGAGCCCTTCTCTAATCACAAGGACTGGGGGACAGAAAAGAGAGAGATATTCTGAAAAAGTCAGTTTGAATTTAGCTGTAGTTTTGTTTTGTTCTGTTTGTAACACGTGCCAGCTTTTTCCTACAGAGCTAGTCACTATCTTTGCACTGCAGTCTAGGAGCTTCTGTTTGCTAAGATGTAGTTCTGTTGCAGTCTGCATCTGTGCATTTATGCTTAATCTATGAAACCCTTCTAGAAAAAGAATTAGCTGTTATCAGCAGTGCTCAGAGCTAATGATCTAAGCTGGACCCACATTGCTTCCTGAGGAAACAGTGCTCCCAATAGCAGGAAGTGCTCCTCTTTGAGAACAGGTTATGGAGACACCCAGTAGGTCTCTTTATGAAACCAGTTTATAATTGTCACAGATTCTGACTGATATACAAAAAGCAGATGTACTCTTTCTCGGTTAGTGCTAGCCCTGGAAAAGGTGTGATGCATTTACACATCACTGCACCTGAATTAACGAGTCTCCTGTCAGATCTGAACTGACCTTGTACCCCAGTTATAAATATTCTTCCAACCAAACAGCCAGGGGCACCTCTAACTCAGGTTTCACTGTATATGAACCAGGCTATAAAATACTATACAATACTTTTTATAATGCAAAGTATTAATTATCTGTTCTCGTAACCTGCTTTCCAGTAAGTTATGAGAACAGTCTTTACAGTCAAACACTTCTGTAATATCAGAGTCCTCATGTATAATTCAATTTTAGTTTATTTGCTGCTACAAGGTAGCTGGGGCATTCACACTGAAGCAACATACCTGAGAAGTTGTAACCCAATGGATATCTTAAAGTCGCACAAGTAGTATTTTTCAGTTTTCCATCATATTTTGTTTTCAGAGGCTTGATTTAGCACTAATTTAATTTTCTACAGACTGCCTCTGAATGAAAACTACATTGGAGTTAAAAAAAACCCCAAACTCAAAAAACCCCACAAAACCTGAACTGTTCTGAATGCTTTAAACACCACTGCCTTTTCTATGGTAGAATTGATTTAGGAATCCCTCCTTCACTGGATTGCAAGAATGTTAACATGTCTTCCAGTCCATAGAAAGAGCACAGTATGGCTGCTTAAATAAATATGCCATTTATGATGGCACTCAGTTCCTAATTTTGCACAGACAATAGGATTTTACTAGAAAGAAATTGTCTTTCTTACAGTTGTAAAATAACATGTCCTCAAGAAGACAGATTTGCTGCCAAAAACCAGAAGGATTTAACAATCAGGGGTTGCTAACTCAAAAATTTTAGGTTGGTTTTCTTTTTTTTCGTTAATCCATACTGTAAAAAAGATACAAAATAAATACAAAATTTGGTAGGGCCTAATAACATGCTTTTCTTTGTATGTGTACATTTATGTACACGTGCATATTTTAAACTTCAAACCAATCTTTAATGGTCTATCTTTAACTAAATCAGTTTGAAAAAACCATGAATTTAGACATACATTTGCCTTTAGAATTATGCAAGAGAGAGAAAGAAGTTATGAGAAAGAATTAAATCAGCCGTGTCAATTAAAAAATGTTTAGAATGAATCATGAATATGGGACAGCTGAAAGATCTCAGTTTCTAAATGTGTGATGCAGCAGGCATAGAAAATGAAAATAAAAAAAGTTTGAAATTTGGAGTTGTTTAAAAAGACCAGGTTTCTTTATCCTCTCGTGTGTGTCAAGATAGGGTTTTTATGATGGGGTATTGAGCGAACCCCACTTTTCTGTGTTTAGTGTTTTTCAAGCACAAAGCTTGGAAGGACTGTACCTGAATGCTGTACTTAGTATCTTCCTATTATAAAGGAGAAAAACTATCTCTTCCCCTCAGAATGTGAACATGGGAAAGACTGTCTCAATCAGGGTTCTGTCAAAGGTGAGCACAAGTGCATGTAAAAAATAATTTCTAACTTCTTGAGAACTGAAACTGGTGGGGATCTCATAGTTTTAAAACAGAAAGCAGAAGTTAACTTGATTTTAATCTTATTTACATTGATTTCATACTACAGTGACCTTTCTGTGTCTAGTAGACATAATTTTTTGATTATGTCTACTAGACAGACATTTTGATTAAAGCTTTCAAGTTTATCCTTTAAGCCTGTATTATATATTGTTTCCACCCATGTTCATAGTGAAATGAAACTCTTAAGAAGGTGCACTGACAAGTTGAATGAATGAGTTGCATATGAGAAAGGAATATTAGTCTAAATTATTTAAAAAATGTAGATGTGATGCTTGAGTCAGAAGGAAAACAAAAGTATTTAAGGAGTAGCACTGGTGGGGCTTAGTCACACATGATACTGCAGGCAGCCCTCATTGGCACTTAACCATGTCCAGTAACCTTAAGCACATGTTAATAATGTACTTTCAGATGTGTAACGACTGCAGCACTTCTAATAGCATAGGAGTACTGAAGAACTGAAGCATGCCATATGCTATTTTTTTAAAGCTTAATCTTTCTTTCTTTGGGGTTTGGTCTTTTTTTTTAAATTTCTAAATGCATGATGAAGCAGGCATAGAAAATTAAAATTAAATAGCTTGAAATTTGGAGTTGTTTAAAAGGACCAGGTTTCTTCAGCCTCTCCTGTGTGGCAAGATAGGGTGTTTATGAGAGGGTGTTGGGCAAAATCCACTTTTCTGGGTTCAGCGTTTCTCAAGGCTCAAACCTTGGGAGGACTATGTGTGAATGCTGTGCGTAGTATCATTATGTTATAAAGGGGAAAGACAATCCTTGAGACTGGAGACATCTATGTAACAAAAAAGTTTGAAAGAATTTGTGTTCAGAAGACTTCCAGTGGCTCCAGATACCCACATACTCAGATCTGGCTGTGGGGATGGAGTCTCACTGAAACACCTGGAGAGCTGGTTCTTGGTCCCTAGTCTAATTCACCTCTTTGCAAGTTATACAGCAGTGTAAAGCCTAGTCTGAAGCAAAGCCTGTATTTGGCCTGTAAATGGTGCAGTTGCAAGGGTGGAGGCATGGACCATGCAAAACAGAAATCATTGAATTCCATCAGGTTTTTACAAAAACACTGTCAACAGATAACATTATCCTAGACTGTGTTCTGTTATGCTTCCATCTTGCAGTTGGAAGACAGCTCCATGGTGGTTGGTTTGTCAGTCTCACCAGCCAGACAAGAAAACGGTGATAAAGAAAACCATGTGTATATCTGTAATTGTCTTTTTCTAAGTTTAGATTAGCTCAGCTTGGCTCATTCATATTTAAATACTGAGAAATCTGTCATAAGTTCATCTGTATGTATCTATATTGCTGTAAGGCAGTGGTACAGTCCATGCCCCTAGGGATAGCTAATTACATTTTAATGACTTCCTACATCCACACACACAAGTGGATATTTGAAGTTCCTAGCATTGTCTTGCTTCTGCTCTCTCTGACTACATATAGCCACAATAGATACATATTCTTTATTTGTCATATCTGTAAATCTTGTAAGACAAATAAATGGGTTTTCATCCTGATTTTCAGTACTGTAAATGTCAGTGAAAGGACACCATGGGGTTTTGCACAACTGTGCACTTCATTAATACTTGTTGCAAGTATTACTAGTTTTGAAATTCTGTCTCCTTAGCAGTGCCATATGGTGCATTAAACCAACTAAGGTTGAGAATTTACTATGGATTGAAAACAATGAATTACAGAAAAATCTTATGAAAAAACATCAAATCTTTTACTTACCAAATCAATAAACATCTCGTTCAGAAGTTCTAAAACACATCATAATGTGAGTGCACAATATAAGCTCCTGATTTATTTTTTGTATTTATTATTAATAATTATGTAACACCATAGAGGTGTATGACATTTTAAGGATTATGAGTCAAATCTCTAGCCCTGTGGGTGTAAAACCAAACATGAAAAAGAATAATGTTGAGGTGTGTGAATAGGAACAAGGTGAAAATAAAAAAGAAAAAGGAAAAGAACAAGAGACCTTAGCTAAGGAAGCAGTAGGTAATAAAATGTATCTGGTATGCATTGGTACACATATAAAAATAGTACAATAAAAGACCATTGAGGCCACAAAGTTAGACACTTTTAATTAAGAAATGCTTGAATTCAAGTTCACATGCAAAGCTTTAAGTCATCCTATTTGTCTGCATATGTCTTCTGAAATTATATGGGCAATAAGCCATCTTTTCCAGGAACCCAGACTCACAACTTTAGCAGGGTAGACTTGCTCTGGCAGTGACTCATGCTGGGTGGGGAGGAATTCTGCTGATGGGATTCCTGTGTTATTTTTCACTGGACTGGACATTGTTTGATGAATAAGGGTTTGCCTGTGAGAGGAGTGTAGTATCTTACGTACAGTGGAGAGTGCCTTCCTGTGTGTTAGTTTATTGTCATTTCAGAGAGGAAGGCCCTTTCTCCCATTTCCCTGTCCTCCTCCCTGGGATAGTGGCTGTGATTGCACAAGGAGGTTGGGAAGACACCCGATGCCCTGTCAGCCTAGATTGTAGCTTACTGCACTGCACATTTTAATAGGCATTAAGGTAGGTATTAAGAGAAATGTTGATGAGTCACTTACTAAGTAACTGCAAATCCTCTCATGAACTAAATGAAGCAGGAACCTTGTGGAAAATTAGTTTGTTTATGGAATTAGGGTACTGTACAACATAGACAACAGTGGAGCATATTATAGGGTTGTGACTTAAGCCCAAGTGGTAATTCAGCATCATGCAGCTGCGCACTCACCCCCCTCTTCACTACCCAGGCAGGAAGGGGTAGAGAATTGAAAAAATGTAAATCCCACTGGTTAAGATATGAACAGTTTAATAACTAAAGTACAATATAAAACTACTGCTACTACTGACACTGATAAGGGGAGAAAATATAAAACTAAAAGGGGAAAAGGAAAACCCAGCAATAAACCCAAGTGATGCACAGTACAATTGCTCACCACCTGCTGATTGATACCAGCCTAAACCAAGCAGTGATCAGTCCCTTCCAGATAACCCCCTCAGTTTATATGCTGGGCATGATGTGCTGTGGTATGTAATACCCCTTTGGCTAGTTTGGGTGAGGTATCCTGTTTCTGCTTCCTCCTTGGCTTCATGTGTCCCTCCTCACTGGCAGTGCATGAGAAAGTGAAAAGTCCTTGATCAGGGTAAGCACTACTTAGCAACAACTAAAACATCAGTACCTTATCAGCATTGTTCTCAGACTAAAGCCAAAACAGAGGGCTACACCAGCTGCTAGGAAGAAAATTAACTCTATCTCAGCCAAAACCAGGATATATGGATATATGTGACTTCAGTCCTGATCTTTTAAGTTTTGGTAGCCTAACTTTGCAACTGTTAAAAAGAACTTAATCAGGCTAAGACAAGAAAAACAAATATCTTTCCATGCCATATATCAAATCCTTATTTCACTATACGGAGGTACTAAAATTCGTCACTGAATGGCTTATAGTATTTTTTAATATAGGGAAAACATATCTTTATTCTAGGATTTTGAGGGGAAAAGACAAGCTGTTTCTAATAAAGTTTACATATGAAACGATGAAAGATTTGATTTTACAAAGACAATGGAATGTTCAAAAAATCTCAGGGTTGTGGTCTGATGAAGTTATAAGCAGCTGGCAGCAAGGCCTTCTGGAAAGGTCATTCATACTCAGGTCTATGTAGTACTATAGCTCCATCTACAGCACTTTCCTTGTTCTATTTTTGTTTATATTCCTATTTCCCAAAGGCTAAAAATATTCAGAGATTATTTCAGGACTAGAAAGTGAGAAGGGGAAAAACAAAATAAGTGTTTAATCTAATTCTCTTTTAGTCAAATATTCTTGTCTCATTTAGAAATGTTTCTGAAAGCTCTCCTTGTCAATTTAAGGATTTACAAGAAACTTGTGAACCATGTGTTCATGTGAACTGTTTCATCCCAGGAGCTTAACCTAAAGACAGGCAATGTATATATCAGGGAAATAGGGGTAACACGGAATGAATGACTGATAATTGAAGTCTTTATCTACTTGAAAAAAAATGAAATATCTACATAATAAAAATCATTATCTCCACAAAAGTATTTAACTGATAGGCCAGTTAGTAGCATTGCTAGAATAGAGAATGATGGGTACTGGGATCTACAGTCAGGAAAAGCAACCGAGTTGAGTTTTACCTGAGGCACGGTTAGCAAGTGTTACCAAGCTGAAACTATGCCTGTTTTGTAAATCAGTTAAAAAGCATCTTTGTCCTGGACTACCAGCCTAGTACTTACTGCCATATACATCCACATTTTCTCTCCTTTTGATCTACTTTGGATAACAGTGTTAGATTACCTAATAAGGAGTTAGCTGTAGAATGCAAACAATAGAGGATTAATTAAGCCTTGGGGTCTAAAATTACTTTTTTAATTCACACTTCAGTCAATCTGAGATGACAGCATAAAATACTTAGTTATGCAAATATTTTTCAATTTAGCAAATATCAATGAAGAAAAATCAGCTGCTGTGACTAAGAGGACCCCCCGAACATGGTTCTGACCTCACTGCAAGTCTTGATCAGTCACAGTAGTTGGCAATAACAGCAAACTGCCTTCTCACTGTGCCACATATTCCTTAGCTAAGCTCTGGTGTGAGAAAAAGATTGCCTTGCAAATGCCAGTGGAGGAGAGAATTGTATGACACAACAGTGCAATTCACCACAGTAAATCTCTGTCTGCTACTGTCTTATCTTTTAAATGTGGCAGCTATGATAGAGAAGTAGTTTATACAGAAAAGAGCAAAAGAAGCTGTAGGATGGTCCAGACTTCCCTGACAGCAGTGTAACAACTTCTGCAGTCCTTACCTCGTACTCTCAGAAAAGTGTGGTTTCGCGCGTAATTACACAGAGCTGCAGGCTTTAATGGCAAAGTAGAACATGCATCGTCATTATCTGTACAAAATATTTATCCAGTTATTAGGGTATTCTGAATACAGAATATGCCTAATAAAACTGTGGGTGATTTAAACTGGGAGGCACTATAGAATGGAAATGGTATTAGAGTTCAAAATGGAAAAGAAATTGGAGAGATGCTCAGAAAAATTAACCCCAAATTTAACAGGAAAAAATATAAAGAACTAAGTATGGGAAGGAGTGTCAATGGCAGAAATGAACTAGAAGAGTCAACTGGAGATAGCAGTTCTTCTGAAAATGATTGAGAGGTTACATTTTATAACAAGCTCAATGAGATTTAACAGTATCATGATACTACAAAACACCCCAACAATTGTAGTGGAATTTATGAGGAGAACATCCAGTAAGGCATGTGAAATCTTCCTTCTGCTCTGTGCAGCATTACTAAAGCTGTGGCTGGAGTGCTATTTTCGGTTGTGGGCACATGCATTTGCGGAAACATGTAGAGAAACTGTGTAGATCAGAGATATTTGGAGATAGTCCAGTCCAGTCCACAGAATTGGTGAGAGGTCCAGGAACCATGCCCTGTGGGGCTGTTAACATGAAGAAGAGAAGAATTAACAAAGACTTTAAATGATAGTCGTGATCTGAATGTAACAAAAGGGCTATGAAAAAAAGGAAAGAAATAATCTGTTCTCTTTGTCTATGAAAAGTAGCTAGGTAAAGAAATAATATGCATTAACTGTAACCAAGGATGTCCAGGATAGAAATGAATAGAATTGATCTGATATGGAGGGCAGTGAGTAACAGGAATAAATAGTATGGGCAGGTTGTGTAATCACTGTCTCGCAAAGTCTTCAGGAACAAGTCTCTGACATGTACCTCTTATGATCTTGTGTTAGGAAAGAAGCCTGACCTGAAAGTCCTCTCACTATTCCTTCCAGGTCTAGTTTTCTACAAGCCTGTACAACTAAATGTATTAAATTTTACTTCTACGGTGAATTTTAGATTAATACTTTCATGCTAGTTTGCTTTATGTTTTCAGAAGCAGCTTGTGGCTCTGTGGGAATTCCTCTCCCCAGCCACAGGGAAATGTTTACAATCCTTCACTGTTTCCTCACTGCACATGGAGCAAGCTTTTGGCCTTCCTGGGTTCACAGATCCGAAGCAAAATCTTGGTTCACTGAAAGGTATAACCCAAAAAATATTCTCAAGATGATAGTTTGAAAACTGCTATTCAGGAAGTACCAGACTGAGTAAAATGAGATGAAAAGATCTCTACCACTGTACACTGGTAACATGTCACTCTGCAGATTTCTTTTATTACCATCGTATCTGTCAGCAATACTTGTTCTGATGTCCTTAGCTGAATGTTGGTAAATAAAGGGGATTTGAAAGATTTAGCTTGTACAGCTTCACAACAGTTAAGCATATTCTGTTATTCATAGTATCAGCTGATGCTTTCAGTTTGTCTCAGTTTATTCCTTAGGATGTTTCATATAAAAAGAAATTGAAGGATGTGGCTATAGGTAGTCAACTTTAATGACTGATTTGTATTAAAAGGTAATATAGTAGGATATTTTTAAAGGAGGTGGCTTTTGGACCTAACTGATCAGTTTAAAATAATTCTGGGAGAATCCACAAGTAAATTCACTGAGAAGGATTTCAAGGGTAATGTATTGTGTGGCTCTTTGACTCTAGGACTCGGACTGTCTCTCATGGGTTTATGCTTATCAGCAACCTAGCACAGCATTTGCTGGCTGTTCTCACAGCAGGAATTTTTGGCTCCCTGCTCACTGTGTATCACTGAATATTTTTTTTTTTTTTTTTTTAGATCCTTCCCAGTTCCTCAGTTTAGTAATCCAAAGATAACAGCTTATATGTGGCTTCTTTGTCCAACATGGACTGAAATATGAATTCTACCCAGAGTCTCAGGAATATTTTTAAGAGACTATACAAACCAGCTTACATGGTTGCCTAACAATATTTAGTTCTTGGCCATTCTGGAGGCACCAGTAATGCCTGATGTGACAAAATGTAGAAC
The DNA here is from genome assembly GCF_033783945.1 of Neopsephotus bourkii. Classification (NCBI taxonomy): domain Eukaryota; kingdom Metazoa; phylum Chordata; class Aves; order Psittaciformes; family Psittacidae; genus Neopsephotus; species Neopsephotus bourkii. Next base: position 143,595 of record NW_026901275.1, read on the forward strand.
GCTTTAGACATCTACTGACAATCATACTGAAAACATCCCCTCATTTCACGCGAACAGTAGAAGATAACAATTTGATGCTGAACGATGTTGAGGACTGCATGGTGATGCTCTGCTGACCTATTGGTTATGAATTCATGAAGCATTTATTTTCCAAAAATTCACCCACACTGACATATTTACATCATCTGTTGTATACAAGAGTGTATTCCGTTGTCTGCAAAGTGCCTAAACTGAGCTAATACATGGCTCAATCTTTTGAAGTGAAGTGCCTGGGCAAATAAATGAACCTCTAGTGACACAATGTGGGGTGATAGAATGAGTGTGTCATGCTTGAAGACAGCCTACTTGAGGAAAATAGTTTGTCATGTGTTAGGATTTAAATTTACACTATACAGTTATACTTTGCTGGAAGATTTTATGTTAATCCACAGCACACAGAAAGGGTTAGTCTCCTTCCATCTTATTTCAGACATCTTTCATCACTTAAATGGAATATAGATTTAGTATAGGTCAGTCACCTGGAATCCAACAAAGGAGGAAGATAGTGCTGAAAGATCATTAATTATATAGTAAGATGTCTAGTGGAAGTGGAACTACTAATCTGAGTATCTCACTTTTTCTGTCTTTAGACTATGGATACAATTTAGGCTAGATGTCTAACTTCTGAATGGCTTCTGGAGTTGTATTGCAGCCTGAGAGCTGTGATTCCTTCTTATTTGCCACTGACTGAATGAAAATCTGACTGAAGGCTTACATGTGTAAATAATCCTTTTTCACAGAATTAGCAATTTATACTCACAGAATACACTGCTGGAGAATGCAAAACTAAAGTAATTTGACATACATTTTGACATGTGGGTTTCTGTTCCATAGCTTTCTAAAATCATGTCATAACTTAGATTTTTATGTACAAACAGTTAAGGAAAATAACCAAAAGAGAGGAACAGAAGATGCAAACGATTTTCTTGCTCTTGGAATAACATACTGCAGATAAATATTTGCTTTGATGAAATACATGAAGTTCATATCTCAGAGATTATTTTTAAAAAAAAAAAATTTCTGTGGAAAAACTTAGGTATATGATCTGCAGCATTTTTTTCCAGTTACAGTATATTGTAATAACTTGTTATCAATATTGCTAGGAAGTATGACCATTGCAAATACAGTCCATTTACTTAATCCGTGTCTTACCTCTCTAAACTTAATCCATGTTGTACCAGTCTAAGCTGATCAAAAGGTATATTAATTGGCTATTAAAAACTGTATTCAGAGCTTCATAATGTAGGACATAATATCTGTAAAACTGTAAATAATCCTTTTAAAATAATGCTTCCTAGAGCATCATATTTCAGTAGTGAGCAAAACTTAGAAGAGTAAGCCCTTAGTAAACTTTAGCAGGAATAAAATGCCATACTGAATATCAGTAAAGTTGCCACTCACTTTAAAAGGCACAGGAGTCCGTTGAAAGACTTCTCAGTCTGTCTGCGCTTTTCTAATTAGCATCAAAGAGGCAGATTTTTCCTCTGTTCTGTGTCTCTGAAGTCATTTAAGTCATGTCAAATCCTTTGATTTTCAGGATTATTACAAAATTTGTTACTGCATTTGATGTCTTGCAGGAATAGCATTTTCTCTGATGCTTCAGATTAATTGTCAGAAATTTTGGTAAGGTGCTGTTTGTATACATCCATGGTGGAATGAGTGTTAGGTACCAGGTTATTTGGTCCCTTTCCTCAACTCTTCCAGGCCAAATACATGCTTTGGTCAACAGTTCACGTGCCAGATTCTCAGGGCTATTTCAGTCAGTGCTGTTAAGTAGTGCTGGATCTCAGTTCCTCACTTAGTGCTAGATAAATGCAGTATTAGAGGAGAGTCAAGTAGCTGCAATGTCACTGTAAGCAAGCCTCAACAGGGAAAACTGGCAGTGCTCCACACCTTGCTGCCTTCATGTAGTTCTCAGTTCTGCAGGGCCCAACAGCATTTTTAAAAGTTTCTATTCCTTCCTCTTCTTTTCCTAATTATGAGACTTCTTACATAATCTTCTCACCCCTCTTGCTTTTTAGTTGTGCTGACGATAACACACAGCATGGAAAGTTAATCTTGACCTGGCTAAATGTGAGTCTATGGATTCCTTAATGGCACTGTCTCCTGTCCTTCCAAAATACCAAATCCTGGTGTACTGTGCAGTGAGATTATCTTGGGTTAGGTAAAATGTCACAGTTCATTACTGTTGTTTTTTTGTTCTTTTTTTGTCTTTTCCCTTTTAGTGGCAGATTGATATCTTTATTTCCTTTAGTATTAGTAGTAGTAGTAGCATACTGTACTTTAGTTATGAAGCTGGTCTGCTCTCAAGTCACAGGGTTTACAATATTTCTATTCTCCCCATCCTGTCCAGGGACAGGAATGTAGGAGCGGTGAGCGAGCCGCTGCATGGTGCTTATGCCGATGGAGTTTAAACCACAACATCCAGCTACATGACCAGCAATGAAAAGCCTTTCTCAGCGTGTTTTTAGGGGATATAGTCTGATCCGAGTGCTACCACAGAAGAGAAGAGTTTCTGGAAATCTGGAAAGTAATTCCTGTAAGTAGTGCACCACTGTGCAGAACTACAACTTCATGTTGAATACACCTGAAAAGAAACATCTTGTCTCATTTCTACAAACTGAGACACATTTTTTCCCTGAAAAAAATAATGAAAAATGCCTGAGTTTTTCCACAATTATTTCTAGATAGAAATACTAATTTCATGCTGTCTGTGTATTGTAGTATGTAATTTATGTTCCAGATCTGTTCTGTAACATAATTTTTGTAAGGCCTGTAGAGGAAGCTGTGCCTTACACTTTTCCTCAGGCGCTTTGGAGTCATTCTCATTTTTTCTAGGCTTTTTTGTAGAATCTTTAGTCTTTTGATTTTGAATCTGTTTATATTTACCTCATCAAAATTATCTAAGTCATATTTGCACATAGATGCTTACACATGAGCACACCATCTACTTTTTAGTTACGGTTTTCATTTGCCAAATGGAAAGTATCTTTGTAGGTTTTGTTTTGTACACTTCAGAAAGCAAATTAACATTCCCCATCAAGAGGGATTGGTTTTTTTTTTTCTGAGGAAAATGGCCTACTATCCAGATACTCAGCCAAACAAACCCAAAACATTGTCAAAAAAATACTCCAGTATGTCCATGAACTTCCATGTATTTGGAGGAAAAATTGGTGCGTGTATGGGGGATGGCATTATACCTTAAATCAAGTGCCCAGCTGTAATAGGGATGAACACCATGTAAAAACTGGAGGAAATGTCCTGCTTGTTATATTCCACAGCTGGATTTCAGGGGGATCTCTAGCTGAAAAAGTCATAGGATAAAATAAAAGGAGCCATGAAGGTAGGTTCTGCAGCAAATTTATTATGACCTTTTCTCTCTCGTGGTTAGGTAGGTCAGGTAGCGAGGCAAACGTTATGATTTTGTTTATGCATTACGCTATCAGGGGGAAAAACTCTTGGCTAAGAATAGTCTTGTGTCATATGATTGTTGTAGAAAAACCTTCTATATTGTCACTTTACTGTTCTATGCTGGGTCCTTACCTTCATAATGAATTTGTACTTTAAATGCAACTGCTTATGCTATGATAGTGGCTACAGTGAGGGAGTCTATTTTAAAAGCCATACTGGAGATAGAGAGGAAAACACTAAGCCTCTTCCACCCCAGAAATGGTCAAGCAGGGAAGTTTTGATAGGTATCTATAAAAGAGTAAGTTGTATTGAACTAAGGGCTATAGAACTAAGGGTACCAATTAGAACTGAGAGGATGGGTTCAAAGCAAAGCCATAGTTCTTCACACATTGTCTTGTTGAGCTATGGGAGGCCTTGCTACACGTTTCTGTAGACTTCAAAGATCTGGTGCTGGATTAAGATGCAAATGGCCACGCCTATAAGAAAGAAATCATCTGAAAGGTTTTCAATACAAAGATCTTTCTATTTAAAGATGCTGTGTCAGAATCATTTAGTCCCTTAGGCTCAAGCAGTTGACAGGCATGAAAATATTCAATGTGTTTGCCCCTTTCATAGTCTTCCCTCATCATTTGCTTTTGGCCACTGTTAGAAACAGGATTTTGAGCTAGTTTCTGTGTGGTCTTGTATATTCCTATTTTTGAAAAGTTATAAACTAAAATACTATTTCTAATAACAAAGGGAATCCTGGCAGTCCTTGCATCATTTTCTTCTAGGACTAGAACTTGCAAATGAGTAAGAGAGCTTGTGAGTAAGTATATACGTCCTGAGACTCTTGAAAAACAGAACACAAATATACATACAAAAACAGAACACAAATATACATACAAAAAAAAGCTTTTCTTAAAGAAATGGTTACATGTAGACAGTTCTACTTCAGATACATCTGTGTAGCTCAGTTAAGCTGGTCTGGAACAGGCATGTGTGCTACTCTGAGTTGGATGGGAGCATGAAATCTTATGTGCCAATACTGTCACTGGCGTCCTAACTACAAGTATAACTGCAAAGTTCAGGAGGCCTTTGCAAACTCACTGAGGGATGGAAACAATGAATAAATTGTAGTCGTTGCCGCTGATACTAAGGAGTCACCTTGCTTACTTAGATACACATAAAACATAAAAGCCAAGTTAAGTTAAAGGCTCTTTGCAGCTTGCTGTCAGAAGTCTTCATTTCTAAGTAACCACAAAGTGCATTTATCTTTTGAAAAAATAAAAAATAAAAAATCTTAAACCGTCTGTCAGCAGATGAATTGCATATGCAACGTGCTCACTGTGACAGAAAGATGTGCAATTGCTAAACACTTCTACTATATACCTCCCAAAGTACAGAAACTGTCAGCGTCCTGTCAGTAATTTACATTTATAAGTTCCTTCATGAACTGTGTGTTCTCACAAGCCTTGCAAGTGTTAGCATTTTAGTTATATGACATTAGCTTTTGACCATCCTGCTAATTGCCATAATTTCCTTTAGTACCCTCAGATTTTCTTGGAACTTCCCAAAACAACAGTTGATAGCAAAAATCATACAAAATGTTTAACATCATATGACAAAAAACATAAAAAGAGAATACACATGAGATAGGAAAAAAAAATTATAGCACTCCCATAAAAACATATCTGGAAGTTACACAGAGAGAATAGTTTTGTTTCACTTTCTGGGACATTGGGAACCTTTACTGAAGGCATATTTTATACTGCTGTCATTGTAGAATGTGTTGCAAGGAATGAAAGAGACTTGAGCTTGCCTCTGCCATGCTTTTTGCATGCACACTGTCATGGAAAGGTAATGATGTTAACAGGAAAAGCTAATTAGCTATGCATCAAGCAAAACATCGGAACAGAAGGAAAATTTGACAAGAAAATGTGTCAGCTAAGAGTAAGACATGAGTGGTCCCTGGAGGTCCCTCTCTGTTGTTTCTGTTTACAGTTCCTTTCCAGTGGGGTCTCATGCAAGGTAGTTAATGAAGAGAGAAGGAAGCACACCATGTAATGTTTAGAAACTGACATTAACCTTTGATGTGATGAAAAGGGGTTTGAAAACATAGACATGACCAGATTTTATATGATAGGGTATATTCACACACAGTGTGAAAACTTGAGTTCCTAATTATTTATAGGTCATAAATCTCAAAGTATTTGCTTGCTTCTTCTTAGGACACTTTTTTCACAGTTTGGGCTTCTGCCTTTTTTTGCCGTTTTGTGAGTTTCTGCACTGTGTGCTTCTCTAACAATACACCATGATGGCTTTTCAGCTCAGGAGTCTCAGACAGTGAAAAGGGGAGAGGTGTCATGTGTAGCTTTAAGCTGTGATAGTGGTAGGTTGGAACTTCTACATCAGTTTACAGTCAACAGCTGAAATCAGTATTTTTAGTATCTCATTTACACGATCCCCAAAGTCTCAGGTAATATCTCCAAGACAGAAGAAAATGTGTATGATACAATAAGAAAACATAAAATATTAAAGTTTTACATTAAGCAAGTTTATCAATAAGTTCCGTAGCTGCTTTACTAGATGCACAGTCTTTTTGTCCTGCTAACATTTGCTTGAAACTTCTGATTTCTTTCTTATTGTATTTTTCCTTCACTGTAATTTGATTGTGGAGCCTGTATATCGTATCTTCCCTTGATACTCGTATAATTTGTTAGGGTCTGGATGTTATAAAATAAAGAACTATTTATCTTTTATTCCCTACACTTTCAGATTAAAATCACTTTTCTCCTCCTACACTCTACCAACAGTGTCCAAGCTGTGTTCACATCCTACTTGTAGTCTGTGAAGTTGTTGGAAGGAGTCTTCAGCTGACCCCTGGAGTAGATTAAAATGCAAAAGCTTTAGAGTAGCTTTTTATAGCGCTCTGGGATGGCAGTGCAGAAGAAATTTTACACCTCAACTTTGGTACCTAGGACTGTGTACTCAGAAATCACAGCATTTCTTAAATAATGCATTGTAAAAAGTTTTGTTGGATTCTTACCTGCACTGTGCTGTCTTTTTGAATTTTCTTCTTTACTTCTCTCTGTACACAGGCTCAGACACTATTGTCTGTACTTCTGAGGAGGAGCTATTGTGCTATTCTTTGCTGCCATCAAGCTAATTTTTAATCTATTCGACACCAATGTCAAACTCTTCCTTCTCAAGCCAAAAGAATTGCTGTCAAGCTGTGGAGGAAATGACTCATCAGAGCTTTAATTATTGCTGATTTGGTAAAAAACATGAGAATGAAGGAACTCAAGATGATCCAAGATGAATGAATGAAGGATTTCTTTCACATTTCTACATTATGAATTGATAGACAATTTATGTTTATCATTAATAGAAATTTACAGACATTAAACCATCATCCTAAGAGAATTACAAAAGCATGTCTTATCTTGTCAATGTCAAATGGACATTTACAATCTAAATGGACAACCAAGAGAGCGATGACAAGCCTTGTGCAATTTCCGACTGACGGAAACTCGTCTCTCTTGCTTAGCTGCATGATTATTTCAGAACCACAGAGTAGCTGATGGGTGCTGGAGACATGTATCTCTCTGATGCTTGCAGTCCTAAAGATCCCCTTTGTAATGAGGTGAAGAAGCAAGTAAATTATCCTGCAAAATCCTGACATAACATTCTTGACACTGCATCCCTGCATTGGAGTGTCCTCCTATACTAGTGTAACAATTTGTATGTCGCGGCAGTCTGCCTGTTAGTGTGATTTCCTCTTCTGGTGAAAGACACAGGGTGGGGCTATAATAGCTATTTAGGTTTTATAGTTTGGAAATTTCTTGGTTTCCTCAGAAGAAAGGAGGAACTAATTTCCAGGAAGAGCCTGCATGCAGCAACAGCCTCTGGCAACTCTGCTGCCCAGGCCTTTGTCTGCCTTTTCTTCAAGGCCAGCCCTGATATCCTTGGCCCTTACATCATGTTCTTGGGTAACAGCCATGTGAGAAAGAGCTGGGAGATGTCTCAACAAAGGAGGAAAGAAAAAAGAGTAAAGAAAATTTAAAAACAATGAAACAGTGAAAATTCTAGAGAACAAGAGATATATCTGGTATAGAGATATTGCAGAAATTGTAACACAGGTATGCCAATGTTGGTTTCAGTGGGTATTTTGAGCAAACTTCAGTATTGGTAGCAGTGGACATGAAAATTCATTTTATTGTTTCATGCACATCATGTGAAGAGGAATACAGTTTTTAAATAATGGAGTTTTGTATTTCTGTTATTTCTGTTTTGTTTAGAAGTTGATTTTTGTCTAGTGCCAGATACTGGCAAAGTCACTGACCAGGTGTAGCTAATAATAAAAGCCAATAAGTTTTATTGATTCAATAGTGTTGGAGAAGTCAAGAAGGACATACATATCAATCTCCTTTCTGGTTCTGCACCTATTTCCAAAATGTGATTTGCCTTGGTATGGGAGCAAAGACATAAAATGCAGGTGTTTTTAGTTCCTGTTATGTAAATGTAGGAAGAGAAAAAGAGATAAAAAATCGTGGAGGTGTTTTGTCATCAGTGACCATGAAAGTCTGTCAAAGCATGTTGGGATCAGCTGCTCCAATGTGAAGCAAGAAAAATAGCTGGTGAAGAATCAGCATCTAGACTGCTATAGCAAGGGCTAATAAGATAGCTTAAACAAACGTTAAAGCTGGAGGATGCCAGAGCCCCAAACAGCACTTTGTTCCTATGTTGACACAAGGAAAAAACAAAAGAGAATGCCAATGTCTGAATCAAAGAAGAGCTGTTTTTCTGATCTTTAGCAATCTGTAAGTCATGAAAATGGCTAAAAAAAAAACCAAACCCACGACAAAATCTGTTACAGCTGAAACCAGGACAATGAGTTCTTAGGAAACCTTTGTGGCAAAATCGCATGAAACCAAGCACAGCATTTAACCTCTTCAGCTGTCTGTGATATGGTCAGACACCAATAATTTCCCCAACTTGTGTCAGGCTCTTGCACAAATCTGTGTGGTCAAAAGCAGACTAAAGTAACCTGTAGTATAGGTTTTGGAGAAGAGGTCTTAGGAAGAGAGAACTTTTAATTCACAAAACCACTGTGCAATATATAAAAGGGAGTAGATCTCAGATTATTTTATGCACGTACACAGAAATAAAGACATATATTCATCAGTATTAAAACAGAGAAGGGAGAATATTGAGGTTGCAAAAGATTTCTTCTGAAGAATATGGTGTGGAAGCAGCAGATACTCTTGGGTTTAGGGAAATGAGGACTTAGTATTATTGTGGTTTGTTGATAGCAATAGGACTAAGAATCATGTCTATGCCTCCTAAATAAAATGTTTGCTGGGAAGAAAATTTGGGAGCTGTAATTATTATTTAATCTGTGTTTGGCAAAGGACTCCTACTAATAATTCCAGGATGTCAATGGAAACATTCTTTGCCATGGCCAAGTCATGTTATGGTCAGGAAGATAATGGTGGTTGAAGCCAACTTGTCTTAATGTGCAGTGTTTTAGCATGGAATACAGTGTACTGAGATGTTATCATAACCATTTTAAGGCAGAAACAGATGGAACAGGAGCACTTTCACAATCTGCAATGACACAGATGTGGCCACAGACCAGGGTGAGAGACAAAATAGTGTATTTGTCAATGAGACACTTTACGTACAACTACTTATCCCAGAGGAAGCAAGGGATTCATTATAATTTCCTTTCTTTGCTGGAGTCAGAAGTGAAAATGAAAGTTCATTTTTCTGTAGTTTATTTTTTTAATACAGAAAGAATATTTTAAGATCTAGTAAACAGGCTTGTGTGCTTGGAAATGGACGGGACTTCATACTCTCATCCCTCATGCTTCAGCTTCCCTTCTGTGAACAGAATAAGACCATAATCACTGGACATCACTCTACAGAGTTATTAAATAATAACAGCAACAGCAAGCAAAACACTCATGATACATGGAAGTAAATAGAGATGGTTCATATCCCTTTGCAGGTTAAGAAACTTACTTCAGCTGTGTCCCTTTGGCTGCTACTGTTTAGTACTTAGAAAGAGGTGAGCCAAGGAAGGATTTGTTCCACCACGTATTATTGACTTCTCTTTAATATTTTCCTTAGAACAAAAAGACTGTTTTCTTTCTTCTACATCTTGAGTTATAGTTGACCTTTTTGAATGAAAAGAAAAAACTGTTTTCAAAAATGTTATTAATTCATAAGTAGCACTTTGGCACATCTTACACTTTTTATACTATTATACAGATCCCATCACAGTTCGATATGAACTATAATTCATTAGGTCATGAGATGACTGTTTGGAAAGAGAAAGTAAATCAATCCATAAAAATAATTGCTTCATTTAATTTTATCAGTTACCCATTTTCCATGCACATGATACTTCTTTTGTACTGTAAAATACCAGTAGGACTAATATGTCCAGCTTAATTATACTCAAGATGACAGAACTGGGTTGTTATGGGAGAGAAATGTACCGTAACCCTCATACCACTCAAATGAATTGGTGTTTATAAACATTATAAAATCCAAATCTTCCTTGATTCTATTTATAGCTCTTTGTAATGCTTACTCTGACTCAGTCATACAACGTGAATGGCTATAAAAAGAGACATGTGAAACAAGTGATTCAGTCTGAAGCACAGTTGTTGCACATGTTTGGTTATGTTTCCCCATTGAAGCTGGTCACAGAAATATTCATATATGCTTAAAATCTTTGCATGTGGAAACAAAGTCGTTGAAGAGTTTTCATGCAGTTTTTTTTTTTTATGACTAACATGGAAATGTATTGTGATTAAGCTTTATCCACCAAACCTAGTAATAGATGTGATAAATATTTACAAAATGCTCATTTGTGCTATTCTGTCAGTGAAAAGAGCTCTGAAATGTTTGTAGATATAATTTTCTTCATTCTAAGGCACTTTTTTGGGTGAAAAGCCAATTTAAAGATACCTGTAATGAATACAGCACTCTAATAAATTACAGAGCTAATTCAAGTGCTTGGCTTTGCTTTGTCCTGGTTTGCAAAGCCAGAATTGTGACAGCAGAGAAAAACGTGGAAGGATCACTGGGAGACCAAATGAGTACAGCACTAGCTTAAATTAACTGATTGGTTGGTTTTTTGTTTTGTTTTTTGTTTTTTTAGAGGATGCAAAAGACAAAGCAAAACAAAAAATGTGAACTTTCAAGCCAAAAATACTGCATAATGACGAGAAATCAGTAAAAGGGCCTACACTCTTTCCTGTAAAAGATGCACCCCATTTCAAAAGCTGAGTTTCAGAGCAACTATTTTGATATTAGCAAGTAGGATGTTTCATAAATTATATGTGCCTGCTTGTAACACTAACTGCTCTTTCCTCTGTTCCTGCTCTGCATTACTTAAGAAAATATAGGACAAAGCACCAAATACAAAATACCTTAGTTTAACTTTCCAGTGTTGCATAAAATATAATCTCATATTGTCTTGAGCCACATCTGTTGGACTTCACATGGGACTACAGTCTTCACAAAGGCCATGCTTAAAAAGACAAGAAAAAAAAATTATATATTCTGGATGTTTTTTTTAACCCAAAGATCAATATATAGTACTCCAACAATTGATGTGTCACACTGTTTCTTAATCCATGACAGGCAAATTTTCTGGGAGCTAACATAATGGCAGGGATTTCACAAGGTTGATACCAATCCTGAGTTCAAATGAATGAGAAATAAAACTAAACCATGAGCAAAGAGAGAAAAAAACCTTTTTTGTATACCTGGTTTTCACTGGATGGAAACAATTGCTCTTGTACTAGACAAAATGGAAGACAAAAACGAGATAATAACTAGATAACGAATATTTTGGAACAGTCATAAAAAATATCACAGGAATCTTAAAGTTGTATATTTGGCCTTGGTCCACCTCATCTGTGTCCATATCATGGGAAAAAAAGGGTATAACGCCAGGTTAGTCTTTCATACGTCTTATGGTAAAAGCATCCCAGTGATGCTTAAAATCAGGGCAAAAATTCCCAAGTGTCCCATTTGAAGCCTCAGAGACCCAGCACAGGCATCATAAAGGGCCTGAAGCAAGAAAGCTGGGTAGACAGATGCTCCAGGAATCTCTGGTGGTCAGAAGGGTTGGTTAGAAACAAGCCATAACATCAGCAAGTCTAACATTGGCACTGTCTATTCTGGTCAGGCACCACCTGGCAAACAAAGGTTTTGTGTGACTTCAGAAGTCTGCATGGGCTCTAAGACAGTTTTACACCCCTGCTTCTTGCAGAGCCACAGCCTTCTGCTGCAAAGGTGCTTCACCTGGCACTGACCTGGCACCAACAGATGACCTGAAATATATTCTCTTCATTTTTGAATCCCATGTTGCACAGAATTTGACCCAAACCAAACAGCCTTGCCCTTCCAAGCACCAGGCAAATGGATCCTCTTTCTTCTCCAGTGTTAGCTGTATGCCTAATAGACCTATTAGGAGATACCTTACACTTGAACTCTATACTCAAAGCTATTCAGCTGTGTCAAACAGAAATTCATGGAAATCACTGTGTGTGCAGAATCAGGTCCTATACAGCTTTATTGCATCAAAAGGATGTATTTGTGAGATAAGGTTCAAATATATTACTGCAATGTGGAAATATGCACTTAAATGCCTGAAAACTCTACTCCAGAGCAGAGTGATAGCGATTTGTTGCACGTTTTCATTCTTTGTTTCTGATTAGTCAGATTGTTATTACTGCAAAACCTTACAGGTTAATTTACACAGCAATTAAAAGGCAGGATGAAAGGAGGAAAAAATCTCTACTAACAAAATCAAAGCACATTAACAAGGCACAAGTCCTGTTGGTAATATGGTGGCCTGGTGTCTAGAAATACCAACTTGGGGAAAGGTTGTAGGAACTGTTCTGTTAATTATTTTCTAGATCTTATTAACCTACTCCACAAATACATTTTTTTAAGCATCTCCTAGTTATTTTGATGAGTACATTTTCATTTTAGCCTTTCTATGGCTGCTCAAATTCCCTTCCTCAAACTTTCACAAACATTCACCAGCATATTGCTGTAGTGCATTATTACTAGGACATTGCACAGTAGTTGAATTTCTACTAAGCTAAGAGACACTTTCAGGTCATCAAGAGGTAGTGGAGAAATGTTTATAATAATGACAACTGTGTTGGCACACCAATGTATCACATAGCACAGTCCAAGGAAATATCAAAAATATGTAATTTGCATCAATAAATTTTGGTGCTTTTCTGATTCAAAGTCACTTTCTTTAACCAGAGTGCTTCTGGTTAAATATTCATTTGTCTGATGAATTTCTAAGACAATGTCAGTGCTTTCATTTGTGTGTATACAAGGTGGAAATTAAAAAGAAAACTTTTTTTAGTCTTACCTGGTGCTGAAACCTTGCTGAAAGGATACATTATAAAATTATCTGTATGTGCATCTCCAGTTCTAGTTACTCCTTTGGATAGTGGCATGTATTAAAAAAAATCTATTTATGTAATATATCCCACAGAATAAATGAATTACTGGAGTATAATTTTAACACCACTGGTCTCAACAGAGCTACAACTGAACTGCTCTGTACATTGCCTTTTTAATCCTTCATTGGAGAACTAAAACCAAGTGAATATCTTTCCGTATATAATTTAGCAATTGGGAAAAAAAAACCAACCCAAAAATAACAAACCTATTCTCCCCCAGGCTTATTCTGTTTTAGAGTATGATATTTACAAACAGATTTATTGTATTTGTCACAGCTGCAGCAGCAGGGGACATACCAGGTTGCTATTACTGGTTAGTCAGGTGCTGAAGAAGTGCAGAAAATGGAACAGACAGAGAAGTTTCACTCTTTGAGCTGCAAAGAAGGTGTGATCTGAAATATGATATAAACCGCCCTTCACAGCTGTCTTTGGGTCCTGATAAGAAGGGAATCTATTTCAGTGACTGTTGTCTCTTTCAGTACAGCTTTCTGTACTGCGTTTACAGACAGGCTGATGAACTTCAAGAGAGTGTCTGAAAAGAAGATGTTGGAAATCTCACTGAGAAGCTTCCTCTTTCTGATTCCTGAGATAAATGCCTGAATTCTATTTCTGGAATCCCTTTTAACAAAAAGTTAATGTAACTTTTGTTGAACCATGGTGTTCAGTGAAACCTGTCTAAAAGATTCAAGTAATCAGCAAAGTGAGAGAGCCTTCACCATCACATCAAAGGCAGCTCTTTTGGAGAGAACAGGACTTCAGTCAGATGGGGTCAGCTTTTCCCTGTTGCGAAAAGGAGTATGTAATTTTTACATGATGTTAGGCATCATGCAGGCCATTCATAATGTAACATTTGTATCTTGAAAGCAGACCAACAGGCTGGGAGGGAAAGCTTTCAATCTGCTGAGCTTATGCTACTCTTGTACTGAGGGTACAAGAGGGTTTGTGGGTTTTTTTTTTTTGTGTATTTAATTGTAGAAGCTTGTGTCTTGAGTCCTTATTTTTAGCTGTTGGAGACAGCTGTGAAGAACTCAGGCTGTTTCTGATGAAGCTTATTTCATTTGTAGTAGAATGATTGTCACTACCGACCTCATCAGAACATTAGATCATGTAAAGGTTTCATTGAAGTATTGATTGATGCAGGACTTTTGGGAACTGCACAACAAATGTGCATGTCTTTTGCACATTTATGCTAACGAGGACAGGGGAATGGTGTGAGGTGCACAGTGAGCAATGAAGGCAAGGGTACTGAGCATATGGTAGCCTACCACTAGTAATGTGATATCACCACACGGTAAAAGATACTGCTGGTTAAACACTGGAATATAATTTGCAACTTGTTTTTATCAGTGTAAACTCTTTGTTTGTTCATGTAGCCTCTTATTTTACTCATTTTATAAAATGACAGATTAAAAAAAAAGGTATTTTTGTACTGGCCCAGGAGGTGGGTATTTCTGCTGATGCTTTTTGGGGTTACCATCTTGCTGACAAGAAATCAAATGTGCACTCCTGAACCAAGCTCTTGATCTTGCTATGTGGAGTAAGAGTAATGCCAGTGCTTCCTGGCTGTTGGCACTGTGATAAGGTCTCCAAATCTAACAGTATTGGGCTAATATTTATTTTTAAACAGTTCAGTCATGTAAGTTTACTGAAATCATTAGGAACGGAGAACTCTTCACAATATCCAGGTAAACATTTGCCAATACAGTCTTCGGGTTATTTTGTAGTGAGTGGAGATCAGACGGTCACATTGACCTTTTTCAAAGTAATAATAGTACATCCAACACCAACAGAAAAAGAAGCTGGGATGATTTATTTAGTCAAATACCCAAACCAACCAGGAATGCAGACGTAAAATGTTGAGCTACTTGAAGTAAAAAATTGCACACCTGTATGATCTGCTGTAATGAGCCTCCTACTGCACACCTGTAAGTTCTACACCAGTGAAACTCCACTCTCAAACAGGACTTTGCAGATCAGCCTGGGACCTTCTGGTAATAGAAAACATCGATCTCTGCCCAGAGGAAATGTCATGCTTGTCACATTCATTGGTAATACTTGTATAGTTCACTGAAATCAACATATTTTAAAGAAGTGCATGAATCTCAACACAGAGGCCTCTTGCAATGAAATACAAGCCATAGAAAGGATCGAACAGCTTCACTGTTGCTTAGAGATAGGTGAAGGACTTCAATGAAATCTTCCAAACTATTCCTCTCCCTCTTGTTTTTTTCTGGTAGCTGTCTTATCTAGAGAGAATCCTTTGTATTTAACCAGAACAGATAAGCAGACTATCTGTAAGCAAATCTTTTCTATCCATCATGTTTTTATCCAAAATTTAATTCAATAAACTTTGCCTATTTCTAATTGGTATGCACCAACTTAATGCTTCCTGAAATTATATTAAGGATATTTTATAAATTAAAATGTTTAATGTGAGTATAGCAGTGCGTATAGTGATCAAGTTTATCTGTGAAATGTCAGCAAATTTAGCAGAGAAAGAACATTTGCTAAATTTAGTGAGATTGTGTTACTCACAGAATGATGAAATGATAGCAATAAATGCAAGTGTATTCTCTCTGCCTATGCCAGCACAATTGATTTGGGCAGAACATATCTGCATTCATCCTTGTTCTAGGACTACGGCAGTGTTACAGGATGGAAGGACTCATTTATCTAGAGCCCACTTACACAGAAAGGTCCCAGTTCTCAACTCTGTAAAATGGCACACCCTGAAATCTAATTTCAGTGAAGTTAGGCCTTCACCCACTCAGTATTTGGATTTTTACTTCTCACAGAAAGATCTCAGCTAGAGAGGGCAATAGCAATGGTAGCCTTCTTTGAGTTAGCCTTAGGATATTCATAAAACTGGCAAGAGATAAAGCACACCTTTTGCTATCCTATATGAGACTATATATAAAATTTCAGTTTATTCTGAGAAAACCCATTTCATCAGTAGGTGTTGTTACAGAAAAAAAAGAAGCCTAGTAGCCAAGTTCTATCTTTAACTGAAGACTGTAAAGCCTGAATGTACAATGAAAATCTGCCCCGCAAGAATTAGTATTTTGGCCATGGTATATCTGTGTAATTGTTAGGTTGACTTTCCAGGAAAATGATTTTCTAAGGTACAGCATTTATATTCCCAAATTATTTTCTCAGCATGAATGCAGTTGTGTTAGTAGCTACATTGCTGTATTGTAACTTCACTGCTCTTACCTCTGCCAACCTTTAAGGCTGTGGCCTTTGGACATGTCTACATGCAGTGTACATATGTGCAGCACAGTATCCAGGTATACTCAGAGGTCCCAGATGTACCATTTTCAAGTCAGTGGAGGCATCACACTGCACTTTTAAGTAGAATCAATTACTTTGAAAGAAGTGCTGAGCTGAGGTGGTTGTGCTGGTTTTGATTTTGGAGATAGCTTATGTGGCACAGGCGGAAGTATCTATGCGCAGTCCATGCTGTGTTCTTCCATCATACTCTAAGTTACACAGAGCCTATAAAGAAAAGTCATACACTTGCACCCAATTCTATCACCTTTTATCAAGAGAAGTGGTCAGAGGACTTAAGTTTTTGTTTAGCAGGTGCCTAAACTAGTTGTCTACTTAGTCATGATCACAGTTACAGTCCAAGTCTTCAGAGGCCTGTTAATGCTCCAAACAAAACCATGTTGTTGTATATTAATAATCTATGGTACAGTAAGAGTGGCAAAGAAAAGGGTAGAATTACCTTGCATATATGATGTAATTTTTAAGTTTTTCTTCATTTTTAATACTGATTTTCTTAAATAAACATGATTATGCTGATCTGAAAATGTTCTAGGTTAGCATTCCTTGTTTTTCATAGGGAAAGCAAATACTATATGTTCTTATGTTGCACAACATAATAGCGCACAGCCCACACAGTGGGTAATTTAAATGAACAGCAGGCCTTCAGATTACACTGAAAGGGCTGCTATATTTCAAGAGGGGAACATTTTTATTACTGTCATATTCCTGACATCCTGCAGGATGCATATGCATTTTTCTTCTTTCTTGATCTCAGAACAACAGGTAACCAGCTGGGAAAAGTGGGTATCTCTGAGATACCCATGAACATCTTATAAATACAGGTACCTCACATTTTTGATGCCCAAATATTTTGTACTGAGGAAAAACTGTAGTTTATACTTAAGAACTGTAGCACGCTTTAGCTGTGGGAAGCCTCATCGTGTACGATCAGTGTTCCAGTTTCATTCAGAGCAGACAGCTACTAATGGCATTACCCAGCCCCGTGAGAGGGCTTCCTGTAACAGGGCTTCCCAAAAGTATTGATGCAGTAGTGAAGGGAAGCAGCAGCTCAGTATTTTCTGTTTGTGTTTGACCTTTCATCATTGTTTGGACCTTGACACAGCCTTGACTGCTGCCCTCTGTCTTAGGAATAAGCCTGGCCATCTTTCCTACCTCTAACTGATGGTAGTCTTACCCCACATCTTTAATCTATGTTTGTTTTCTCGCCTCATTAGCATTCTACTTCCTCATCTTCACTGTTTCGTTCAATTTTAAGACTAGAAAAAAACAGAAGCTATAGTTCATTATAATGAACTTTAGTTAATTAGTGATGCTCTCCCAACCATGGAAATTCATCATCAAAGACCTACTATCCAAATAAAGTGAACTAAAAGACTGGAAATTTGCAGCATCAAAAGGACAGTTTTGCAAGCTCTCCATGACCTAAAAAGAAAACAAGCACATTTGGGTTTATAAAAATACATACATTTAAATGCTACTAAATACAAGGGAATGCAGATATCTAGGCAACAAAATGGGAACTTAAAACATTTTTGTTAAGCTATCCATGTGAATCACATTGTGTCTTTATTGTCCACTGATGTGCAGCATACAGATATCCAAGAGTACTATCCATAACCTGCTGTACTTCTGGAAGCTGTCTAGCCACAGCAACTCAAGGTTTCATGAAGCAGATTTGCCTTTGCCCATGCATCTGCAGTAGGACTGCTTCTATATACCTGCTTGACTAGCAGTGAAGATGTGTCATCAAAATCCAGTAAAAATCTGTGAAATTTATGCCTGCAAATGACCTAAGTACCTTCGAATACCTTGATTCATGAGCCCATAGCCATGTTTTCTTAGTGAATATAAGGAATTTGCAGAAGGGGCTAGTGACCAGAAAGCTCTTTTCTTAGCCCTGTTACTGGTAGAGTAGATGACCTTGGTTGAATGAATTAACCTCTCCAGACCACAGCCTTACTCACTGAAGTACTGTGATAACTGTCTGTACTGGGATTTGCAAAACTGGGAAAGGTTTAATACTCCTCTTATTATCCATGTTTAAAGGTAAGTGAAGAACATGCAAATTCTGCCTGTAATCTATTCAAGCAGAAGTTGTATTCTGGAAACTGAAACTTCAGTTACTTGGAACAACGGTCGGAAAGGTAAATAACTTCTGCCTTCCTCCAAATGGGTGGAATTTCTGCCAAGAAATTTTGCTTACCCAAAACTCCTCTGGAAGATTGTTCTTGATACCTCAGCTAACATTGTTTTGAATGCTTTGAATTTTGTAATGTTCTCTAAACAACCTTCACTTTGCATTCTCTAAGGCAACTAATATCTAATAAAGAAAAATGAGTAAGGATTTTATTTATTTGGTTGCATGATCCAGCTACATAATATGATAATTCATATGAAAGAAATTAAGTCTATCATCTTGTTCTTTTCCACTATGGCAATTCCATGGGTTTATGTAGCTACTAGGTTCTGTTCACTTCGTTCATTAAAAATACACATTGTGTATTTTTAAGGGTATGGAGAGCCATTGGGAAGAGAGACTGTCCTTGTAAGGATATATCTGACCTACCAGCTTCTGCAGTGTGTCCACAGTGACAGGATAAACAGGAAGCAAGGACAATTGGTGAGAAGGATCAGGTTTAATTGATGCCATGACATTTTATATAGTGCTGCAGACATGAGTAAGCGTACAGATGCCAGCAAAAGCCTTAAAAATGTTAAGACATCCAAAGAGAAAGATGTAGCAAGAACCATCGAGAAAGCTGAAAAGTCACCAAAAAAGTAAAGGCCAGGTAAAAATGTTCCCATTGTTTTCATGGGACCACAATAAAAATTCCCCCTTGGTGATAAGGGGGGAATCTGAAGGTAATATTATCAACAGCTTTCTCATTCCTGTTTTTTATTCAGTTTTCAAATTGAAAAATAAATGCTACTTTTTTGCCTGACTTTGGTTGGTCATCGTAGGATATCTTAGAGGGGAGGAGGTGGAAGTCTTCCTGATCAATGCCAGGAAGAGGATGAGTGGAAAGGGTAGTCTGCTCAGCTTTCACCCTGACAAGACGTGTCAGCTAAGCAAGATGCCCTATAGAAGTTGAGGAGAGCATAGCCTGATTGTTGCACAAGGCTGTCAGAGCAGCTAGCCCAGCCTGCATGTCCTGATCAGCCTGGGGAGGTTTTAGCAGACTCAGCCAACCTTGCAGGAACACAGGCACGTGGCTGTGGCATTCAGGGCTCCTGACAGGCAAAGATGAATTTCAGCATTAATCAGGTAAAAGACAGCATTTTCCCAGCTGAGATGGAGAAACCTGATAACCCCTCAGCTATTTTTGGCAAGGTGATGGAACACTTGTTAAAATATTGCCAGAGACATGTAAGATCTCTGTAATGACACAAATGCTGATGAGAGGATTGAATCGACGGAGTAAAGGGCTGACACAGGGGAACAGGGAAAGTGAAGCAGATCAGTTTATCACTATTACATAACAATGACAAAGAAATAGACCTGTTATTAATTTTGGTTCACACCAAATGTCTTATTCAGGAAGTAGATTCTCATAGATACTGGTACCAAAAACATTTGTACACTATTTTAAATACTGGTGTAGCATTTAATATTTCATGACAGGTCTAGGAGAGCAAACCAGCAAAACAGGTGGTCAGGCATTTAAAAACTATAGGCTTTAGCTTAACAGATACCGACAGACACATGACATTACTACCTGCTATGAACATCCTCAACAAAGAAGTGAATAACAGCAATGCACACCTCTACATGAAGCAGCAATGTGGAGAGTAGTGAAAATGATTCTTACAATGCAAACTCTCTGCTTCAAATCTAGTTGGTAGAAGTGAAATGTAATTACAGACTTAGACCAGAGTCAAGAAAAGAGCTTGAAAAAGTCCTGCTGGTATCCTGTGTATACTACACAATCCAGAGAATTGTTAGCAATGTTCAAATTTTGTGCACCTACACTATAGGGATTCTGAGCGTCTTCTAACACCATTCTTGTCCTTGACATTTTTGCAAAGGCACAAGATTAAACCACTGATACCAGGAAGAGTTTCAAATTAGTAGAATTCATGTCTATTGCTTCTTGCACTGTTACCCTGATTCACTCTTTATATGGAAAAAGGTTCGATAGCAATAGGGAGCAGCAATCTACCAAATAATTGAGGGCTCTTTTCTCCTTACTGCTCACCTCCAATTACTGATGCAATTGGGAGATTTGAGTACCAATTAGATCTGTGATGTCAAGAAAACCTGTGATTAAAGTTTCCATTTCAAATAGCAACAAGGAAGTCTGAAGAGAAAGTTGGGAGTTGTGACTGCATAGATAAAACTAACTTCATTTTCAAATTGTGAAATACACTTTTTATATCTAAAAAGGCAAGACCCTGCTTGAAATGTTTAATGTAATCCAACTATTTAATACAGAATACTTATAGCTAACACTTTGGCCAGTTAGTATTAAACAGAGAAAGTAATGGTTATGTTTCAGATTGTTGAATGAGCAGCTCATGAATGGGGATGTGGTATTGAAAGTACAGAAGTAATATGATGACTGCATGGAATCAAAGAATCATTTAGGTACCCTTAAACACATCAAGTGCAACTGTCAAGCTGGCACTGCCAAGTCCGTAAGTGCTGTGTCTACACATCTTTCAAATACCTCCAGAGATACTTAACCACTTCCCTGAGCAGCCTGTTCCAGTGCTTCACAACCCTTGTCTTGAAGAAATTGTTACTAATGCCCAATCTAAACCTCCCGTGGCAAAACTTGAGGCCATTTCCTCTTGTCCTATCACTTGTTACTTCAGAGAAGAGACCAACATCCACTGTGCTATAACCTCCTTTAAATAGTTGTAGAGGGCAATAAGGTCCCCCCTGAGACTTCTCTTCTCCAGGCTAAACAGCTCCAGGTTTCCAGCTGTAAGGTTCTCCAGACCCTTAACCAGCTCTAAGGTTGTCCAGACCCTTCACCAGCTCTGTTGCCCTTCTCTGGATCTGCTCCAGCACCTCAATGTCTTTCTTGTAGTGAGGAGCCCAGAACTGAGCACAGGATTCAAGGTGTGGCCTCAACAGTGCCAAGTATGTCACATGTTGTCTCTGCTGCTCCTTCCTCCTCAGGGGAGGACTCCTCACAGTTTTCCCTTGCTCCAGTATGGGGTCCCTCACATGGGAAGCAGTCTTCCATGAACCTCTCCAAAGCAAGGCCTTACCTTGGGCTGCGGGTCTTCATGATCTGCTCCAGTGTGGGTCCCATCCATAGGGTCCATCCTTCAGGAATAAATAGACTGCTCCAGGGTGCATCCCTTCCATGGATAAATCCTTCAGGAACAGACTGCTCCAGTCTGGGTCCCTGGCAGGGTCACAAGTCCTGCAGTAAACCTGCTCCAGCACAGGTTTTCCCTGGGGTCACAGCCTCCTTCAGGCATCTTTTCCCCCTCATGCATTACTGACCTTGATGTCTGCAGAGCCGTTTCTCTCACATGTTCTCATTTCTCTCTGGCTGCAATAGCTATTCTGCAGGGCTTTTTCCCCCTTCTGAAACATGTTATTCCAGAGGTGCTACCACTGTCACTGTCACTGATTGGCCAGCGGTGGCTCTGTCTTGTAACCGGCTGATATTGGCTCTGTTGGACATGGGGGAACAGGGAAGCTTCACACAGAAGACACTCCTGTAGACCCTTCCCTAACAAAACCTTGCTATGGAAACCTAATATAGCCCTGTAATGGTTTACACCTAAAAGCTACTGTAAAACCTGAATAGGCTTGTCCTCTAAAGGGCTAGAAGATAAACATATGCATTAAAAACTGAAGGACTGCACATGTTGGTTTTTTTCTGGTGTTTTTTTTTTTTTATATATATTTTATTTTCAGGAGCAATGCAAGTAGCTGACATAATTTAAAACTTTTAAGGCATTATGCTCATACAAATATAAGTCTTTGGCTATCTAAAATATAATTTGTCCTCTTGAGAGCTGTAATAACATTTGTCATAGCTGGATAGTCTTTGTTGATTCTCAGTCCTATGTAAATCTCAAAGAAAACTTTAATCACCGTGCTGAAATTCTGCTACGTCTTTGTTTTCACTGGTGTTGAAATGCTTGGTACAAAAAAACATTTATGCACAGTGATAGCACTCATGGATAGCAGAGTTGTGATCAATGAATGACTCTTCTGGTTAATATCGTTCACCTGCATTTACCAAGGCATGGGTTTCTTAACCTTCCTCCTTCACAGAGGTTTCTTTCAGTGTCCCTGGATGACTATGGGTCAAATAGAATGCAAAGTACAGTGTAAATATTGGTCAGCAAATGGAAAGACTGTTCTTAATATACTAATATATATCCAGTATATTGTGTGATATAAGGGGTAACGGGTTAAAACTTAAACAGAGGAAGTTTAGATTAGATATAAGGAGGAAATTCTTTCTGGTTAGGGTGGTGAGGCACTGGAATGGGTTGCCCAGGGAGGTTGTGAATGCTCCATCCCTGGCAGTGTTCAAGGGCAGGTGGGACAGAGCCTTGGCCAACATGGTTTAGTGTGAGGTGTCCCTGCCCATGGGAGGGGGGTTGGAACTTGATGATCTTAAGGTCCTTTCCAACCCTAACTATTCTATGATTCTATGCGGGCTTATACAAATTCACAAAGATGGATATACTGTTTTGATATAAAGAGTTCTTAACAGTTTAAAATTTTCACAATTTTTCTTAGTAATACTAAATATTGTTCATGGACATGTAACACACCATAATAACTTCTTCTGTATGCATCTCTATCCAGTTTATTGATGTTGTGCGTGTGTTTGTGCATGATTTAGTAAGATGTATCTCTAGACAAAACAGAAAGAAAGTGCTGGTTAAATGGGGCCTTTTTTGCTCTTCACAAAAATGATTTTTTTGTTTTCTGTTCTTCTTTGGTTATTATAAATGTTGTCAGTATGATTTTTGCAAGTGATCCTGTTAAATACTGAGCAGCACTACACTCGCTTCCCATTTCAGAGAAAATCAGGCTAAATATAGTTAGCCAGAAATTTTCAGTGACAAGAGCACTGTCTGTCCCCTGTACCTGGACAGATATTAGAGACTTGAGTCAATAGCCTAACTCCTTCAATCACCTTTATGGTAACTGACATCCCAGGAGCTAGTGAGAATTAAGCCCTGTCTTGCTTTCCCTATGGCTCAACAGCAAACCTCTGCCTGCTCTCAAATGTTCAGAAGCAAGCCCTGGATTTATGACCCTCATGTACACAATAAAGCAAATATGTCTTGCACCATTCCCTTCACCAGGAACCAGGTGAAAACTTGGAAACTTTTGGTTCAGACCAATACAGCCAACAATGGGAACTGCAGGTCAAGAGGTTGTCCAAAGGCATTCATCACACTTTAGGTTTCAGTGAGAAAACCTGGGCTGAAATTCACTGAAATCTAAAGGAGAAGGAAATTGTACTCTATGGGATATGAAAGTATTTTCTCCAAACTACCAATTCCACTTACAGACTATAGGAGTGGCATGTCCTGCAATTTTACTAGAGCTTCTTTTTTTTCTTTTACTTCAAGCTAAGACCTAGGCAGGGTTCTATTACAACAATAATTTATTTCTTTTTAATTTATTTTCAATTTTTGTGCACAACACAATGCTACCTTACAAAGAGATGAACTGAAAGATCACAGTTACCAATGCCAGTTGTTCATTTACCTACACACGGGGCCTGAAAATATTACACTGTAAGATGCACATCTACAGAAGAATTGCAGTTTGAGCTTTTACTGCAACATTTCACAGGGCAGCTCTGCTTGTCAAATGGAGCTTTACTGTTAAAAGTATATTAGATAAGAATTCACCTATCTAACCCTAATTGAACAAAGAGGTAATCTGGAGTCACTTCAGCATAAATGAGAACCTTAATTACACCCAGGAATAATTTGGCCCCATGCAATTGGTATAGACTACTAACTGCCTGATACACTACATGTGACTTTTAATCACATTTGCTTTACACGTGAGATGTAATTCTACCAGAGATAGTCACATGCTCTAATGCATTGTAAATGGGCTACAATGCACTTAGCCAAATTTGAAACTACAGTAAATAATTTGATTATTATATTTTCAAAATTATATGCAGTAGTAACTTGTCAGTTATGTACTTTTTAAGTTTTCCAGGTTTAAACAATGTGCAGGCATTAAAAAGACCATTAAAATGTTATGCTTCATTTACAAAATGGTGGAAGGTGCCTAAGATTACAATGCAGTGCACAAATACAAAATACAGCCTTTCTGATAACTCGTCCTCTAGCTGCAGTCATATTATATGCACTGAGTAGGAATCTAATTACTGAACCAGGTACAGGGCATTATGCTGACCATGAGCTGTCCTAGAAAAACACTCAATTTATTTATTTGGTTTTTTAAGATAAATTTCTTCTTGGACAAAAACTCCATATACTTTTCTGAAAAAAACCCAGTATGCTAAGATCTTTTATGATGTCCTACATACAAGTTAACAGTTCATTTTCGAGCCCCACTTGGAAATACAGTATGGGAAGATAGCAAACTATTATTACAGGTATATGGTAACAGCCATTTTTAAGGATAGTTGTAAGGTAGAACTAGCTTTCTTTAAGACACTGAATAGCTAAGGAAGTAGCTTTCCAAGTATGCAAGACAAACGCTTCATTTTAGCTAGGGTGCAGTTTAGGGAAAGCATTCCAGAGAAAGAGAGGTTAACAGGACAAAAACCATCCCAGTCCTTGCTCTTTTCTGGCTGCTCTCTGCTAAGGTTATGTTCTACATTGCAGAGAGAAAATCTTTACAAGGGAACAATTGTTATATATCCTTAACTTTTACAGGAAACTCAAGGCTTTCTCATTTTTTTTCATGCTGTACATGGCCATGGATTGAACTTTGACTCAGAAGCTGTCCTTCCAGTGCACATCCAGGTTTGTGCTAAATGTGCATTCTAGCTTTAGGCAGCTCATATTTTGCTAAGGATGCCTCTTGTTCCTTAATCACCCCCTCTAGCTCAGTATGCAGCACAGAAACCTAACACTCATGTAGCTTGCCTAAGACTTTTCTATAAGAGAAGCTTGTAATAGAAAGTCTCAACAGGGTTTTGTGCCCTTGTTCTCTGCACTTTCCCTTCCACTTGGCAGCACATGAGGCAAACTGGCATATATTTTGGCACTGTAATTCTTCCCTGTGAACAGACCCTGTCCGCTTTGCCCATGATAACATCGTGTTTTACAGCAACGTAGCCTCCCTGCAGTTTAGGACAGAAAAATCTTTTCTGTGCTGTGCCACTGCTGGCCTGCATGGGACTGACCTGGGTTTAGGTTTGTGGGATGCACTGCTGGGATCACGTGTGAATAATCTGTAATATAATGAGGCGAGGCACACCTGGAGTTTGAAAGTGTGCCTTGTCTGGTACACCTGAGCAACCCTGTTGAAAGCAGTGGTGATACAAAACCGTTGCTAAGGGTTGGGGCTGCCAAGCTAATTTTCAGCAGAATTAGTAAGGGAATTCCCATACAACTATCCCTTATAGTGTATTAAAGTGTAGTGTGGTGATCCAGTACTGTGCTTCTGCTCAGAAAAAATCTCATGGTGATTTCAGTGGGAGAGCCCAAGTGGAACTACACCTTGTGTTTGTCACTGCAACCTGTGAATGAAACAACAGGCGATACTGATACTTGTATTTGAAGTCAATTCAATTCTGGAAAGAATCAGGGTTTTGAAAATATATGTTATAGAAAAGTCTAAATATCCTTCCTGTTGGAATAGGGTTCAAGAACTATAATCTCCCATACTTGTGATGTAAAATAAGTGAGTAAAAGGCATGGCAAATCATAACTAAAGCTCCTAGGTTCTTCTACTTTTAAGGAAAATTAAAAGGTACATTCACAGTAAGGACACAGTTACTGAGATTTGTTACCTTTGAAAATCACTGAAAAGCCATGTTGTATCTACAGAAGCACTTTGTGGACTCCTCAAATGAGTGGGCCAGATTCTGCACTTATGCTATGAGGGGCAGTACTGGGAAAAAGCTCAGCCTAAATCCCCATGTAATAGTTTAAACTTTATTGATTAAGCTTTGCTGTGTTGCAGCAACTATAATACCTTGACTTCTTGCTTTCAGGATACTAATTAGCCATTCTCCAGAAACATGGGATTAAGATGTTGCTGAAAAGTAGAAACAAAACCAAAGGTAGGCTTTGCTGCGGGCTGTAGGAGCAGGCCTGCGGCTGACAGAGGCAAGTGGTTTGATTCAGATTGCTGGCTGGCAGCCTGTAGAAACAGGTGTCAAGATTAATCGGTACCAGAACCATGCACCCATGCAAATCACTTCGTTAGAGCAATGTTAGCCAGGTCATCATGTATCCTAATATACTTACACTTCTGTAAGACACACATGTAGAGGAGAAACCTTTTCATTTCTGTGTTTGGCAAAAGTGTGAATACCATGAATATATCTTTCATAAAAGCAAACAAAGCAAAGTCATCCTTTACCAAGAGTGACATTTTAAAACTGTATCTGGCTGTTGGGAGATAGCTACTTGACTCATGCTTCTCTCAGCAGTCACAGCAAGCCTAAAAACTGGACACTTTCCATGCTGCTGTGCTGGGTGTCACTTGTGCTTTGCAGGGCAGCACTTCTCTGCATGAGCCCCTGTATGTCACAACTCACCCCAGCTATGTGCTGCAAGCTTACAGTGTGGTGATACATGCCCCTTGCTACTGGGTGATGAAGGTAACATCTCCCCACACCTTCCCTGGGGATTCACAGAGACACCAGACTTCCTTTCTGGAGCAGAATTTCAAACATCTCCAGTGGATGTCACTTCTAGTCTAGAAAGAAAATCTCTGAGTAGTTCTAGGAGTTGCTTTAAAAATAAACAGCTGAAAGAGACATTAGATCTTGTCTCTGAATTTTTCATCAAAGAATGACCATTACAAGCGGAAAATAGAATGTATTTTCTTAGTTTATGGTTGTCCCTAAGCCTCAAGAGCCCTATTTTACCCTGTTGTCAGGAAGAAAAAAAATAAAATAAAATGTTGTATCTGTTTCAGATTAGTGAAATTTTAAGGTTGTGTCAGACAAAACCTATTTTTATGACTTGTTTTTCATACTTGATGTCTACTGTATTTTTGCAAATAAATATTGGACGTAAAGGGATAAAGTTCTCAGCTAGTATATAACAGCACAGCTCCATAGATTTGAATAGGGCTATACTGGTTTAAGCCCACTGGGGACTGGCCTCACAAAAGGCTTTGTAAGCTTTTTAAAGTTAAAGGAACAGGCTTGTTCTGTGTTTAGGTTCTGAAAGGAAGGGAAAATTATGAGCACAGAGTAATGTAGACTACAGCTTTAAATGATAAACTACAGAGTATTTGGAGGGCTTAAGGAGTAATTGTAAAAATGTACTACATTTGTTGAGAAAGTCAGAAAATGACAGCCTAAGCACGTGTACTCTTTACATATTTTTATATATATTCCACAGTTATTCAGTAGGTGGCAGTTAAAAGCCTAGATGAGCTTTGCAGTCGCCATTTAGGCGTAGCATCGGCAGAGGCTGGAGTCAGTCCATCCGTGGAAGCAGAGGGAAAGAGAGAGGCTGTGATCAAGCCAACAAAAGCATTAGCCACAGCCGGGACGCTGGGGAGAAAGTGGGAGAGGAGCAGAACCGCCAGAGCACCGAGCCTCTAAGCACACTGCTGGCAGCAGCCAGCGCAGGGCGAAAGGAGAGGCAGCAGGCAACGGGCTGCAGCCCCCTTGGTTAAGTCAGGGTCTCCTTTCTCGTGAGGAAAGCTAGTGCAGAGGGTGAGCAGCTGGTGTGATGAGAGGCAGAAACTGAAGAGCATTTGGAGCTTTCTGTTCCTTCACAGGTAATTCTTTTTTCCTTGTTTTCCTACATCACCTCCTACAATAAACATAGTTTTGCATTGAGATTAGAGCTCTTTATTTCCTTTGGCCAAAATCCAGACTCCTCACTCAGGCAAAATTTCCACTTAAGTCAATAGAGTTTTGTGTGAGTTATGACTGTTAAGATTTGATCTAAGCATGTATCTTATGCAGAGAGCATGGCATGCTGTAAGATGGGGCTGACAAAGAAGGCAGAAGCTGGTCACATATGTACTGGCCGGCCAAACAACAAAATTTGTATATGCACTGGGATGCTAGCAGTGTCTTCATAATCTTTTTTTTTTTTTTTTTTTTTTTTAAACTGTCCACTAAAGCTTGATGTGCTGAATTTTGCCTTAGCTTATACCACTGCCACTGCAGTGGTTTAAAACCAGATCCTTTTTAAATTATTATTATTATTAAATTAAAGCTACCTTATGTGATGAAAGAATAAAAAAAAGTGATGAGTCTGTATGAAATAACACCAGGTGTTGCTTTCTTTGAAACAGATATAACTTTGCAGCATTCCACTGACAGGCGGGCAATATTTCATTTTCTTAGTAAATTGTACCTTTCTCAATTGAATGAAACAAAATAAATCATGAAAGGCCATTCTCAAGAGTCTCTAAGTGACTGAATTCAGCTCTGATAATATTTCTTCTTTTGCTATCTTCTCCATGAAATCTGGAATGCTGTGTATGCTGCAGCACTCAGTCACAGCTGGGTGAGCCCAGAATGGAGCAACCTGATTTGATGTATTTTATAAAGAATATTCTGAAAATCTTGTTTTCTTGAGTTCCTAGTCATACATGAATTCATATATGCCTGTTTATAAATGCACCCTTGTATAGGAATGTAATATGTGCACCTCTGTACCTCATGTAAACAAAGCTGTTGCAACCAATTGCTGTTACACCTTTGCTAGGGTTTTCAGTTTACTGTATTTAGAATGTTTGCAGGTGTTACAATTTTTAATTCTGGGTCAGAGGCATATTTTGGCTTCCCCTGTGTGTGTGCCCGTATGTCCCCCTTGCCCCTTTTACTTTTCTGAGTGATGGAATTCACTTGTGTTCAGCAGCTGTCCCCCAGGGTCCAGCTGTGGTTACTACACGTAGTAGTGCCCAGTCTTCCCAGAATGGCATCCATGCCATCATTCAGGGGCTATGATGGCTATAATGCGGTATCCCTCCAAGTTTCATGCTCTCTTACACTGCACACAGCATTTCTGAGGCTCTTTCATGAAGAACTGTCCAAACATGAACAGGTTCAAATATGCAGCTGCCTATCAACGATCCCATGGAACTAGGGGAATGATTGTGATATACAGCTATTTGTCTTCATCCCTGGGAAAAGAGAAGAATGAATGGGTATAAATGGGCTGTGAATACACTTAAGCTGGAAGGTTTCAAACCGTTAATGCAGCAAGGTTCTGATAATACCTTCTTGTTGAAATAATAGAAAGTGAAGGCTCTAAACGCGTTTCGGTTGGAACTTGATGGAAGGTTTTGTGTGAAATGGTTGCCTGTAAGGTCAAAGAGATAGATTTTGTAATCCAGAAGTCTCTTTCAGTACTAAACACCATTCTCACTTTTCACTGGAAGTTGTCTGCATTTAAAAGTCTCTTTGCAAATGGGTCAAGGTCTTTGGAAGCACAGTTTTCCACACATCTCACAGCAGAAACTAAAAGCATATTTCTCTTCTTGGTTGTGCTGCATTGCTGTTTATACCAGCAGGCACATAAGCCCTAACATTTCTGATGGTGTTAACAGAAATATTATTCTGAGATGGTCATTAGGATGAATAATATTACCTTCTCACAGTGCAGAACATAGCTCTGTGGAAGATGATTTGAGTTCAGAGGCATGGCTCCTACTGGCCAATTGGTTAAGATGATATTACATTGGCATTACAGTCTCTGTAGTACCAACAAAAGTAGTGGATAATATATAAACTGATAGTGCTGTTTCTGAAATTGTTACTAATAATGTTTTTATTTTCTTTTGAGGATCACCTGGTAACTTTCTTTTTGTGCTAACCAACATATCTGCCCATGTAAAGATCCCACTGTCACATGTGAAAAAGCAGACTCACACTTTCATTGTCACAATGTTTGTGCTTTTGCCTCAAAACTTAGCTCATTTTAAAAGCCTGCAGTAAACAGTATGATGGTCAAAGATGCTGCTACAGTATCACCATAGTCAATTTTGTATTTCCTTTTCTTGTACTTCTTTCTCCTTATAACCTTTTTCTTTTCTTTTTTTTTCCCTTCTTTTTGCCTTTTTATGGTTTTGTTTTACATACACCATTTTGCTTTAAATTCACAGTATACCTCAGTAACAGATCTGTAATATATAATTTGAATGTTACACTTCCCACACTGTGAGAGTGTCAGGCCATTTGTACACTTAAACTGGAACAGTACTCACTGTGGAAGATTCGGTTTGACATGTAGAGCTGATTCCAAATGTTTATTACTTTGCCCTTAATGCTTTGTATTACTAGGCTTACTGGAGCAATTATCAATATTAAGTAGAGAAAAATGGCAGTTCTGTGTGACTTGAATACTTAGTATTACCAATATTGCTTTCGCTTTTAACTGAACAATTTCCATGAGTGTACCAGGAAAAAAAAATCTTGGATTTGTTTTTTCTTCTGTCTGTTTTACTTTCCACACACAAAGATTTCTAAACATCAATGAAGAGACACTATCACTGCTTTTTGTTGTTGCAATAAAATTACAATGTACATTAGATTTATCTTACCTAAGTGCTGGAATGTCAGTGGAAAAGACCGAGTGACAATGCAACTGTATGTGTGAATTGAAACAGAACATACTTGATTTTTGCATTATGAGAAAACAAATATTGATTTGTTTTCAATTACAAATACTGATTACTCTATAATTCTTGAAATGAGCATCAAAGGAAGATGAGGAAAATGTCAAAAAAGATGTGTCAAGTCTGTGGCAAAATTCATTTTTTGGCTCATACAGGGGTCAGGAACATGTCCCCATAAGCAAAAAACATTTGAGCTGAATGTTAGACTTCTTTATCTGAGATGAAAATCTGTCTTTAATTTCTTTGACTGAGCAGGGCTGCAGTATGTTATGGAGGCAAAATGCAATCACCCTCACCTGGCTGCAGGTAATGGAATTGATTTTAGTTGAATTTGAATAAGCGTCAATGAACTTATGACAGCCATTCAGCCTACTCATTTAAAATATATATGTATCAAAGCAGCTATATGAAATGAGCAAATAAATTGCTGGACTGAAAGCATTTCCTTTCCAAAATGTCCAATAATTCTGACTTAAAATTAATGTGAATCTCAGAAAAGGAGACTTATTCTCCTTTACTTATTTTGATACTCCTTTCTGGAAATTGAGAGTGACAGCTTTTATCTGTTCTTAAAAAAATTAATAATTTAAATAATCAAATATTAGCTACCACCAATAGCTAAAATATTGCTGTAAACTGAAATAAAAACCTTTGTTTTTGCAATTTGTTCACTCAAACATTAAAAAGCTATCATAAGTTACTGAGAAAGTATTTTTTAATCTTTAGAATATAGGTTTTAGAATTCCGTCTACTGCTGCAAGACAAATAAACATGAATAGAGAATAAGGTACTCTAAACAAGGTGCTTGGTGACAGCCAGCATGGCTTCACTAAGGGGAAATCCTGCCTCACCAATTTGGTGGCCTTTTATGATGGGGCTACAGAACTGATGGACAGCGGTAGAGCAGTTGATGTCATCTACCTGGATTTGTGTAAGGCATT
The DNA here is from genome assembly GCF_033783945.1 of Neopsephotus bourkii. Lineage (NCBI taxonomy): Eukaryota > Metazoa > Chordata > Aves > Psittaciformes > Psittacidae > Neopsephotus > Neopsephotus bourkii. The sequence continues at coordinate 175,502 of NW_026901275.1, forward strand.
CGACCCTGTCCCACACGACATTCTTGTCTCTAAATTGGAGAGACATCAATTTGATGAATGGACCACTCAGTGGATAAAGAACTGGCTGGATGGCCGCACACAAAGAGTTGTGGTCAATGGCTCAATGTCCAGCTGAAGACCAATAACGAGTGGTGTCCCTCAGGGATCGGTGTTGGGACCAGTCTTGTTCAACATCTTCATTGCTGACGTGGGCAGTGGGATTGAGTGCACCCTCAGCAAGTTTGCCGATGACACCAAGCTGTGTGGTTCAGTTGATACGCTGGAGGGAAGGAATGCCATCCAGAGGGACCTTGACACACTTGTCAGGTGGGCTGATGCCAACCTCATGAAGTTTAACCATGACAAGTGCAAGGTCATACACCTTGTTAGGAGCAATCCCAGACACAGCTACAGGCTGGGCAGAGAAGAGATTCAGAGCAGCCCTGTGGAGAAGGACTAGAGGTGATAGTCAATGAGAAAATGAACATGAGTTGGCAGTATGCTCTTGCAGCCCAGAAAGCCAACCGTATCCTGGGCTGCATCAAAAGGAGTGTGACCAGCAGGTTGAAGGAGGTGATCCTGCCCCTTTATTCTGCTCTCGTGAGACCTCACCTGGAGCATTGTGTGCAGTTCTGGTGTCCTCAACATAAAAAGGACATGGATCTGTTGGAACAAGTCCAGAGGAGGGCCACGAGAATTATCAGGGGACTGGAGCACCTCCCATATGAAGATAGGCTGAGAAAGTTGGGACTGTTCAGCCTGGAGAAGAGAAGGCTGCGTGGAGACCTCATAGCAGCCTTCCAGTATCTGAAGGGGGCCTATAGGGGTGCTGGGGATGGACTCTTCATTAGGGACTGTAGTGATAGGACAAGGGGTAATGGGTTAAAACTTAAACAGGGGAAGTTTAGATTGGATATAAGGAGGAAATTCTTTCCTGTGAGGGTGGTGAGGCACTGGAATAGGTTGCCCACGGAGGTTGTGAATGCTCCATCCCTGGCAGTGTTCAAGGCCAGGTTGGACAAGGCCTTGGGTGATATGGTTTAGAGGGAGGTGTCCCTGCCCATGGCAGGGGGTTGGAACTTGATGATCTTAAGGTCCTTTCCAACCCTAACTATTCTATGTTTCTATGATTCTAAATGCTAAACCTACCCGTCTTACTTCAAAATAGAAAGTACTGAAAGCTAGGCGATGAATAAGGTTAATATGAGATTGTTTTCCTGTTTAAAAATAATTTTAAAAGTCAACTAGGATAGTATTCAGTTTTGTGAAAGTCCTGAGATGCAGATTTGCAAATTAATTCTTGAAAAAATATACTTTAGAGTAAAAAGAAATTTATTTTTTTTCCCCAAAACCAGGTCATAGTAAATTGCACATCATAGACAGTGAATAGATTCTTGTGAACACTCCGAAACTCCTATCAGAAAGCTGTAATTCCCCCCACAGCTATACTTTAATTCCTGGTTTTCAAACCTTTCCTATTTACAGAAATTTTTCTGTGGAAGTGCAAGCTTCTTGCTAGTATCAGGAGGCCTATTGACAATGGGACTGCATTACTTATTTACTTGTCAGGGATGCATCTGGTTTTTGAAACCCACTTCATTAACCTATTTGAAAGGTATTGCCCAACAAACTAGTTGCAAAAGGTATTGTACCGGCTAGTAGGGCTTTTGGAGGACCATGCACAGGTCATCGAGACAGATACTCATATTCTGAGTTTAAGACATGTCGTTTTGCATACGTTATTATTCGATCTGTGGAAGAATATCAGAAGTGTTCCAGTGATCTGGACAGCAGTCAAGCTATCCTTTCCAGCCCAGCAAGGAAAAATAATGATAGGACTTATATTCATAACTTAGAAGCCTTGGATTTAAGTAATTCTTCTGTATCAGATTTGCAAAAATATTCTCAAATTAACATTAAGGAATTGAGGACTCTGGTGGAAAGGCAAAAAGGACACTGGTCTTTGTGCCTCTTCCTCTGCCGAATGAAACCAGTCTTTCACAGACACATGGTTCTTCTGTGTAAATACACACATTTATGGGATTTTTATAATGAATCTCACATATATATCAACATCCAAAGTTCTAGAGTCAAAAGATTATTTAGGAATTTTTCCTTCTTGTTTTTTTTTGTTGTTTGGTTTTTGTTTGTTTGTTTTAGTTTTGTGTTTGTTTTTAAGTTTGTTGGTTTGTCATTTTTGTTTCATTTTTTGTTTCTGTTGTGTTTGGTTTTTTTTCCCCTACTTTGTGCATGATTCTAACTTTCTCCATTCAAGAAAACTTAAAAGCCACATCTTTTTCTATGAGATGCAGAACAAAGTGTCACCAGTTTTGGACATCCGGAGAGCAGAAGTTCACTACAGCATTTAAAGTCATAGATAATTACTAAAAAGAGTATTCTGCTATTGAAAAACAGAGGAGCTGAAAGGTCAAACTGAGTCTCTGACCGTGCATTTACGTGAGTGACAAATTCCAGTTAATAATCCTGCTGCTGTACTCATTGGCAAAATGTCCTACATGTTCAAAGGTGAACATATGACATTGTAAGTTGAAACTTTCCATCTTTGCTCAGGTAAATTAAACCTACTGAAGACTGAGCAAAACCTACAGCATTTGGTTGGTTAAGTTAACAATAAAACTCAAAAAAAGTCAGTTCCATCATGAATTGAATACAATGCTGATATTTTAGCATTTTTATTTCTGTATGTGAACACACAAATACCTAAATACACATACAAAAAGGCTTCTGAGCTGTTTCTAGCTGAGCTTTGACCATAAGCACTTGAAAGGTTGAGATACTGGTTTTCCAAAATGCTTGAATAGATAAATAAATGAGTATCTCCATTTAAGCCAGCAAAGTATCTAACATGTCTAAAACAAACTGATGAAATCATGGGTGTCACTTGTCCACCCTGTGTAAACAGGGCATAAGACTGGTGTTTCTGCAAGAAAAAAAGATTACTTTTTGTGTGGTATTTTCAATGATGACGAATCTTGGTTTATGGTAACGGTTCATTATTACATACCTGTTACTCAAAGGTTAGTCGTAAAGGTCTTGGGCAACAACAGCAGAACTCTTAAGTGTATTCTGAACTCTAAAGCTCTTTACTGGATCAGGTCTGGTACCTTCTATGTTTTCTGCACATGAACACTCAGCAGAGACTTTCATCACCAGTCCTGAGTTCTTCAACAGGCAGTACCACTTTTGGTTAAACTTAGTTTCATAAACTCAGCATCAGTTTGATAAAATTATAACTATTTGCTAAAGCAAAGCACAGCATCTGTGACCACAGAACAGTATATGGGCTAGATTCTGCCTCCTCTACATCGAGATGTTTTTAGGACAACATTCCACTTCTCTAAATACAGAACAAAACTGTATCAAATTATTCTGAAAGACTCCTGTCTTTTCTATTACTCTTTTATGCTAGGCCAGCAGTATGAAGGGAAGCTGCAAAACCTGTTGGAGAAACTCTCTAAAAAACCCCCAACATTACAAACTGATATCCTGCATACTATCTAGACTGTACCTGTAGTGTAGCATATGTGTTTGTAACATGGTGAAGAAGCTGTCCCAAAATGCAAAAAACACTTTAGTCAACACTGAAAAAAATGAGCAATCTTTTCTTCCCTTTTTCTTTTTTAAGACATTTGAAAGCAAATGATGTGATCACCTAGGCCAAACTTCCCCGAAGCACACTCTTTGCTGACATGCAGGGCAGTTTTAGCAATCTGATCTGTGCCAGTCTCATCCAGTTTTGTACAGACTGAGCCACTGTTTACAGTTCAGTTAGGAAATTCTAAAAGAAAAATTTACTGTACATATTAAAACCATTTAAAAATTGAAGAGATTTTAGCTCTAAACCAGAAATTGTTTCAGTTAAAAAAAATTGAATTCGTACTTTGAATCTGTGCTTCCTATAAACGTGTTGAATAATAAGAAACTGCTTTTGTCTCTTGCTTTCAGAAGATCAAGTAAATATTACAACAGTGTGTCAGAGAAAACCAGCAGGTTTATGACATAGAACTATTTTCTGATGCCATCTTCTCTGTAACATAATCTCATTTACTTCCTTCTGGCTGATGATACAAAATATTAAGTTAACATTGCTTTTCTCTTCAACTATAATTGAGAGTGACTCTGTAACTTTCAGCCATAGCCTATTATGCCATCTAGTTTTGCACTGAAAATAAATCTGGAACTCTGAAAGCCTCAGTTCTTTCAGATCTTTTTTGACCACACTTGGTAACTTCTACACAGAACATGAAGTTAAGTTATCAAGTTGCTTTCAGTGTCCAATAGTTCAACGCTGTTAGGCCAACATGACTTGTTTTATTGAAAAATTCCTATGTTGTTTTTACCTGCAGCACCTATATTGACCTACCAAAAAATTGCTGAATTTCTTAACCTTTTCTTCAGTGCAAACAGCCTTCATATCAGATGAGTGCTATATATACAGACTTTGGGAACAATGTTCAATTAGATCACAATTAAGCACAGATTAAAAAACAAATAATTAGAATAATGTACACAATTTAAGCACTTTCTTGAGGACTTGGCTGAACTGGCACCTGCAGGTCACATGCACAGTGCCCATCTTACTTTTCATGCTAAATTTACATGACACTAACTCTTTCATTCAGTAAACCAGTACGTTAGTGCTTGGCCATTCAGCACTGTCAATCTTGAAGTAGATATAATCTTCACTGATCATGCAGTATTGCCATTATTTTGAAACACCATCCTGTACCATCCTCCAGTGTTAACTGAAATCAGTGTTAACAATAGGCAGGATTCAGGGGCCAATTGCAAAAGATTTGGTCCTAGAGGGAGCCCTATAATGAGCTTTTAGACTAATGCAAAAATCCAAACTATTACTATGAAACAACAGCAAAACTGGTGCTGCAGTCTGAGAAGATTCTGGAAGCAACTAATGTATCTAATTGCCAGGATAAGATTTCATCATCATTAGTATAATCACCTTTGCTTTGAAGAAACGAGATGTTTTTCAGAGTTATGATTGGATGGAACAGCTGTAAGCAAAGACTTTTTCTTAGCAATAAAACATGATACTTTGTTCAAACTGCACTGGAGACTGAAAAAACCTAGAGAAATCTCAGCCAAATGGCTTAAAGATCTCTGGCACCGGCGGATACCTTGAGCAAAATACAGTCAACTGCTGTCTTCAAATTCCACTTCACAGTATTATGTGAAAGACGGTTTTTTGCATTTCAAGACATCCTGGGTTTTTCTGTAGGAAGGTGTGATCCAAAAATATCTGACACACCTCCCTGTATTTTTGGTTTGTAAAGGAATCAAAAAGGCTGTACCAATTATGAAAAAATAATATTAAACCTAACACTTGTTATCCAACAATCTCTGGCTAATATCTGCTAACAAAAGTATGAGAGACATTCAAGTGCAAGGAAGTCAACAATATATAGATAAACATTTTGAAAACAAAGCATGGCGTCTCAATAAATGGTCAAGCTGAAATTTCGGTATGGCAAGGCAAATTCAGGAAGCGGGTTTAGTCTAAACGCATCGAACAATTTTGATTACTGTTGTTATTACTGTCAATCCATGCATAACTACTCAGATGACTTGGCCTGTCATTCTCCCATTTTGTGTATCATGCAAGGCAAAAAGAGAAGGTATTTTGAAGGGTTAATTATGTTTGACCAAGCCTTTATTTAAATGTCAATGAAACAGGCATTACCAGTGTGATAATATTCTTTCTTAACAAACATGGTATGAACAACATCTGCATAAAAGCCAGATCTGACATAAATACGTGAAGCGTGTATACAGTCATGACTTACACTTGCTGATCATCATGAAGCAGACTTTCAAAGAGCGTTTTGTTCAGCATGAAATAAGAAAAAAATGTGCTTTGCCCATGGACTAGAACCTTATGTTGCAAGAAAAAGCTGGTTTAACTGTTATCGTTCTTATATTCAAATATGTCAAATTTTCCATTGATTTGAAGAGACCAAAGCAAAGCAGGCAAAGAAAAAGAAAAAAAAGGAATGAAAAAGTGAGTCTTGTGTTAAAAGATGAAGACACTGGAAGTAGGAAAATTCTCATTCCTTAAAGTCCATGTTCATTGGCAGATACAGCAAAAATACTCCTTGAGAAATGCCTGTTTATATACATAATGAACAAGTGAAAACTCCTTGCAGAGCTCTCTTGCCCTCTTGTATGTAAATAATGTGTACCTTTTTCACCTTTCATATGGTGAAATGGCCATTAAACTTTCAACCACACTGAAATCCATCTTATTTATTGCTACAGTTGGTATCATTCTTCACCTTATATCTTGTATATTTGCATAGTGGTGTCATCACTGGATGGCCTTATGGACTGTTAATTTAAATTGATGCAAGCTTTTGAACTAAATGCACTGCTTCTACTTTATTGGATTTTTGTAACAAAAGCAATAGCAATATAAACAGAGACATCTCAAAAAAAAACCCAACCCAAACCAAATAAAAACAGTGAGTGACATGAGATTATTTTACTTGAGGAATAAGACCTTTCAGGAAATTAACATACACCATTTGACAATTGCTGTATTGCTTATCAGACTGACATCTCAGAAGGACATCATAAAACCTCAAGAACTGAATTATTTAAGGTGCAATCAAAGCCTCTGACTCCAGACAGCTAAGGTAGCATCAGGCTGGCTTATAGAACAAAGGCTGCAATGTAAGCCCTCTACAACATAAACCCATTAATTCCAGTCTTTCCCACTACAGACATACACTCTTCCTCTCTGCAACAACTTACCATGTATTTAAAGACTGTTACCGTGCCATCTGATGTTCCCTTAGAAACTTTTTCAATGCTTAATACTTTATGGCATCAAGTGCCAAATTTGAATTTGTTTTGATTTTGGGGCAACCACATATGCCAGTTTTCTTGGAGATTTCTGAGTATGCTGAAAGTATGAAGTTTAATATAGAAGACATATACCCAGCTAGCATTTGAACTTTCATTTCTCTACTCTGTATTTTCACTGCTTTTCATAGTAAAAATTTTCATAGTGCATTCTTTCTCATCATCCCATATTTCCTCGGCTACATATCTGACTATGAAACGCTTACGCTTCTTCTGAGGTGAAACAGGCATGGTTTTCTCCCTTACTTTTTTCTCACAAAAAATATTAAACTATAATTCCTATGGGTGATAATTTAGTGCAGCCACCCACATCTGTAAGGTCTATGACTTCTGGTTTATTCTCAGTGGAACATTGTTCTGATAGATTTCTCTGTTCTCATTGCTTGCTAGCTACTTTGGTTTTGTTTGTTTTGTCAACAGCATGAGCCACTCACCCATTTTCCTTGTTCCTCAGAGGGTTTTTCCTCTTACATAAACGCATACACAGGTGTTTTCTGAGACTACTCTTTTTTTCCAATTCTTGAATTCTGCTGTCAGATATAAACAACTTTTCTTCATTGCCTCAGGGTGAACACTCTTATTTATCGATCTTTCCTATATTTAAACAGGTCTCTGAGAGTGACAGCGACTGCAGGGTAGGAGAGATAGAAGTGAAGCTTCCTTATGCCTGAAGCCAGGATGGGGAGGCAGAGCTGTGACAGTGCTTTATGTTTCCTCAGGAACAGAATCCCCAGTTGCACTGGTTGTTCTGCCTACCGTGTGGCAGATGAGGAAGTACACCTTCATCCCACACATTTTGTAAAGACAGGTGTTTTCAGTTTACTCAGACATTAGAATTAGGACAGAATAGGACACCCTGTACAAAAAGGATAACAAAATCATGGTGTGCTTGAACAGCAAACTTAAGACGTCAGTGCAGCATGGATAGCCACAGCTTTAGTCTAACAGGCACAGGTAACAACATCAAAATGCAGAAGCACAAAACTAGTGTGGGCTGGCAACTGCAAGCAGGCAAGGTGAACATGGGGGTTCCACTCAGTTCCATACCTCTACAGCGTCAATGCTATTCTCCCTGTGCCAAACAAGTAAAGGGTAACTTAGAACCCAGCCCCACAATTGCAATCACTCCTCTGCTGTGGTGAAGAAATAGCTTGAAGGCTTTCCTTATTCATTAAGAAATCCCTTTGGATTGTTCTGGATCAGCTGCTGCCCAGTCAACATTGCAACAGGCAAATTCAATCACCTGGCACCATGAGGGCACTGGAACAAGATTCTCTCTCACCCCATTTTCCTAAGAACAAATAAAGGTTCAGCAAATTTTGCAGTTTGTTCCACATGTACTTTGTATACATCTAGCTTTGGTCTAAAAAGTAACAATATCCCAGACTCTCTTAAACTTGTAGGGCTCATTTTTTTAGTTTTTATTTGTTTAAATCTCACTAAATATAAACAGAGATGTGTACATGCCATGTACCTGACAAGCTGCTACTGTTAGGAGGATAAATTCATCTTCACATTTATTTCAGTCAATTCTAAAACAACTGCAGCTTGCAACCATGTAAAAACTTTACCATTTCTGTTATTTCATAAAGATGACAATATTTGTGGTCCTACTGTTTACAGGTAGGCTTTGTCAAGAGCAATTACCTTCAGAATCACAGAATTTTGCGACCTTTGGCATATGCATTCGCCAGCCTTGAAAATACAAGCCACTTGAAAATGTTATGAAGATGTCTGCACAACTTTTCTGATGTAGCATGTCTGCAGTCAGATTTCATCTGTGAAATAAAGAACAAAAAGGCAGGCTGTACATGAACAATCTCAGTTTACCAAAATGTACTCTGATCTGAAATGCAAGTAGAAAAACACATTGAAGTGGGACACACGATCCCAAAGAGTTAGAAACAAAGAATACTTGGTGGTGTGGCTGAGTAAGTTAAAAATACGTCTTAGATGTCACTCAGGAGTGTTCAGTTGTAGTGAAGACAGATTCCCAAACTACTGAATAGGTGTCATGTTTAGAGTAATTTCCTATCATATGTATGTATACTTGTGTGTTTCAACAACGGTTTGAGGAGGTTTTTTTTTTTAGGGACACAAGAAAGAATCAATTTTTTGGGGGCCTTGGCCTTGCTGAAGTACCATTTCTCAGCTGCAACTTTTATTTCTGGGGATATTAGTCTAGTAGGAACAATACTGAAACTCATAATGTTCATTTAAAATAAACCATGAAATGCTGAAGATGATCTTTTGTTACCAGTCCAGTAACAAAATTATTTGGATTATGGATTTTTTGGCAATTTTTATATATTTGCAGTTATTGATTGCAAACCCTGAATTTACTACTAGAATAAATCATTCTGTAATCCACTGCAAATCTTCATAAATGATTACGACTAATATGCCATCACTTACATCACATCAGTTTCTTGTATTGGGAAAGATATCATGACGTGCACTCTCCCCATGTATCTGTATTAATATCTGTCTTGTGGGTTTTTTTGTCAATTTCTTTTCTAGGTTTCTCTCTCTATCTGAGCAACAGACGCACTGAGAAACATGCCTGAGCAAAGCAATGATTACAGGGTTGTTGTGTTTGGAGCTGGAGGAGTGGGCAAAAGTTCTTTGGTCTTGAGGTTTGTGAAGGGCACTTTCAGAGAGAGCTACATCCCTACTATTGAAGACACCTACCGTCAAGTGATCAGCTGTGATAAGAGCATATGCACTTTACAGATAACTGACACTACAGGGAGCCATCAATTTCCAGCCATGCAACGTCTTTCTATCTCTAAAGGACATGCTTTCATTTTAGTTTACTCTATCACTAGCCGACAGTCCTTGGAGGAACTCAAACCAATCTATGAACAAATATGTCAGATTAAAGGAGACATAGAAAACATCCCAATAATGCTGGTGGGGAACAAAAATGATGAGAGTCAAAATCGAGAGGTGGACAGCAGCGAAGGAGAAGCCATGGCTAAGAAGTGGAAATGTGCCTTCATGGAGACCTCTGCCAAGCTGAACCACAATGTGAAAGAGTTATTCCAAGAATTGCTAAACCTTGAGAAACGCAGGACTGTGAGTTTACAAATTGATGGCAAAAAAAGCAAGCAGCAGAAAAGGAAAGAGAAGCTGAAAGGCAAATGTGTGGTGATGTGAAATGGCACTGGCAGAAGTTAATCATGCAATCTCACCTGTCTGACAATACTCATATAAAACCTACAGACAGCAAACAACCATGGAAGACCCTATTCATTAGTATCTGTTTTAAAAGAAATATTTTGAATTTCAAAAAAATTATTTACTGTAGTTACTATGAAAAACCCCTAACAAGTAAAATCATGTACTCCACCTTCTAGTGAAAAAAAATCAGGAAGCAAGAGAAGGATGGGCCAGGATATCTAATTTTGTGATTTACAAAAGAAAAGAAATTTCATCCTTAGCATAATGCAAAAGTTTCGGAAAGTCAGCTTCACATTATTTTTGTTTCATATAAGAGCAAGAGACAACAATGCATAATGTTGGAAAAAAAAAACCAACAAAAAAATGGCCATAAAGAAACCTAGAACTATAGAATGCATGCTGAATGGTGTTATGACATCCTTTTGGGAATGTTATGGACAATTCTGTGCAATTTTCACTACTGACTGTTGGGGCACTGTGCATAAGGCAGTATGGGATCTGCCAAATAAACAATTTCACACTGAAAGGAAGTGTGAGGGTAGCAGTTAAAAGGTATGGATGTGCTCTACCCTCGAGCACAAGATTTCTTTCCTGCATGTTTCAGTGTTTGAACTGAAAGATGACGAAAATCCAGCCCCTGTAGGAGAGATGCAAATCATCTTTTCTGGACCCATTGCTTCAAGAATCACTTTTTGCTTCTGGCCTCAATGTATTTCAGAAGAGCAGATGTTTTCCTGTGGAGAATGTCAGATTGTACAGAAATGTTGTACATAATCAAACGGAAAGCTTCCCCAGGGAGGATTGGCTGGGAAGTCCCCTGAAGAAGACTCTATGGGAAAGGCTCCATTCAAATGCTGCTGCTGTTTAATAGTGAATGAAAGGAAAGTCTATTGAACTGGTAGTACCCTTGGAGAGGTGTCAACGTAGTATATAAAATTATTTAAATTACCAAATAGCTGAGTGAAATGTCTTTACTATATTTCAATTAGAATGCTTTTTCTTTCTTGCACTACTAGATCTATTGCCTTTATATTGTCAGAAGGGGTATATATTAACCATTTAAACTCATGATTTGAACTGGTGTGACTACAGAGTCGAATCCTATACCTGGAATTAGGGCCCACAAAGGACCCTAGGAGAGGATTTCCTGGGGTAAGTAGTACAGGATTTGGCATATTAAGAGTTGCAGTCATTACTGTGTTACAATGCAATATGAAGTTCAGAATAGAAAAAGTTGATTTAAACCACCTTTTCAGGGGCAACTGCTCTTTTCAAAACCTTTCGAAGGGGAGTAATAGTATAAAATGTGAGCTTCTCCGGATCTCTCTCCAAAGCTTTTTTAAAACTAAGATGAATGAGGAAAATATATATTCTAATGATAACAAAGACCATCTAACATAAAAGAAGCACATACAGTTTTTAAAAGACACATGTAAGTTGTATAAGCTACAATTTGCACCTTAGGAACTTCTCTGAAATAATAAAACAAACCACTGTATTTTGGTGAATGTTTATGTTGAAATCATATGATGGGAAAATTCAGTCAAGTACTAGTATTATTAGTATGCATGCTGTTGCATTATAAATATCTTCTAGGAGCTGTTCAAATGCAGTATTTACATTAAAAATAGTTACCTTGTTCCTCTTAGAGTTATTGCTTGCTTACCTTCAACATTTCAATCAAGTGTGCAGTCATTTCGGAGGTACATTTCTTTGAGCAAGAATTGCTATTAGCATTGTCCAGAAAAGAGCACAACTTTTATCATTCACTCAGAATAAATTTTAGCACCATTAAAATCAATCGTAACACTACTGCTGATGTCAAAGAATACAGAATTTTGTGTGCTTATTTCATTGCCTCAGAAAATTAGAGAAAGCATGAAAAAAACCTGAAGGCTTTTCCTTAATAGTAAATTCCTGGCTCTTACATGATGCTTTTTCTCCACAAAAAAAGCAAAGTACTTCACAAACAAGGACAGCATCATTATTTTAACTCCTTAGGTGCTGAAACTGAGGCATGAAGAGAGTAAGCAACTACACGCAGGTTACCCAGCAGGCTAGCTGTATACCCAGGAACAAAAGCAGATTTCCTCAGTCCCAGGCCATTGCTCACTCTGCATTTGATCTGACTGCCACTTCACATTCTTGGCTAACTTCCAAACCATGTAAAGAGAACTGTTATGGCTTATACAGCTAAGTTCATCTTTTTCTTGTCAGTCTGTCAAAAGATCAAATAATATCTACAGATCAGGTATGCAAAACATTTAAAACCACTACATTTTGTAAGTCTTTTATAAATATTTAAACATCTATTTGTAAGTAGACGGCTGACAATGCTCATCTTCGCAGCAATGGATTCCACTAATGAAACTGGAAAATCAAAAGAATGATCACACTTAAGGAGTAATGGGTCATATATAGAGGTCAGCAGTACAGAGGTCTCCTGCTGATGCTAATACGCCGGTGCCAAAGGTCATCATGCATGACACATGCTGAAGCAGCCAGCATGGAATAATGACATAAACTGAAAGAAAAAAAAAAGAAGGCCATATAAAGACAAGGATCCTTTTAACATTATTAGTCATTATAAATGAAGGAATTTTTTACGTAGTAAAGAATCTTGCAGAAGTAGAATATAGGGGATCTAATTACTCACAAGCTATAACTGCAAGATATTTCAGGCTGAAATTTGGCCCTGGACTTTCTTTGAATGTGCCTCATAGCAAGTGAGTAGTAAGTTTATGGCAAAGGTGGAAATCAAACAAGTAGCTGCCAATGTCAGGCTTGAGGACCATTTCCTTTAATTCCTAGTTGATTCCTCACCTGCTACAAAATAAGCCATGAATTATTTCATGGACTTGCATGTATCAAAGCAAGGCCAATACAGAAGCAATATTACTTGTGGACCACAGATTCGAAAGGGAACGTATTTTATACCCTTGCATTCTTGTCCTAGTTTATACTACTAGATTTTACATATCTTGCATACTTGTGAGATGGTTTAAAGCATTTGTTTTGCTATTACTTACACAATTTATTTTAACACAGAAAAAACATTTTAAGTTAAATAAAGAAAATGTAGAGCTTTATTACATTTTGTGTTTAGGAATGTGATATGAGTATAACAAACTCTTTAAAATATACAGGAAAAACATTGCATATTTAAGCCATGTAAGATCTACAGTGAATTTTGGCAATCAGAAAACATGATCTAGACAAAATGACTCTTTACAATGCATGTTTTTTCTATGTATATATGAAATATTAAGGTATATAGTTATAATGAAAATGTGTTGTTGCAATTTCATTAGCAAATATTTTATTCAAAACCTCTGGATATGAAGTAATTTGTGCCTACAAGTTTCTATGTTTCTGGTGATCTGAACATATAAAATAAAGTTTTAAATGGAAACACAAGTTTGGAAGAATCCTTATTGATGCCTGCATTGTTTATTACATAAGTACATGAAGTATATAGTTTTTAAAAATTTCATGCAGTAAAAGTTGCAAAGGCAATTCTGTAAGTAAATAAATAACTACTTACAAGTTAGGTAGTGTCCTAAAGTCTTCAGCTGTACAGATCAGATTCCTGAAAAGTCCTGAGAGAACTGGAGCAGTATCATCTTATCTAACATATACCTTTCTTATATTATACTGTGGCAAACAGCTACACTTCCAAAGCAATATGCCTTCATAAAACACAGATTATCCATGGGTGTATCTTTTGGCCATCAAAATGCAAAATAGTTCTGCAAACTAGCCTGTATTTTATTATTTATTTTAAAATAACAACAGATGAAACTCAATGCTTGTGAAAATTCAAACTTATTGTATGGATCCTTCTATTCCTCCTCATTTCTATCAAATTCCTGATGTTTTTGCAAAGTACTAAACTACTGCATTTTATGTCAGCACCTGTTGAAAAAAAAGGTCAAATATAATACTTCTCGCAGGTCACGAGATGTGGTAACACTTGTTCAGTTCAATAATCATTTCTGTATATAAGGGAGGGATCAACAAACAAGCTTGAACACTCAGGCATATTGGTAGGCATTTGAAGCAGTGATGAAACATTGAGCATTAAATTCAGTTTTCGTATCACTCTGAAATAATTTGACATAGTAGTCCACAAAGCTTTTTATTTTTAGTAAAAGACACCCTAGAACTCCTAATAAATAATATAATTCATTTTCTTCTTTTAATACACCATCATTTACTATGCTTGGCCCTGATTCTGACACAGCCTACTGTGGAAAAGTGAATGTGCCCAGTCAGGGTCCTGGTGTTTGTACAATATACTCAGTAACTGTTTTTCAGATGTTTGCCCTATAGTATTCCACAGAAGCACCACAAAATTTGCCTCCCTCTGGTTTTTTTGTCATTTGTTACTACTTCCATTTCCTATGGGAAATATTTTCATTGTTACCACACCCTCATTAACTTGTGAATATATACTTGTCATATTTAGTTCACTGGCATTTTAACTGGCATGTACCACACACCTTTGTGGTACATTTTCTAGTTAATTCACAGGTTTATTTCATGCAACAAATGGTGCTAAAGTCCAGCTCTACTAAAACTGCAAAGAGAGGGAGAGAAGAGCTTAAGCACCTTTGAAAGTACATACCTGGATGCTCCTTGTGAAGGATGCAGACTGCTCTAAACCAGATGGATATGGGGTTTAGAGAAAGTATTAAGCCTCTTCTGCTTCCTACAGTTTACCTTGGTCAAGCACCACTTTACATAATGAGTCAGAATGGACTTACTGAAAATCATAATGGAACTGAAGCAGAAAAGAACATTTGTTGTTCAGTCAGATGTATTTATTCCTCATTCAGATGCCAAGAAAAGGCACAATGGATCCTACAAGTACATCTCTATCTTGATACTCTGAAAGCTGTGGATGACATCATCTGCCACATGAAAGAAATAAAAACTGTATTTGTATTAATTTCAATAAAAATAGCAGGAAGATGTGTTTTTCCATAAGGGCTGTATGGCAAATATTTTTTTCCATATATAAGAGAAGAAGCACTTTACATTAGCTTTCAGAGAGAAATGGGGAGAGCGTGGAGGTGCCAGTCACTTAACATATACCTGCTTTACAGCAACTTTTGCTCAGTGTTAAAGATCCTTTTCATCTGTTCCCTTCCACATCTGGTTCACCTCCTGCTTCTGGTCAACATGGTCCTTAAAAACAGACTATTGACCTATTTACTAATTTATTCAAGATTAGGCACTCTCAAAATTCACAACATAATGGCATTGTATGCTTAGGCATATTAATTCCAGATATTAACCTGTGGGCCACCTGTCACCTGTCACAGTTGGATCATTATAATAAAGAGGTAGGAGAAATATAATTTGGTGGGTAGAGTGCGAAACGGTAAAGCTGAAAGTTCTTACATGAATTTACTATTGCTCAGGGACTTCTGAGATCAAGGAGGGCTCCTAAATGTATTTTAAAACCAAAAATCAGTATTCTGTAGTCGCTCTGAGGTGCACTAATGAACACTGCTATTAGGGACATCACAACAGTAGGTTATACAGGAGAGAAATTGCTCAGGGATCAACAGGGAAAAGGGCAAGTGCAGTCCTCTTTCCCACCATGTAGGAAGGGGCAGATATATTTGACAATGAGAGCAGATGGCCTCTGCAACCATGACCAACCTGCAGCCTGAACACCATATCCTTTCCTTCTACAAACCTCACACCTGTCATGGCTAGCTTTCCACAGTGAATTTAAAAAATGACTGGAACAACAAAGTCTAAAACAGCAGCAAGGGAGAGCAAGGTAGTTTTATAGAAGCACATCTCCAAGTGTCCAAATAATCTCTTTATATACGACTCTGTCAAGAGCATGTTCACATACCAATGAATGGTAAAGGACTGTATCAGAAGAGGCTGGATTATGCACAGTCTAGGGATGCTGAATATAGTGGAAGGGGAATATGTTAATTTCAATGGTAATGTTTAGGAAGGATGAAGTAAAAGAAGAAAAAAGTCAACTGAATATACTCGGAATTATCCTAACAATACAATCCGTTAGGTCACAGAACAATCACACAGAGAATGTAGCACTTGATATGAACATTACAAAGCCAGGATAGGGTAAAAAAAAGGAACCTAAATTCTGCCCTCCCTTTTGCTGCCCAAACCATATTTATCCATCCTTGTTCTCCTGTTTCTTTCCAAGCTCAAACCTGATTTTAAGGGGAGAGAAACCAGCCAGACTGCCTTTGCTACCGAGAAAATATTCCCTTCTCTGCTGGAAATTGTTTATAGAGCATAGAAAGAAGCAAGGCCACCACTTGGGCAGAGGCACTGATGTGTTTTTTCCCCTCCTACAGAAGTAGATGTTGCTACGAGGGCAGCCTTGTCTGAGAAGGGGAGAAGAGCAGACCCTGGGGCCAGCACTGCTCTGAGACATGCAGTGAGGCTTGAGGTTCCCTCTTTCGCAGTAGGTGGGGATGGGGACAGGAAGCACAGCCAATCATTTCTGCCCTGGCAGACACTGCCAATGCTGTGATGATCATAGCAGAGATTAACTTATAGAGCCCAGCTATAAATTTATGGAAATACAGTTTAGCAAATACCTCAACAGATGCAGATGCAAATGCCTTGCACAGAAGTAATGTAGCAGCTACTGAAAAGAACAAAACCATATTTGGACAACAATTAATAGGTAAAGAATATGTACTTACTGAAATATTTCCTGAGTACAAAAGGCACTTACTGTATTCACTGATTAAATCAGTGGATGCACGGCTCCACTCTTTATCCCACTTGTAAGTCTAGCCTGGACCAGGCCAAAATTTGTAGGGTTGACAGTGTGAGGTAAGTATATATATGGTATGTTAGCCCAAGGATATAAATAAGTGAGATTTGTGAGGTGATTAAAGAAGAATGTGACTCGAAAGTAATAGCTGCAGGCTTTATTATCATAGAATCATATGATTTATTGTGTGGCCTCTATTGGCTGTGTTTTTAGTTACAGCTCTGTATCTCTATAAATTATAGTCTAAACATTACTGGGTGACTTAAGTTACACAGCACCACTTTAAACTTCTTCTGGAAGATAGACAATTTAGCATAAAAAGTCAACATTGCATTGCAGTCAGGCAGATTATTCTGTACAGATGTAGTAAGCTAGTAATTATAACAGTATTCTGTTTATTGTGATTTCTTTAGTCTGTCAGTTGTGTTTCTGTGAGAGACTGATCTGAAATCAGACTCCACTGTCTATTGTCTCAAAGACTGGTATAAGAAGCTGAGATGGGTTTCCACCATGACTGAAGGATGAGTGGGAAAGAATATTCTTCCGTCCATTGCCTTGAGAATTGTTGTGAAGAATTGAAATGGGACTCCACCGATCATTGCCTCAGAGATGGGTGGGAGGAGTTAAGACACTTCCATCCATTGCCTGGGAGAAGGGAGTGAGGAGGTGAATTGGAACTCCACCATCTATTGCCTAAGGAGTGAATGGGAAAAGCTGAGATAAGACTCTTCTGTCCATTACTTCGAGGACTGGTGTGAGGAATTGCTGTCCATTATCCCAAGAATTGCTGCAGAAACCTGCAGTTGAAGAGCTGGCTGCAAGACCAGGGAAATGTCCACCAGGAACGTGGACATGAAGAACATAGGTACTCCCTCCAACTCATTATAAAAGGGGAAGCAAGACATCACCAAAATGGGTGCCTTCAAGGTGACACCAGAAGGATGCCTCCATGAGGACACCCACCTCTGATGGACTCTTGGGTGACACTCTGCTCTGATACTGACTATGAACCCTGAAGAACTCCCACCATCAATAACAACGGATCCCTGGGACACTGCTGGGTCCATGGCGGTGACTCTCTCTCTCTGTGCCCCAAATCCTTTCTTCATTTTCTACCTTTTTTCCAATCTGTCCTATTGCCATCCCCTTTATTGCAATAATTTCCCTCTTCTATAATAACTGTCTTTTTGTAATCTGTAACGAAAATACTGACCAATTATGGTACTTGACCTTGTTTGCATCTTAATTTCACTCTTGGGATCACTAACTGAAACATGGTCTGCCACTGGGGTTTTCTCCAGTCAGACCCTGACTGTTTCCTCAGGAATTAGTGCTCTTCTACTGGGTCTTTTTGAGCTAGGTTAGGAAAAAAAACTTTCACGTTAGTACCATTTTCAGCAAGACATTTTTAGAGTGCATTCAATGGCAATTAGAGTTTGGAATTCAACAGAAGAATTTAAGTCATTTGTAGAGACAGTACTAGTCATCCCATTTCCTACACGAATATGTTTTATGGCTTGAAATGTCACTTAAATGGATATTTTAGAACACAAACCAGAAGCTTGAATAGAAACAGCGTTACCTTCTTTCATTTTAACATTCATGGAAGTATGTATATTTTCAAATTTTTCTGAATACCAGAGGCCAAATTCATTCTTAGATTAGTTTCCAGTAGATTTGTCCCAATGTTTTCCAGATTGTTTTCAAGTACACTGTGTTTAGTACGGTAATAACAGAGTTGGTGTTGTTACAAACAGTAGGTTTTTGGACTCTATGGTGGTTTATGGTTGATGTTTTCCGTATAGGGAACTACCAAACCAAGAGAAAGATAAATCTGTAAGTTACAAAAGAGGACTTTTACAAAATGTTTTCCTTTTTCTAACTCATTCTTTCTTTGGTCTGTAGCAAAATGACTAATATCTATGTGTCAAAATTCCTTAAGCATGAAAGTGGAACAAGTTGGGTTTTCTTTCCCAAGGATGCAGAAAACTTATGGAATATATAAAATGAAAATTTTATTTCTCTGTGCTCTTTTAATGCAGTTTTATAAAATAGATGTCAATTTTTGGAAACCTAACATCTCTTCCAAACTTACAACATAGGGTAAAAATCTGTTCCCTTGGGACACATCAAAATTTATCCCCTTGGTTCTCATGTTATCATTTCAAAATACTCCTGTGTCAGATAAAATAACTCTTGATCAAAAATAACTCCTACTTTATTTACTAAGCTCTCTGCTGTTGATAATGACTGAAACTCCACCACAGAAAATCCACAGGAGCCACAGGGGGGTTCTGGAAGGGCGGTCTCCTAGTTCTCTGCCTCTACTTGAGAAGAAATACGCAGTACCTTCTCAGTTCCTCTGAATTTGATTGCTTTTAGGTCACACATGCTGGGCCCCAGCACAGACCCCTATGATAAAAGCACAGGCAGTTAGCTAGCTGGCAGCTCACACTGAATATGCCAGGCACTGCTCATGCACTAAAGCTGGCAAGGAGAGCATTCACAACCCCAGCCATCAGATACTTCTGTCCACTGTCTTCACCCTAACGTCCATCACGTATCATTCTGCCCCTTCTTTTTGGAGGCTGCAGGCAACTTCCTTTTCACAGGTCTAAGGTAATGAGATTCATCATCATGCGTACCAGTGTAAACACTGACTTAGAGATAAGAAAAATTATTTTTGGCTGGGGACATGAAGTTTTGTTTAGTCAGTAAGGTATGACATTATTTATGTATGCTTTGCAGGAGATTTCCTTTTTAGAGGAAAAGATCTCTGGTGGTTGGTTTTATCTTTGAAATTTAAAGAGAAAAGATCATGTTAGATGAAAGCTTTCTTGAGTGCCCATTTAAAGCCAGCTTCCTGTGAAATAAATTTGGAGTTTTCTTCTCAGTCTAGAAAGGAACGTTAATTTGGTATATAAAACGCCTGACTTTTGCTTTCACAGACATGATCATCTTTGCTTACTGAGAGGAAGACTAAACTGACAAATGGTCTTAATTGCACCACGGTGTGAGAAAGGGAGTAAGCAATTGAAGAGCAAAAGTTATTTGCAGGGGGTGATGTTTTGCCTATTGATTATTATTTTAATCTTAATTCCACATCTGTGTGAAAAGAGACAATATTCCCATTAGCATTTCTGCATTGTAAAGAACAGAGTTCAATCCTTGAGAGAATTTTTTGGGAAAATAGAGCAAATTAAGCTCAGTAGGCTCTGGCTTGAATTTGCTCACTGACTGAACATGTGCATTTGTTCTTTGATAAAGACTGACTATTTTGAAGTAAGTATAAAAATAGGTACCACTCCGTTTCTGTTCCATAACTTTGGCTAAGATTAGAGATGGAAATCCCCCAAATTAGTGGAAACAGCTCAGCATGTCTAATTTTTGGAACACCATATTTCCAGACAGCAAAAGCAGACATTCCTAGATATACTGGGAAAACTTTCAGTGGTCTTGACACACCCAGACAGTGTTCAAAGAATGACAATAAATGAATATGAATGGTGATGTTTCTGAGAATAATAGTGATCAAAGACCTCCAATAAAAATTATATTCTGAACCTTTTCCACTCGTTTTCTTCTTCTGGAATAATAAGAGGTTCAGATATAAGCATTTTCCATTGATACAGCTGAAAGAGATATGTACAGCATAGTGTTTTCATATTACTTTTTGCATCAGCAGACCAACAAAAAACTTTGTGCTGTTTAGCACATGGTGAAAATATCACACAAAGATCTGGTTAGGGATTACAAATCAGTAAATGATCGAATGTAACTCTGGGGTTTTTGTCTCAGTCTAGTGCTTTCTTTCCAGTGGAAAGAGTAATGGCTTTAAGAAACCACCAAAAGAAGGGCAGAATATGATGAACGGTTTTACACAGGCAGGAAAGAAACCAACATGCAGAGATTAACAATAAAGGAATTCACAAGTGAATTAGACAGACAGACAGAGGAGGTGCCTCTGTTCTTGTTCAAATCACTGACACTATTCTGGATTTGCACAGGTTAAACTAGAACAAAATCTGACCGAGGAAGTAACACTGATGGAAACGCATTCAATAACAAGTGAAGCTTTTCATATTTGATGGAATTTTGGGTAAATGATTTAAATGTTTCATGCATTTGTGGAATGGGAAATAAAGTGGAAAGTTGTCATCTGAATATGGCATTTTGAAATAAACTTGGAACTTAGTGCTGTCTGAGGAGACTAGGTTTGAAATATGGGGAAATTTACCTATAAATCATCTGTCTCTGAAGGCTGGAGGTACATGGTGTCTTCCACTTATTTGTAGCTTATGTGAACTGAGCCAAAGATCCCAGCCTAGCTCAAACAGCAAGCAGATGTCCACATTTCAGGAGCCATGTCATTTTCATAGGCTTTTTGACTAACATGAATTATCTTCATGAATTAACTCAGTTTTTGAAAATCCGTCTTTAAATGCTGCCTGTTCATTAGTAATCCTTTCTCTTTAATAATAATGAAAAAAATTATAATCAGAGATTTTTCTGATGTTTGTGCAGATGAGATGCAAAATAATGGTTCAATTAGTGGAAAAAAGTAGAACAAAATTGAAGCTTATAGTTTGTTAAACCTTTTTGCAACTGACTATTTCAAGATCAAAAACACATGTAAGATTTATCACACAAACTTTGAGATATGCTGATGTCCTGGGTTTAGCAGCAGCAGTCATTTTTTCTCCTTCTTGGTAGCTGGTGCAGTGCTGTGTTTTGACTTTCGGGCTGGGAACAAAGCTGATAGAGGTGATGTTTTGGTTTGGCCAAGGACTTTGTGAGTCTCATGCTCTGCCAGGGAGGAGGGGAGGCCGGGAGGAAGCAGAGACAGGACACCTGACCCAAACTGACCAAAGAGGTATTCCATACCACAGCACGTCATGCCGAGGGGGGAACTGGGGGGGAACCCGGAAGGAGAGGGGGTCGGCCGGGTCGGACTGGCGGTTCGGCGCGTGGTATTGTACTCCTTTCCTTTGCTGTTTTCTCTTATCATTGTTGTCGTTGGTGGTAGCAGTGGTGATTCGTATTGTACCTTAGTTACTAAACTGTTCTTATCTCAAGCCGTGGGAGTTGCATTTCTTTTTGATTCTCCTCTCCGTTCCCCCAGGAGTAGGGGGAGGGCAAGAAGGGGGGGGAGTGGGTAACAAGCTGTCTGGCTGTGGGTTAAACCACGACAGTTCTTTTTTGGAGGGCCACTGCAAAAGCCTACAGCACCCGGGATTCCCAGGCGGTCTCCCATCCAAGTACTAACCGAGCCCGACCCTGCTTAGCTTCCGAGATCAGACGAGATCGGGCGTTTTCAGGGTGGTGTGGCCGTAGGACCCAGGACAGCTGACCAATGGTATGCTTTTTGTATGATAGAATTTTGTAATTGATATGCATGCATTTTTTATTTTATATTTATCTGTGAGTTTGAATAGTTTATAAATGAAAGAACATCTTTAAAAAGATAGTACACTAAAATAACACTCCTTTTTCATCACTTCAAGTAATTATAAGCCCTTCTCACTTAAATAATGAAGCAAGAGACCAAGGAAAAATGTATTTTTAAATCCGAAAATATTAAAATGGGGTTGGCCATTACAAATGTGGGAATCCAAAGGCTAGCTGAGAAAATAATACAGCAAGAATCTTCAGTCCAGCAAGCCGTGTAAATGGCAAATTCTCTTTCTTTTTATAAAGCAGAAAGTAGAGAAAAATGTAGCAAATGGAGTATTACCATCTGTAATAACTGTCAATCAATAGGAAAGAAATGATAGAGAGTAAGATAGCAAAAGACAGTATGGGTGAAAGTAATTGTGATACAAAGAAGGAAGATAAGCAAAATAAAGACAGCATGCGTTTAGGAAAAAGAATAATGAAAAAACAAAAAGACTTCAACCAGCTAGTGAAACTTCTAAGTATTATCAGTGCAGGCCATTTGAAGGGCCAGAGAAGAACAATGGGCATAAACAAGACATCTAGAAATCCTGATCTATGCTGAATAGATTCAAAAATGGTTTGGGCCAGTATGGGAGAGCTGTATGGTAAAAGCTGCATTAGATTCCAACTGTGCTAGTAAATGAAGAGAATAAACTCTGTTGCACATCCACTTTCGCAATTTTTTCAGTAATCTGAGCAGGAAAGCACCGAAAAGGAGGCTGAGTACAGAGACTGACTGAAGGATCTGTATCCTTTTACCCTCCTCCTAAGTGGCCAAGTGGGGGAAACACCAACTGATGGGAGAGGCATGCATACCAGTGGCATCGCTGCTGTGGCCCCCAGGCACATCCTGAAAGCCCTCACCAGTCTGGTTTTCTATTGCTTCTGTGATCTGTAACAGTCACTGAGTACAGCTCACAATCATCCTGGCATAAATACAAACTAATATTGCCTTTCTTATGCACTGCTTTGCAACTGGCATATTGTTACATTAATTCTGTTAATAGTAGGAAAAATGGTGGTGGTGAAATGCATACAGTATGCTAACACATGATACACTAAATAGGACACAGCAGCAGGCATATGGAGCAGCAGAAGACACCAGCAGGAGGACTAGTGGACAATGCATTGTAGTGACTACAGAGAACATTAACTCCTGATGTTGTGATCAGTAGTTATGCTTTAGAATATATAGAGAATTAAAGAATTATAGAATGGTTAGGGTTGGAAAGGACCTTAAGATCATCTAGTTCCAACCCCCTTTCATGGCAGGGATGCCTCACACTAAACCATGTCGCCCAAGACTCTCTCCAACCTTGCCTTTAATACTGCCAGGGTTGGAGCATTTACCACTTCTTTGGGCAACCCATTCCAGTGCCTCACCACTCTCACAGGCAAGAACTTCTTCATTATATTGAACCTGATCTTCCCTTGTTTAAGTTTGAAACCATTACCCCTTGTCCTGTCGCTACAGTCCCTGATGAAGAGTCTCTCTCTGGCATCTTTGTAGGCCCCCTTCAGACACTGGAAGGCTGCTAAGAGGTCTCCACACAGCCTTCTCTTCTCCAGGCTGAACAGCCCCAGCTTTCTCAGCTGTCTTCATACAGGAGGTGCTTTAGCCCCGCTGTCATCCTTGTGCCCCTCCTCTGGACTTGCTCCTACAGTTTCTATGTTTTAAGTTAAAAGTTGTTACCTTTACATGTTGTGTATGATATTTTGATTCATTATGAAGATGAGTGCTGTTATAAATGCTGAGCTTAAGTTAGACACTGGGTATTTTAACTTCTTTTATTCTTTAAAAAATGCACAGCTGAACTGCTAGTGGCATTCTTTCCCAATAGAATCTAGATATTGCTAAAGATAAAATAGAGACAGAAAATCAACCCTGAGACTGGTATGCTTAATGCTCTTTTTTGTTAAGAATATTTGGTTGTTGCTTAAGTTTTGCCCTTTTGTATTCCCCTTTAGTTAAAAGGAAGACTAATTTTTCCTGGGAGATCTTCAAAACAGCTCTTCTTTTCCATCTTTCTTCACCTGTTCCTGTGGCTAAACATTCTTGGAAAAAATAAAACAGCCAGTGTAGCTTTCTTTAGGCATTGTAGTTCTTCTGTTACAATTGCTGTATATGTGGCAGAAAAATATTGTCTACCATTTTCTTATGGGATTTTGTGTTTTATCAAGTAAGACTAGCACCCTAAATATAATTTATTTTACTTATCCTGCTAAAAAAGATATGATCCAACAAGAAAAACTACAACCAGTATGTAATCATTAATGTAAGATATTCTCTCTTATCTTAGAAATTGTATCTAAATTTGACACAAAAATATATTCTGTAATGTCAAAACATAAACATTTGAATACTGTAATGTTAGGGTTGCTCCACTCCTTATTGTGAGCTCTACTTAAAAAAAAATAAATACCAGCCTATTATAAATATTAGGATATACACTTGAAATTTCAGCTCAGAGTGATTAAGGGCTTCTTCTGGCATTTGGACATAATTACTATGATGTGAAAGAAAAATCCCCACCTGGTAACAGTTTACCGTGTTGACGGCTGTGTGGACAGGAGAATTGTGTTTCACTGCATTTTTTATCTTTCATCATCTGTACTGGAAAGGAGTGCATCTGGCATAGGATTATTTCTCGGGGTTTTTTTGTTGTCTTATTTTTCCAGATATGAGGAAAAATAGATTGGCTTTAGTCATTTTATGAAACACAAACATCTTTGCCAGCAAAAATGATGTCAGATTTATTTTATGAGAAATCTGAAGCATGGTCAAATAAGACTCTATACTTTAGTACTATAGAGTACTACAGAGTACTATAAGTACTCTATAAATTACTTTAATTCCATATGAACAATATGATTGCTATAGCAAGCAATCTCAAAGGGAGATTAATCATTATAGATCCACTGAAAAAAAAAAAAAACTAACAAACCGCAAAGAAAAATCACGTAACCCAGAAAAACCCAACAAAATACACATTTAGAGAGTTAAGGATCTGTCAAGATGGTTAATAACTGGGTGGCTTAGTTTTTTCTTAAAGTGCTCTCTGTTTATAATTTTTTTTTTAATAATCTTTAAAACATTACGGGAAGGGGAATTACACCTACAGGAAAAATACCAATGGAATTTGAAGATGTTCATCCTTTTTTTTTTTTTAACTCTGCTTTATTTCTGTTGACTGGAAAAAATAAATTTTATTTAGCTGGCATGTTTTACACGGGTTCTTTTTTCTCCCCTTTAAAGAAAAATTCTTGGTGAACTTGAAAAGTGAAAATCTTGAATGCAGTGCCATTGGTTCAGCACTTCACATGTCTTCCACGTTTGAATATTAGCATGTGCATTCAAACACACATGATACTTTCAGATGCATACTACTGCAGTGGAGACTATATTAAACAATACAGCATATGATGTTGCAGATTAAAAAGCTGTTGATTTTGTGAACAGTATTTTTTTCCTCTAGAGTGTGATTAAAAGATTATGTTAAAGAGTACATTAATCTGACATACATTTTAATTAAAATTAATTTTCTGTGGCCCATATTTGTTACAGCTGACTATTAAATAGAATTATCCACCACCTTTGAAAGCCAGTTTGCCATGAAAAAGTAATATTTCTTTTAGAATGACAATTTTTTTGTGCACTGATTTAAATGTACTGAGACTTTAGAAAAAAGTAAGGGCTGTACCACATTTCCCTCAACATACATGAGACAAAAGCAACTTGCTGTGTGTTTTCATGTGGGATATCATCACTACCTAGAGAGGCAGAATAATGTTAATGTTAAGGTTTCGTTTCATTTCTGTGTGATTTCTTTTCAGAAGATCTAGAGCTGTTTTCCAACATCTGCAGTGTTCTTCTGCCTATCTAAAGGATGGATAGCCAGATCATATGCTAAATTCATATATAACAACAAAGTTGAGAAGAACTTTGCAGAACTCAGGGTAAAGAAGATGAATGTGCAGAACCTTCTCTGAGAGTTCCAAGGACCTTGCTTTCTTATTCACTGCTTGTATGTCTGAGAAAAAGGGAATTGCTTTTTCCAAGTTTGGTAATATTTAACTGCAGAAATAACTACTGCTTGAGATGTCACCTTCAAGTATAAATCAAACCTATTGTTTAATTCAGACCTTCTGGTCAATGATTTAGACTGCAAGACAATATAGCATCTAGATACTACTGTTCTAAAAGCAGTATTTTTTGAGTATTTAGGGCAAAAAAATGCTGGTAAAACACTTTTAAATGAACTGTGGAGTTGTTTCACAATTTTTTTTTGCAAAAGTCATTAACTGATAATCAAGAGCACTACTGATAACTTAAGTTGCAGTTTTCTGCCTAGGTTAATATGGATTTAATGTTCTGGCTCTGATGCAACGCAGTAATACTGCAGAACTGTTCTCAAGATAGTATTTTAAAAAAGTCTTTCACAAAATCATAAAAAAAGCCCTGCCAAAACCTATAACACTTAGCAAGAAAAAATTTTTGCACTGATTAGTTAGGGACAAATTATAGATGTGGTAATTGTATCCAACAATTAAATTGTCGTCCTAAATTTAGTTTCTACCTTCTGCCCAGCACAGTATATAGTTGACCACACAGAAGTATGTGAGCTGTATATGGGGTAAAAAACCCAAGTCAGCCATATAGTCTTCTGGGATTATTGTTAGTCACAAAATATACACTGCTAACAACTATTACTACTTTTGGAAGAATGCCATGTTGAAATCCTTTAAAATATTAGTTTAAACACAGATTCATACATAAATCCCAATTTCATGTTAGCAATACAACACCTACTATCACACCAACCCAAACTTGGTAATAAGGAAACAAATATTTGTGCTGTTTAGCAACTTGTTTGCACTGGTCAGTGATGTGACTTTATATTAGTTACTTGACAGATTTCTTTCACAGTCTGAGGTAGAGCCAGTTTTCCTGTTGTGAGGGCTCCTGCTGAGCTCCTTTGTTTTTCTTGGGAATGTATTTAGTGGGAAGCCAACGCATTGCACAGTGGATGCCAGTTTTCACTTGATGATCTAGCAGTTTCTCTACATAATTATAGAATCATACAATGGTTTCGGTTGGAAGGGACCTCAAAGATCACCTAGTTCCAAATCCGCTGCCATGGGCAGGACACCTTCACTGTCACTGATCTCCACTCAGATATCGAGCCAACTGCTCTTCAAATTGAAGAAAAGTACCAAATCTATAAGCCAGTTCCTATCCAGATGGCCTCAACAGGATACAGTTGATCTTGAGAACACAGCCAAAGGAAGATGAGAAGTTGAGGGATGCCTGCAGCGATTACCAGGGCAAAAAGATTTCTTCATTATGAGAGTGGTGAGACATTGGAACAGGTTGCCCAGAGAAGTTGTGGATCTCCCATCTCTGGCAGTGGTCAAGGTTAAGTGGGGTTTTGCCAGCCTGGTCTAGTGAAAGGTGTCCCTGACCATCACAGGGATGTTGAAACTAGACAATCTTTAAGATCCTTTCTAATACAGACTATTCTGATTCTACGATTCTGTGACAGCAAGTCATTACTGGAGTAGGAAAGTAGCCATGGCTCTGGCACAGAGATTTCAGCTGGAAAATGTCTGGTGATATCTTCAAGAAAGAAGGTGAAAAGAGGGGCAGCCACAACAGAAATAACAGTTAAGCTATTCACAGTACATGAAAACTTTATATCTAGTTATTTTCTAACAGCTCATTTACTGATAGATGAATAGACACATTTATAGAAACTTTGGCAGAAAACCACTACCACTTCAAGTCATGTCCATGCCAACAAATTAAGTGAAGAGCTGACAACATCTGACATATGAAGAAGTCTGTGACCAGAAAGCATAATGCTAAATGTCATGAAAAAGATAAAATACATTTGAAATCTGCTGTAATGCACAGAGGCAGTAGTAACACTCAAGGACAAGCAGTTAGCTGTTCCAAAATCTTTGTGAAATTTACTGTGTAAACATAACTGTTAGCACCCACCTAAGTTTATTTTTATAGATTTATTTTTACTTAACTGATTTTAGTTGGTTAAGGTGATCTGAGAAAATACAATTACAACTAATACATTTCTTTTGATCTCCATCTGTGTTTCCTGTGTCCAAGGCTCTTCCAGGACTGTTTGCTCTTCCAGGAAGGCAGCAGCAACCGTTACTATGTGACAGAGCAGTTAGTTAAAATATTTTCTTTGCCATAAACCATGTGGTAAACCAGTTAAAGTTGATGGGGAAATTATATGACACATGGTTATCTACAGTGTAAAATCTTTACCTTTCACCACTGTCTTATATTATTAAGGGTGCAATTCTTGCTCCTCAGTGAATGGACTTGCACACTGAAGTTGTCAGGGATATAAATTGTGATTAATTTCAGAAATAACTTCACATAGGAAGTCATGTGTAGAAATCTCAGCACAAATATAAAAAGCAAGTTTTCAATACACATACTGGAAACACTCATTGCTGGAATCTGTAAGATCTTTTCACCAATGAGAGGGGATCTGATGAGTACCTTTGGTTCTTACTGTGAATTTTCCTGGATTTTTTTACTCCGTCTCAGGAGTTAGAAAACTGCTAGCATCACTTTTCAAGTATCATAGATAAAGTTCAGTTTATTTTCTCAAGATAGATTATAATGGTTTGTTGCTTTTCCACTAGTATCTTTATGATGTTTTCCATTATCCACAAACTTTAAAAGCAAAAGCAAATTGTCAATAAAATGAATAATAAAACAGAACAATTTCTTAATAAAACTATATCTTGTATGTGCCAATCAATATGTTTAAAAGTTGATATGTCAGATAAAAAAAAAAATTGTAATCTTTTACCACTGTTTCAAGGCCAGTCTAGTAAACTCCCCTTATACTTAATTGGGTGACTTACTGCCTTACTTCACAGATTGCTTTTATAAAAATACTGTAAAATCCACAGCAGTAAATCACATGATAATCAGCTTAGTTTAGATCCCCTCCCCCATATTTCAGAATAACTTACTTCTATAAGCATAATACAGATCATTGTATAAGCTTTTATAATAAGGTTTCATTGTATAATAAGTTTTCATTTTTTAACCCAGGTGAGTCAGCTACATCTTTAATAAAAACCACTTATTTTTATACATTTAAGATTAGTTTTCTCCTTACAATGGTCTTTGAAATGAAAATTTGGTAACACTGGTGACACTACAATTTGCTCATACTGCTGTCTAAGTACATGCTTTAAAGTACAGTAAAATAGCTAAGTATTTTGACATAGAATTTGGAAGCATGTAATGAATATTGCCAGTAGTCTTCAAGAATCACCTCAAAATCATAAGCTTTATGGTAGAGTAACCAACTGAAGAAAAATCCAAGCAGTCTAACAAGATCAAAAAAATCCCCTTTAGAAACATAGTGCTTTTAAGATAAATACTAATGTTTTATAGGGCAGTATGAGGGTTGTTAGTATTAATATTTTTCCCAAATTTCTGTTTTTTAATGTTGTGTATAATTTTTATCTTTAAATACTTAGAACACAGATCAGAAAATTAACCTGTAGTAAAAAAAAAAAATCAGGCCTTTGATGCAATTCTGGGAAAAAAAAAAAGGACTCCAAAATAAAACTTGGCATACTTGAAAAAAAAAAAAAAAAAAAAAAAAAAGCGAGTGCATATATACCAAGGCTGTATACTTTGCATGTAGCCACAGTATCCCTCAAATATTTAGCACTTTTTACTGCACATAAGCAGAGAATAGAAGTCCAATTACCCTTCCTCACAGACAGTTACCAGGGGCAGAGGACAAGATAACACAAAAAATATGTAACAGAGGAAGGACTTGTATGGATGTAATGTAGTTACTGTGTTAGTGCTCTGATCACTGAACTTGATTTTACCAAACCCCTTGCCGTAAAGACTGAGGCAAAAAACTTGTTGAGTACCTTGGCATTCTCCATGTCCCAGGTGACCAGGCATTCATTTTCCTTCTGGAGGAGACTCAAATTTTTCCTCATCTTCCTTTTACCCCCCTGTACCTATAGAAGTTTCATTGTTGCCCTTAATGTCTTTGGCCAGACTGAGTTCTGTCAAGGCTTTAGCTTTCCTAACCTGATCACTGGCTGCTCTGATTATTTCTTTATATTCTTCCCTGGCTACTCATTCTTGCTTCCACCCTCTGTAGGCTTCCTTTTTATGCTGGAGTTTGTTCAGGAGCTCCTTGTTTGTCCATGCAGGCCTCCTGTTGTTCCTGCCTGACTTCTTCTTTGGCAGGATGAATTGCACCTGCGCTTGCAGTAGGTGATCCTTGACTACTGATCAGCTTCCTTGGGCACCTCTTCTCTCCAGGGCTTTATCCGACGGTACTCCACCAAGAGCTTGCTACATGCCTTCCTTTCTGTCCTAAGGACCTCAAGCTCCACTGTTCTCCCTGTTGGTCCAGCATTGCCCCCTCCTCTCCGGTTCCTCTATCACTGGGAGAAGGAAGTTATCAGCAGGTTCCAGGAACCCCTGGATTGCTTGTGCCCTGTTGTGTTGTCCCTCCCATAGGTACCAGGGTGGCTGAAGTCTCCCATAAGGACCAGGGCTTGTCAATGCAAGGCCATACCTATCTGTCTATAAAGGGCCTTATCCTCTTGGTCTTCTTAGCAGACCCTCACTGTAATGTTACCTGTCCCTGGCTTCCCTTTAATCCTGACACATAAGCTCTTGGTCAGCTCCTCATCCATTCCCAGGAAGAGCTCTGTGCACTCCAGCTGATCACTGACATACAGCGTGACACTATGGAAGTTTGCATAGTTGTATGAGTGTCTACTCAGAAATTGGTGTCTCCTACTAAGCAGAAGAAAGAGATGATACATTGGGCAGTCAATGACTTCATCTGTATATGAAACCAGTCAAAGTGTGAAATAACTTCGTTTACGGTCCTGTCTATGAGGACCAGATCTTGCCTATTAGGAGCAGCTGTTTGTAGTTACAGCTCTGAAGAGGGCAGCGGCATGGAAGCAATAACAGCATGTAGGCTGCAAAAGTCGGTGAGATACTATCAAAATTTTGGTCCATTCGGTCAGCCACTGGCTGTAACATCAGGAGTGTGGTTTGAGGGTGCTGTGGTGCAAAATCACAGATTGGTAGGCACTTCTGTAGGCCACCCACTCGCACCTCCTGCTAAAAGGAAAGAAAAAAATCGAGGGTACATCATGATGTTCAAAACCTTTTCCAGTCAAATCTCCACATCTCTTAAAAGTTCCCCAGTAGCGCCTGCCACAGTGTCTAATTTTGATTTATTTTTTTTTATACTGTAACTTATACCTGCTACCTTTCACCCTCTCAATGTGTTCTGCTGCCCCCTGATGAGTGTGGCTCTACACCCTCCCAGACAGTAGCTGAAGACAGTAATAAGCTTACCCCATTAACTCTCTCTTCTTAAGACTGAACAAACTCAGTTCTGTCAGCCTTTGCTAGTGAATTCTGTGCTCTAGTTCACCAGCATCTTGGTGGACAGACATCCTACAGTTTGACAATATTTTCTTTGTAATGGGAGGCTGGAAATTGAGCATAATAGTTCAGTGAAAGGCTTATGAATACTGAATAAAGGAAAATAATCACTTCCTTAAATCTGCTTCCTATGCTTGCCAAAGCAGCCCTGTATGCAGTTAACCTTCACTACTGGAAAGACACTTTGCTAATCCATATTCAACTTGTTGTGCACTAGGACCCTGACAACTTTTTCTCCGAAGTCCCCTTCCAGCAGTTATTCTGGAGTATTGAGTTTGTCCACCCCATAGGCATGATTTTACATGTGCGTTTGTTGAATTTCATGGGATTCTTGTTTGCCCATCTCTTCAGATTACTGAGGTTATTGATCTTAGTTGGTCCCTTTGAGCAGAACTTCCTTTCAGTTTATCAACTGCTCTCCATATCTTAATCTTATTGTGAACTTCCCAAGGAACTACATCCCATTATGAGAGTTGTTAAGGATATTAAGCACTATTGGTTTCAGTAGGAGCCCCTGAGGAATGCCACTTAGTAACTGCTTTCCAGGTGTTGGCACTATACTTTGAGTGTGACAATCTAGCCGGTTTTTAACCCACCCTGTAGTCCACTCATCCAATCTGTACCTCTGCAACCTGGCTATGTGGATGTTGTGAGAGGCCAACCTGAAAGCCTGACTAAAGAGAAGGTAAAAAACATCTGCTGCTTTCCACCCAGTGATGGAATCAGGTAACTCATCACAGAGGGCATTTGGTTTGGTTGGCACAATCTGTGTTTCATAAATCCAGGTTTCTAGTCTTGTTCTTTTTTAATACACTTTTTTAGATAGAGACCTTTCGTCTATACTTTTCAGGAGCATGTGATAGAGCATACCATCAACATCTAGGTACTCCAATATTTCCTTCTGACACACCAGCCAAGCTGTGCGCTGAGTGTGCCCTCATAGCTTGGCATACAGGAAATATGATGCTCTCAAAGTTGTCTGCAGTGCCAATTCGGACATATTGGTTAATACACCCAGGTATGCATGACAAAGGAGTACTTATTTCAGTTTAGGTGGAAACTGCTCTTCTCCAAGTTACTTGCATGCAAACTGGATTAGGCTTCAAATCACAGAAGCGGTTATTTGGGTTTTGTCGGAAAGAACTATTTTGTCTCGCTGTTCGTTAGAACATACCAACATTTATTCTGATATTCATATCTTATGCCATTCCTATTGCCTTAAAGAGTGCATTATTTTTATACACTAATGTAAACCCTGAGGCTTCATAAGGAGAGTGATCTCATATCCTTTAAGTGTTACTTTTTTTACCTCCTGACTGTTGGATGGCTTATTTTCAGCATAGGATTCAGAGCAAGACACACCATGCCATGGAGAACAATATTTAAAAAGCATATAATCATTTTCAGACTTTCTTAAATTGTACTTGGAGCCCAGCCCAATGCCTGAATACACTTTTTTTTTTTTTTTTAGATTAGATTCAAGGCACAGCTTATTTTTTTTTTTTTCTTTCAAATAGTGACGGTTTTCCTATGCTTGCTCTGAATGGGGTATTTGTCATAATGCTCTGTAATTTTAAACCTAGTCTATCAGTGCCCCCAGTTTAATTACAAAATTGTTTACATTGTTCTATTTTGCTCAATTAGACTGTGCTGCTGACATATACATTTAACATTTTGCTAGAATAATTGGATTAGAATGTTTTGCAGGGTTAATGGCTCTCATTGTTAAACAGAGCATTACTTTCCCTATCTGCCATCTGTAACAGCTCGCTAGAAAAACAGAAATTGAATTTCATCTAGCAGTGGGATAACCCTTTCATTAAAATAGTCTTCCTAGAGACAGAATTAGATTCAATGTGGGGTTTCTAGTTTGAAAAGGTTTTATTTCAGTGGTTTTCAATTTTGCTTGAGAAGGAGGGCTTTAACCCAGGAGGTTAGGAACTTGGCAGCAAAATAACCAACAGGACAATTAAAAGGAAGGGGCTTCCTCCAAAACCTGATGTTCGCACCCAGAACTGCTTCACAGCTCTGCAGGCGACTAATGGGACAAAACCCACCACAATGATGAGCAGCCAGTTGCTGCACCAACAAACAGGGTCTAACTCTCAGTGCACCCAGGAAAAAGCAGCAGGTATGGTAGGAGGTGACTCTATTTTGAAAGGCACAGAGGCACCAGTCTGCCAGCCTGACCCCATCTCAGGGGAGATATGTTGCCTACGAGGGGCTCAGATCAGAGATATTTCTGACAGGCTGCCTGGTCTACGAAGTTCTACTGTCACCCACTCCGTGGTCCATGTGGGTGCCAGTGATATTGACAGCAGTAGCCTGGGAAGAATTAAGGACTATAGAGCCCTAGGTGGTTAGGGT
Source organism: Neopsephotus bourkii (assembly GCF_033783945.1). Classification (NCBI taxonomy): domain Eukaryota; kingdom Metazoa; phylum Chordata; class Aves; order Psittaciformes; family Psittacidae; genus Neopsephotus; species Neopsephotus bourkii. Next base: position 209,653 of record NW_026901275.1, read on the forward strand.
GCTGGAACTCAGCTTTCTTGTCGATCCTCCTAGTCAAAGGTGAATCTGGTAGGTTAACAAACGGTTAGAAGGGTGGTGCATATTCAGGGGTTTGGTTCTTAGAGCATGGGACTTGCTCTGGGAAGCCAGGTCTACTGGAAGTTGATGTGGGTTGTCTTAAGGGGAACAGCTGCCTTGGTAGGAAGACTTGCCAGGCTGGTCAAGGCAACTTTAAACTAGATGTGCTGTGGGAGAGGGGCATCGATCCATCCCAACACTCCCAGGCATAATCCAGGGTCTGTAATGCATGCTCTGGTGATGCAGAGCTACTCCAGCCACTCCAGACAATGAGTCAGCTTTATTTGGAACTCGGCTAAGATGGCTCTATACAAAAGCTCATCGTATGGGGAATAAGCAAGAGGAATTAGAGATGTGTGCATGTCTACAGGGATATGATATCATTGGCATCCCAGAAACATGGTAAGCACCTCTGTGTGAAGACAAGCTGAGAAAGCTGGGGTTGTTCAGCCTGGAGAAGAGAAGGCTGTGTGGAGACCTCGTAGCAGCTTTCCAGTATCTTGTTTCCCCTCTCCTCCAAACATTTCTGAAATGTTTATATGGAACACAGTATTTAGGAGGTTTCTTTTGTACTGCGTCCACCTAACACATACTCTTTAAGTTTTGCAAAAATGAATACTTCATTTTGATATAGATGTTCTGGATAGAGGTACTATCAGCAAAGCGTTTGACACGGTCTCCCACAGCATCCTTGCGGCTAAATTGAGCAAGTGTGGTCTGGATGATCGGGTAGTGAGGTGGACTGTGAACTGGCTGAAGGAGAGAAGCCAGAGAGTTGTAGTCTATGGGGCGGAGTCTAGTTGGAGGCCTGTATCTAGTGGAGTACCTCAAGGGTCGGTACTGGGACCAGTATTATTTAATATATTCATCAACGATTTAGATGGGGGAATTGAGTGTACTATCAGCAAGTTTGCTGATGACACTAAGCTGGGAGGGGTGGCCGACACGCCAGAAGGCTGTGCTGCCATCCAGAGAGGCCTGGACAGGCTGGAGAGCTGGGCGGGGAATAACTTGATGAAATATAACAAGGGAAAGTGTAGAGTCCTGCATCTGGGCAGGAACAACCCCAGGTTCCAGTATAGGCTGGGGAACGACCTGTTAGAGAGCAGTGTAGGGGAGAGGGACCTGGGGGTCCTGGTGGACGACAGGGTGACCATGAGCCGACACTGTGCCCTTGTGGCCAAGAAGGCCAATGGCATCCTGGGGTGTATTAGAAGGGGGGTGGTTAGTAGGTCGAGAGAGGTCCTCCTTCCCCTCTACTCTGCCCTGGTGAGACCTCATCTGGAATATTGTGTCCAGTTCTGGGCCCCTCAGTTTAAAAAGGACAGGGACCTGCTGGAGAGAGTCCAGCGCAGGGCAACTAAGATGATTAAGGGAGTGGAGCATCTCCCTTCTGAGGAAAGACTGAGGGAGCTGGGTCTCTATAGTTTGGAGAAGAGGAGATTAAGGGGTGACCTTATTAGTGTATATAAATATATAAAGGGGGAGTGTCACGAGGATGGAGCCAGGCTCTTCTCAGTGGCAAACAATGAAAGGACAAGGGGTAATGGGTACAAATTGGAGCACAAGAGGTTCCACTTAAACTTGAGAAGAAACTTCTTCTCAGTGAGGGTGACGGAACACTGGAACAGGCTGCCCAGGGAGGTTGTGGAATCTCCTTCTTTGGAGACATTCAAAACCCGCCTGGACACGTTCCTGTGTAACCTTATCTAGGTGTCCCTGCTCCGGCAGGGGGATTGGACTAGATGATCTTTTGAGGTCCCTTCCAATCTCTAACATACTGTGATACTGTGATACTGTGATACTACGAAGATTCTTACATGTACAAAAAAAAAAAGACATCTGGAAGAAGGTCTTTTAATTCTCATTCTGTGATCTAAACCATGCTCTTTCTCACAAGCTGGAGCTGCTCCAATTAACACAATTAACAACTGTCCCTGTAAGTACTCTGTACAGCAACACCAGAACCTATGAGTTCTGAAAGCTTGAATTATCTTCTGGTTTCTAGACCAAATGTTGTTTCCTGCATTTCTAACCTGTCTTGCCCTTTTGTTTATCTTTCTAAAATACAAGTTGTCAGAAGTGCACATCATACTAAAAATAGTCTCGCCGCATTTAATGCAACAGCTGTAATTTCTTTTTATATACCCAAATCCAATGATTTACACACATACTAAGACCTACATTTTCCCTCAACAGTCTTTCACAATCAGCTGCTGATTGGCTGTTACAGACAGACCTTTTCTTATTTCGTCATTTCCAACAGATGTGTTCTTACCTAACAGAATTGCTTATTATTAGTCTCTAAGATCTTGTGTAACTGCATGTTAAAATCCTAAACCAGATGTACCCAAATCTCAAATATTTAGGCCAACAACAGTATGCAAATGGAAAGTAGGATCTTTTTAGCTAATCCTATGATTGTAGCAATGTACACATCTCAGTATTGACTGACTACATACTCTTCATGTATGCATCAAATTTTAACTGTTCTTAAACTTCTTTTTAGAAATGACAGCCATCATAAAATACTGACATAAAAAAACCCAGCCAAGGATGAGGTTGAACTGTGGGACTCATGAAAACATATTTTCTACTAAATAGATAAATCTAATTATTTAGACTTTGTGTTAAGGTCCCTAACAGCAGCTAACAAAATTATGTCAGTGTTTGCATTAACATAGTGTTGTCTACCTTTACCAACAAATTTTTTACTGGAGACCAAGTCCAGCAAGACAATAATGATTTTATGGAGGCAGCTATTTTGAGGGAACATATCAACTCAATGAACATGATGAACTTTGACATATGCACAGTGCATTTCACAAATCAGTAGTCAAAACCAGACAACTCTAAAGTAGGAACAGGCTAAAAAAAAAAGAGAGGAAAGGGTGTAGCCAAATAAAACAATCAGTCAGTCTTCTGCCAGAATGAATTCCTCTGCCAATAGGCAAAGAAATACAATTTTTAAATTATTTATTTAATTATTTTGTTATTTATTTATTTCCATGAGACTGTATACTGAAATGCAGAGAGATATTCCTGTTCCATGGGGGAAATATTTAACATGAGGAAGTGTGAGAGCAACACTATAAATGTCCATTTAAGTAAATAAAAGAAATAATGAATAGGCTAATATAAGATTGCAGGATACTGGGGTTATATGATATCATGTAATTTCTAAAAAAGCTTCTTATAGTATCTTTATAGCTTTTAGAATTATTTGTTTTTATAGAAGTCAAAACTTTACAGAAGGAATGAAGAAAAGCCAAAAAAAAAGAGTTTAAGAGCACAGTATCAATTCCCACTCAATTTTGATCATCCACTTAGAATTAACTGTAGCTTATCTAGAAGAAGCAGCAGGAGGTAATAAGTTTATCCGTTTTAATCTAATCCAGAGTGGGAGTAAGAATCACACTAGTTTAGAGCAATGGAAAACAAACAACCTGTTTTCAGGTCTGACTTTAAACTGAAGAAATATTTTTTGTCTTACAAGTTTCAAAATAATTAATAAAAATAAATTAACAAAATAAAGTGACTATCAATTTTTAGCTGAAGTAAACCCTGTTCCACACCAAGACATTTATGCAAAATATGAGACAAGAAACAGAAAAATTATTCTGATGTATTGTGGAAGTTACCCAAGTATTCTTACCCAGTTATCCTTCATGAACTCAAGTGAACTTAAGGCTTATAAACACAGAGCTTGTGAGTAGCAGAAATAGACAGGACAATCACTTTGACATGTTGTGTCATTACACTTTATGTAGCATGGCCTCAGCTCCTGAGCACTTTGGGGTTTTTTGATATGAATGAGAACCTGTCCATTTCTTTTCTGTCCATTATTGTTCATTCTGTTGTGCTTTTCTGAAATGTTGAGAAGATAATCCTCCTGAGGCAGAGAGCATAAAAGCTCTGCTTTTGACAGCAGAGCTGCTGCAGTAACCCTACAATGTGTCATTAAGAAGTCACCCACTTTAAACTTGAAAAAAGCAAGTAGCTCCAGCTAGGCTTATGTTGTAATGTAATATAGTCCTGCTTCACCATGTAAAGGAAACAAGAGTGCACCTTGGCCTGCAAGTAAATACCACTTCGTAGGCACTCCCTTAGAAATACTGAATGGCTTGCTGACATAAAAAGTAATAAATTCTTGAAGTGATTAAAAAAATGAATAAATTACCAAGTGGAACAGTAAACATACTCTGTTAACAAAATAGTTCAGCTATATTTAAACCTAGGAGAATCAAATACTGTATTTTCATTTTATGCCACGTTAAGTTCATTAGTTTCAGTTTTAGTTTGATTTGCTATTGATTCTACATCCTTTTCCAAGCTAAGGGTTGCCTTTGTGTTTTATAAGAATGAGAATACATTCATTTTACATACATTAAAAATCTCTAATAAATTAGAAATTAGGGCTTCATTTTAGCTGGAATGAATGACATCCTGTTATTGGTCACTAGGCTACATTTCTTCATCAAAAACCTGTCACTGCATTATGGAGGAGGGGAACGGTTGGTGGAACTGAACATATGATTTTCTTTTTTTCTTTTTTTTGTTAAGTGCTGTTTCATTATTTGCTGTTAGATGGCATTAAGGTTGCAAAACAGAGACGTTTTATGTAGTAGATACTCTGCAAGGGAACAATATTTCTACTGTTCTGCTTTACCCTGGATGCAATACCAAGGAATGACACTTTAAGCAGCCTAAGTGGTGAAACAATTGCTATCTTTAACTTCAGTGGCTGGGAAGTCTTGCAACCATAGTGATAAAGATCACCAGCTAATAAATTGCTTTTCCTTCAATAAAAACTGAAAGACCTTTATTACTAATTCTTGACCAGACTACGTAATCGCCTGAAATACCAAATTTGTTGTACTCTGCGTCTCTACCAAAGCTGGATGTCTCCCAACTTGAGAAGATCTGTGCTGTTTTTACTGTTTTGCTTCATTATCAGTTCAGAATGAAGTTGCTAGTGTTCAGTTGCTAAAAGAGTCATCTAGATTTCAGAATTTTCATGAGACTGCGTATTATAGAAAAAGAACACTGTGGTCTGTGGTTTTGCATAATTTTAATTTGCAAAATGCCGTCTTTTTCTGGTCTTTTCAATTATATTGGGTGACTGAGGTTTGGGTTTTTTTAGCTTAGCAGCTATTTAATAAAAAACATTCCTACCTAGTGAGCTTTTACAAAGAACCAAATTAACTCTGTAATTTGGATGTTAGTGCATACTACTAAAGATACAAAGCTCTTTCTCCTCAAGCTGAAGCAGTACACAGTGTCCTTTTCCAAGGAGACACCCAGCCTTGTTACAAGAGTTTCCCATGTCCAGTCCTAGTGCTCCAGCTGGTGCCACTCAAAGCTTTTTCGTGGCACTGGCAGAAGAATTGCTGGTTGGGATTTGCAAGACCTCCTCCTAGACTTTAATCTTTCCCTTCCACTTCTATAGGGTGTACATGCCCCTCACCTGCCCTGTAAGTTTAGAAAATGTCCCTGTGCACAGTTGCAGTACCTAAGGCCCTGGTGCTCTGTACTTCAGAAAGCAAGGGAGGGATACTTCTCAGAGTGCTGTTTATTAATTAAATTAGAAAAAAAAATCAAATTCTGTCTCGGTTGCAAGAAAAAAGAAAAAAATGTGAAAACAAGAAAGTGGAAAACTAGAAATATCAAAATACAGAATTTTTTTGAAACATTTTGGATAGAAATTAACACTAATACCTTGTCTAGAAAATTAAAATAAAAAGTTAATGCTGTCTCTGTTTATGCTACCCTCTGCTCTCAAACACTGTGGTACATTGTTTCAGTGTCAGTCACCACAATTAATTACGCTTTACAAACATGAGTGAACTCAGAAAATGTAGCAATTCTTGACAATATTGTGTAAAATAACTATTAAAAATTGGTTAGTAGGAGACACGATACTAGGAAAATTCATTAAAAATAAATAAAATATCTCCTGCTGAGCAGATGCAAAGCTTTTAGAACAAATTATAGAACCATAGAATAGTTAGGGTTGGAAATGAGCTTAATATCATCATGTTCCAACCCCCCTGCCATGGGCAGGGACACCTCACACTAAACCATCTCACCCAAGGCCTCATACAACCTGGCCCTGAACTCTGCCAGGGATGAAGCATTCACAACCTCCCTGGGCAACCCATTACAGTACCTCACCACCCTCACAGGAAAGAATTTCCTCCTTATATCCAATTTAAGGTTCCCCTGTTTGAGTTTTAACCCATTACCCCTTGTCCTATCACTACAGTCCCTAATGAAGAGTCCCCCCCCAGCATCCCTATAGGCCCCCTTCAGATACTGGAAGGCTGCTATAATACATATTAAGCATCTAGCCTAATTAATTTCAATTTGATTTTCGTTTTTTTTTTTTTTTTTTTTAAGGAGTTCCGCAAGCTCATAGATCATTCTACCTGAAGCCTTCTAGTTTTTTTCCTGCCTTATATGGCAAGGTTAAAATAAATACTGTATAATCCATAATGGTTAGTTTTTGCTCTAGAAAGACCAGAAAGTGTAGACATATGGCACCCTCATAGAAATGCTAGCTTTGAGTTACAATACTTGTGGTTCTTTCATGCAACATTTCATTTTAATTTAGGTAGCATTGATGCTTTATGTCTGTAAAAAAAGCACTCTGAGTGTGATGGTTATAGCAAGATTCAATGCATATTGCTGGCAATTTTGTCTAGTTTAGAGATGATAAGGACAAGTATAATTTTCCCATAAATGGAGTTTCTGCTATGATATTTTTGAGATAGGCATGTTTGATTAACTGTTGGTAGCAATATATATAGGTACAAAACTACCTTAGGGAAGTAAAGAAGTATCATAATTAAAGCAGTTTAATTTTACTTATGACTTCCCAGATACAGTTGATTTGTTGCTGCATGCAGTTTGTTTATGTAATAGTATAGCATTTTAAGATTTAAATGCATATTTTATTTCAATTTCATTATGGTTTTAATAAAATAAAACTAAACTATAACCACTAGTCCTGGAATACGTACTCCATTTGCATTTGAAGTTGAGCTAAGACGCAACTTTTTTTTTGCATCAAAAAGGCAAAAGGAATTAAAAAAATACTATATTTTAGCGTATTTTCATTTTAGGAGTAAATCATTTGATAACAAGCTCTTCTGAGACAATTGGTTATGAATCAACACCCACTAATACGCTTCAGAATACTCTCTATATCCATTTATCATTGTAAAAAAAGCTCAGAAATGGCATCTGCATGTTTCAGAAGATTTTTATTTGTAGTTATTAAATCACATTTCCTAATTACAGTGGTCTGAACTGGAAAAACTTTAGATCTGGGCTTTCAATCGTCTCTGATTATTCCTTGAAATATCTTGCTTATAAATAACAGAAACACTAAACACCTCGGAGGAATTTGTGTGGAGGAGTTTTTTTTTAGCTTACTAATTAAATACCTCTGACTGAGATAGTGGCCATCAGGGAAATATAAGCATTGCCATGAAATACAGACTACAGTTTTATCTGCATACACCGTGCCTCACCCCTTCTAGATGTCTGCCTTCTTTCAAAGGAGTAAGTTTGTGTTTATCTGAATCTGTAGGAAGGGATGTTTGCATATACATGGGACTTCAGCACAAAAAGGATCTGTGTATGCCCACAGCAGTATGTAAGTCTGCAAGCAGGTGACATGCCCAGACCCAGGGATCAGAGATGCTGGGATGGGGTAAAAAATGCCTTCATCACATGAAACGCCTCTGTCAGACTAGTTCAGCTCTGATGGGTCGTGAGCATATCCAAACACTGGACTGTCACCAAACGGTTACACTCACAGTCCAAACCCGCACATTGGATTGAGTTTTATTGCAGTTTGTCTTTCTGGGCATATGGTTTCTTCACCTCACTTATCATCAATACTCAGAGCTGCTGAGACGCTGGATTGCACACAGAATTTACAATTCATGGTTACCAGCCTGGGAACTGTTTTATATGAAGATGCCATATCTCAGCCTTTGCCTTAGTTCCTTCATCACTCTTAAAGCTGTTTTATCTGTATCAGGTCCTCCAGGGTCTCCTGACCCTTTTCTTAAAACCTTCTGTCCTTCCAACAACTTCCTGTTAAAGACAATAAGTTACCAAAATGCCTTCCCAAGTAAGCTGCCACCAGGTCATCTGGCATCATCAGTTTGATGACTCCTTTAAACATATGCTATAGAGTACCCTCTCAGAGAACAGTCATTAAGAGAATAACCTCTGCATGATCAGAAGCACATCATCCATGCTGTATGCTGTACACTGGAAATGACTACAAAAGCTGAAAGGCAATTGAAATTTCTAAGTTGTAACATTATTCAGAAAGAGAGAGTGAAAAAAAAACAATGACTCACTGAGAGGATTCCACTCAGCAGTCAAGTAAGTAAGCTATTTTGCATATAGAAAAACACCAGTTTAAATCATTGCCAATTGAGCTACTTTAATAATGATGTTTTCAAATAATAAGTGGTTTGAGGGTAACCATGAAAATTCTAAACACCTTGAAGGCAAATCCTGTCACTGTGAATAAATGAGCTTTTTGTCCAGTACACTACGTAAATCAGGTTGAAGATGCTTCAAGATGCTACAAATTTTCCTAGTTGTTATTTGTTTTTTTCACTAAGATGCTTGGGTTCATGGGATCAAAGAAACGTTTCCTTAGTTCTGCTTCAAAGAAATACTGTAAAATGTAAAACATGAAATGTGAACAGGCTTTTTTGTCTCCTCTTCCCCCACACATCCTTCTTCCTTTTTGCACTACAAGCAGTGCTCTGCTCCTCAAGCTTTTGTGCTTAGTGACAGTGTGTCTATCCTTGTCATCTAACACTTCTAACACATTGTAAGTACCGCCTTTGGGTTGACACAGTTAATTAGGTTTTCTGTGTTAAACAGTGCTAGTCTGTCCCTCTGAACAGTTAAGGTACAAAAATATGATAAAGAACAAACTGGAACATGAAATCTGAAAAGGCCATGTCAGAAAATACTGTCACATAAAGTCGTATCTCAGTTACAAATTCGAGCAGGATTAATTCACTGAAGTCACAGCAGCCATACAGCAAAATCGTTACTGGGAGACTAGTTCTACTTAACTTTGATTTTTGTACACATCTGCAAAACAGCTCTGGTTAAGAAAATATCTTATAAAAGTCTGCTGATGCAGAGGGCTTTGGGAATACAAAAGAGGCAGCAGGGGCCTTTTGCTGTGTAAAACGTAATGAAGATTTATCTTTAGCAGAAGAAAGAGGTCTGATTTCTTCCTCATACGAGTTTTACATTGAAGCAAGGTCACTGAAGTCAACTGAAATCACATCTATGCAGTAATTTATATGACAGGGTAAAATCTTTGAACTAAGCTTTTATAATAAAGGCCTACAGGTGGGGAGCTAGTATCCTATTAGAGAAGAAGAGAAAAAAAGGCAAAGAGGAAAAGAAATATTGAAAGGTTATCACACTGTAGAAAGGTGTAGATTTATAAATCTTGGTACATGTGTATTAAAGGATAGGCAATCTTGGAAACCATAACTCCCCTACCTTATGACTCAGATTCAAAATTAATCATATTTGAGATCTGAAAAAAAGTGAGGTTAACTTTAATTCTGTATTGTTTTTCATTTTTTAATCATGCCAAATTCTCAACTTTAGCTAGTGCCACTGGGGAAACGACAGAGTATGAAAGTAGACTCTTCTCAAACATCTCCAGCGTAAACTGGACAGACAAAAACAGTAAAAAAACCTTTGCTTTTGTCTCACATGATATTCAGCTTTCATGGGTCTGTGTACCTCAGCTGAATCCCTGACCTCTTGAGAAGATGGGAGATGCGCTTCCTTCGCTGCACTTTCACTCAAGAAAATTGTAACTGTATATCACAAACAACACATTTAAACATCTGATAATCAGTACATTAAATGTGCCTACTTATATGAGTGATAAATTAAGTAAAGCTATGCAACACATAATGAAATAATTCAATAGGAAATGCGAGAAAGACTTTGAGTTTAATGAAAATAATGCAAAAAGAGGGTACAAAATGTCAAGGCTGTTAGTACCTAGAGCTGTTATTTGGGGCTGACTATGCAGCAGAATCCCCAGAATCAACATTTGAGCAATGTTATTTTCTTTTATTAGCATCAGCTGAAGTGCATGGTTTCAAACCTGGTCCCTTAGAAAAACACATAAAGAGATTCAGCCAGCATCAAAGTGGAAACCCTTTAGTAGTGCTAAATCTGTAACACAGAAGCTGAACCAGTTAGTTGAACATAGCCATTGAGTTGAACATAGCTGCTTAGTAGTACTTTTTTTTTCTTTTCATGTCCCTTTTCCTGAGGACATCACTAAAACCTGATACACTCTGACACTGTAGGTACAAATGTAAGCTTTCCTTTGTAATACAGAGCTTCTACTGTCTGAAAGGTACAGTGCCTTATTTGAAAGACAAAAGCCTTTTTGTCACAATGAGCACTAATAGCATTTTGTATACAGCATCAACATCAGCTTCTCAAGGTTGCATATTCAAATCAATCCTTTTCAGTTTAGGCTCTTGCCATTTGCTGAATTTTTCTGAGTAAGCCTTAAATAATTGGATTCTACAGGGATTCTTCATTCTATTTGTCATTAAATTAAAAAAAAGAGGAAGTAAATATGCTTGCTGTGCTACTTAAAAACATAGGCAAGGATAATTAATTGTGAAAAATAATGCCAAGCAAAAAGTAAAGAAGCCATTAATGAAACAACTTGTAATGTTAATCCAAGTGCAACCCAAAAGCATCATCAATTAAGTTTTATTAATTTTTTTAATCTGAGAAGTCAGATTTTTACATGCATACAGCACTCTGTAAAATTGCTACTGATACTGCACCAACTTCTGTGGTCCTTGCATTAACAAATGACTAAATAAGGAGTATATTCCTTATTTTCTGTATATCACTTATTCCGGAGGCTGAGGCTTCATCAAGCAAGAGATGTGGCAATTGGGCTAGAGAGTAGCAATTTGTTCAGTCTCAGAGCAAGGAACAGAATCACTTTTAGCTCTTTAGCCTCAGCCTAACTTTCAGACCACAAAACCATCCCACCTGTAATAGCATCCTACATTTCAGTGAAATGTATTACTTAGATAACAGAAAACAGAGTGAAACGCATGAATTTCATGGGTTGGGGGAGGGGGAAGCTTCACAGCCCAGCACCATCAGCTTGCCTTTACCTGGCAATACACTGATCTGTCAGTCTTTTTTTTCTTCCTTTCCATGAGACTACATTACCAGAAAATATGATTATGTTTTTAAAGTGATGCATTGATGCATTCTGAAATTTATTTGGAATAAAGGATGTGCTGTATGTTTGTGTTTGTATACTATAAATAGAATTATTTTTCTTTAAATATATAACTATTTGAAATCATGTCTGTTAACATTCACTCCTACACCATATCTTTTTAAATCAAGCACAAGAAGGCCATTGCTAAAAAATAAACAAAATAAACTACTACACAAAGCTATTTCCGAAATTGTACACTTAAAGAAAAATCACTTTGCAGGAATATGGCACTAACATGGTTACACTTGTGGAAGCAGTGAAAAACATGTGCAGTCTACTTGTCATATTCACATACTCTTTTATCTGCTGTTTTCAAGCACTACATACTTAGAAATCTCATAATTCTTCCTGCTTAGATTTTAACAAAAGCTATTCTTAGCTGCTTGAATACAAATGAAAGAAACATTAGATAAGATGCTTAAATAACAACTGGAGCAGAGGCTAGAAATTAGGTCTCTTTTCTTCCAAGTCAGTCTCTCAGTACTGAGGCAAAATAATTAGGTTCACTCCAGTTTTTGTTCACTGACTAGAGGCTATGTAGCAGCTATATGCAGCACAGAAGCAACACCAGTACAAGAACAACTTTCAACTTGTTGATACAGACATTTGTCCCTGGAGAGGAAGACCCCTCAAGTCCCTTCAGACTCAAGGCTGAGCTGGGTTGTAGGGCTCCCACACCCTGGGTGAGACTTCTAGTTGATGAATTTTTGAGAAAGAGGGGAACCAGGCATGCCAGGCAATGAATAGACTGTGGGAGGAATAAGTATTTGCACATTCCTTTGTCATGTTCCCTGTGGTGCTTGGTTTATGTCTGCTCCTCTGTTATCACAGAAAAATACATGTGGCTATGATCAGGGCAAAAAGCAAGGCAGGTGCTTATATATTCAGAACTACAAGGATTGGGATGCTCTGGGCAGTCTCAGAAACAGAACTTCACTGTAAATAACAGAGATGTGTTTTAATCCCAGGAGGTTAGAGTTCTGTTTCTGACCATGCCCAAAAGAGTACCATATTGGTTTCCACATTCTTTAGTCTTCTGAAGTGATTTTAGTGCTAGTTAAAATAGAGCAGTCATGGGAGATGCACCCCTGGAACGGGACAGTGACATCATTTGGTTTTAAAACTAGTTTTAAGACCTCTAGTTCTTTTAGACTTTATTAAAGCTCCTTGTATTTTAAATGAATTGTCAAAAAAAAGTGGTTCAAGTTATTGAAGTTATCTGCTTACAGCAAGACATAGTGAATATTCACTGCAAAGAAAGAAGTAGGCAGGAATTAGGTGTCTGATTATTTATAAATTTGTAATCTTAGCTGCCATTAAAAGAAAGTACATTGTCTAAACAGCTGTATACTTCTTTCCAATATTGTGAAATGATAGAGCAGAAATAATTGCACTTCTCTTGTGTTTGAAACTTTACTATCAAATTGATGCTACAAAAGGACCCAGAAAATTGAACTCTTGCTTAAACTGCTTCTCCTCAGATGCTTATTGTTACAGCCTATTAAAACAGAGTTATTTCTGATCAGCCTTTCCCAAATTAGCCCATGGCTGAAATACAGAATACTTTTCTGTAGCAATTGCAAGGCTGTTTTCGTAGTATTTGAAGAAAAGTTGAAACAGTTTGAACTCCAAAACGTAACTGAAGAATTTACCATTATGAACAATGAACAAGGCTTTCTACAAGTGTAAAGTGAAAATCATCTATCAACACCAGAGATCTTTAAGTCACAGGAAACTACTATCTTTTGTTTAGAAAAAGATCCATCTATAGAGGAATAGTGTTTTGGATAATTTTTATTATCTTTACTAAAGAACAATCAATTTTTTAAAGGCTTTTATAAAAAAAAAAAGAAGAAAAAAGAACAATGGAAAGAAACCCACAACACTCAAACCCTTGTTTTCATTCATGACTGATGCAAAATGAAAGTTTGTACAATAAGGAAAATATATCCAAAATTTGCATCTCCAGAACTTTTGCTTACTTCTAGTTTTAAAAGGCAGATTGAACATTTCTGTGTAAATTATAATGATAATATCTTGGTAAAGTTCATGCACAAGCTCAGTACAAGTAGAAAGCTAGTATGAATATCTGGTACTGTAAGCCAAAATTTAAGACTCAGTCAATTAGGATGCAGTTTGGCATTTGAATGACTGCTAATCTTGAAATGAGCTGTATGTATGCAATATTCATGAAGTTTAGTGTTTTTATAAATAAGCCTTCTGTAATGAATGCTTATTGTTATTAAACATGTTAAAGTCTTTCTCAAATGTATTCAGTACACTAGAGTAAGTATAAATATATCATGGACAGACAAAAAATCTATTTTAGAAAAATGAAAAACTCTGGAAAGCGGCATCAGGACAATACTGGAAGACTAATTGAGCCACTAAGGAGAAAAACTGTTGTCAAAGTCCCTCAGCTGTCAGCAGTTGCATGAAAGTTTGAAACACAGCTCTCCCTCCCTCTCCCCCCCCATCTCTTCTGATTCATCATGCATCCTCCAGGCTGCTTTCAGCAAAATAAAACCTTGTCAATGGATAATACCATTTCCTCTAAAAAAAAGAAACAAAAACCCATGGCCAGCTGGCCAGGATTATAAAGGTAAAGCAATTTACCTTTTTTTTTTTTTTTTTCCCCAGCTGTGAAAAAATGTCTATCAGGAATCAACACATAAATCTTTCAGGCCTCTGTCCGTAGCCTTTAAGACTGATTACATTATGCTCGAAATTCCAGTTTAGAATCACAGAATCCAGATCAAGCCCCAACCTGTGACTTGTCAGTGCAGACACCACCACAAAAACATTTTCCATTCCAAGTACTTCTATTAGGACACACGTGTCTCAACACAGCTTATAAATATCATTGTTTTTGAGAAAAAGTGTCTTCCCATGCAGACCATTATCTCCAGTGCTGCAGGTAGGGATGTTGCCCTACTAGAAAAATGATGTGTACTGGATTTATTTCAGTCACAGACACATATATATGAGAACATGTAGATTACTGGGTATTCAGGAACCTTTTGGACCTTTTACATGCTTATGTAGGGAGACCGTGGAAGCATTTATTGCAACTCCTAAAGTCCGTGTGAGGAAGAGTATCCTTTTCTCTTTGTCCTGGGTAACAAGAGGATCGTAAAACCTTTCATCCTGTTCTTGTCCTGAAAAATGCCTTCTCAGAAGCATAGATCCACAGAAAGTTAAATAAGAAGTCCAGCTGAGAAGACCACCTCAGAAAGCAGTGTATACAGACTTCTACTCATCAACATCTTCAAGAGTTGTTTCTTTACAAGTAATGGTATTAAACAAAAAGGGAAAGCAAGAAAGTGTCAACAGTAATAAAGAGGACCACAGTCTTTCCTGAACTGTTTTTCAGGGAAACCTGCTTATAGGAAAAGGAATTATCTATCCTAAATTTCTAGTATAGACAAAGATTATCAGTTTACATATTACTTTTGCTGGACAATTGCTTATCTGCAATTCAGCCTATTGGATACTCAAAACTTTTTTTTGAGGTTTTCTACAAACATTCAGAATGATTTTGACGATACCTGAAGAGATTTAAATCTACGATATGGTATATTCAGTGACCTGCCCATATGAACCTTAGTATGATGAAGTGGGGCAAACACAACGAGGATCATGTGGATAGCTAACACCCTTTGCTGTTCTGGGGCTTACAAGTTTCCCAGAGACCTGTTATTGCTCCCAGTAAAATCTTGATTAAAGGCTCCCTTAAATTAATCTGACTGGAATCAGGGCCCTGGCTGCTTCCCACTCCAGTGATGGTCTGACAATTTACACTGCTTCTGGAGGATGATAAATCTTGTGATGGAATAGATGAAGTCTGAGCTAATGAGTCCAGGAAAATTGAAGGAGAAAAAAGTGTCATAGAGAACGTGATACAAAGTACAATCATAAAAGTGCATCCAGGAATATAAAGGGGAAAAGGAATTCCAGTTAGTTTGCATCTTCAGAATAAATACCCTTTTGTTTCCTTCAGCCTATGAAAGAGAACACTGAATAAATATCCTTATTAAAATTATTTTGTATCACATCACATCTACTCGAGTGCTACAAGCTGCTGTTTCACAGCTGCTAGTTATAAGCTCGTGGGACAAGAGAGGCGTTTTTTGACATTGTTTCTTTACAGCAATGTACTGCTAGCTATACTGCTTTCAGGACAGAAAACCTACCCATTCACATTTTACAGAAATGCACATGCATATGCATTGGAGCAAGATCTGATCTGCAGAGATGGAAAATTAGGTTGTGGAAAGAAAATTCTCAGCTCTGTGACTGCTCCCCTATCATTCTTCCCTGCACCCAAGTAGAAAAAAGTGTTTTCTGAGCTAATCATGATGAATTTAGTTTAATCTATGCATCTAGTAAATAACAGTAATGACCTTGTGCTCCACACCTGCGTGTTTTAAAGCAGTCAAACGACAGCACCAATAGTATTAATCCCTCTGGTAATTATAGTGATCAAAGAAACAGAGAAAAATTGCATGTTTCAGTGGGGAAACTGATGGTTAATTTATTTACTCCCTGGGATGTATTGAGGGACTAATTAGCTAAATCATGGAGGGGGTTTAAAGGTCTTTGTGTTTCCTAGAAAATAATCAATTATTTCATTAAAAAAATTAATGAGATTGTATGTAAAAGGAATGTACAGGCATCGTGGTTTCAGGCTCTTGATTTACTTATTATTTTTAAATGAAATGACTTCCTGCAGCTACATTCACATAATGACCATTAACAGAAGAGGGAAGTGAAGGCTGCAGTGCTGCCCATTTTCACTTGCTGTATCCCACTACAGCCTAGTCTGTATCCAAAAGGTGCCAATTCATCTGGAATTGCATTGGCTTCTGCTTACACTCTACTGCTGGTCTCTTCTCAAAAACCAGCTTTGCTCACAGCTAATACCAGCATCCAAATTATGTGGCCCTTTCACTCTGCTAATTCTTGAACCACACCTGTCAGTTGTTTTGTAGAATTTTAGATGGCACAAGCCAAAAGAACATCAGTATCACTACAACAATTTATCACCATCACCAAGCTCACTGCCTAAGTTCAGTGTCCAGAAATATGATCAGAGCTGATGAGCTTGCTAGTATTGATATGATTTGGGAGTTTACAGAGTCACAGAAATATTAGGGCTGGAATGGACTCCTGGAGATCATCTAGTCCAACCCTCCCTGCCAAGGAAGGCCACCTAGAGCAGGTCACACAAGAATGTGCGCAGGGGGGTTTTGAATGTCTCCAGAGAAAGAGATTCCACAACCTCTCTGGGCAGCCTGTTCCAGTGTTCTGATATCCTCAGTGTAAAGAAGTTCTTCCTCGTGTTGAGGCGAAACTTCTTGTGTTTTATTTTATGGCCATTGCTCCTCCTCCTGTTGCTGGGTACCACTGAAAGGACTCTGGCACCATCCTCCTGGCATCTGCCTTTGAGATATTTGTATGCATTAATGAGGTCCCTCTCAGTCTTCTCTAAACTAAACAGGCCCAGAAACTGCAAGTTCTCCTCATAAGGGAGATGCTTCGGACTCCTAATCATCCCTGTGGCTCTCCACTGGACCCTCTCTAGTAGCTCCTAGTCTTTCTTGTACTGAGGAGCTCAGGGGTGGACACAGTACTCCATATGTGGCTTCACTAGGATTGAGTAGAGGGGAGGATTACCTCCCTTGACCTGCTTGCCACACTCCTCCTGATGCACTGAAAATGTTTATGAGGGAAACTGTGAGAGTGTAACAAGCATCAAGTACTCACAGTGCACTGAAGTTGCTGCTTTATGCTTGTTCCAGACTACTGTTAATTATTCCCTTCTGTAAGATTCACATTCATTAAAACAAAAAAAACCACAAAAAAACAACTGACACTCAGCACTTATACAAAGACTGCTCAAAATTTGCTGACTCTATAGGAGTCACCTTATGTTGTGCTGCAGGATCAGGCGTATCTGAATTGTACCTACTAATTATGCTGCCTACCAGGAAAGCAGGAGGTACACAAAGCTGAGTTAGCAGCTTTTATCCACCATGAACTCCTTCCAGCAGAGTGGTATTGACTTCAGGGAGATATTTTTAGATAATCTATGTCTCCACATCAACACAGTAAAAGGTTGCTGCAGTGGGTACTGACTAGAACTGGGCAGATGATATAATTTTTTAGAGCATCAGAGTAAATATTATTTCCTTGTCCAGCTAAGGTAAAGCTCTGTTTTCATTAGCTGGAAAAAAAAAAAAAATAACCCCCAAACCAACTAAATAAACAACCGCCCCCAAAAAACCAAACCAGAACAGATGCTGGGGTTTGTATTTTTGTTTTTGGTTTGGTTTTGTGTTTTTTTTTTCCTAAGGAAAAGCTAAATGAGCTTTACAGCACTTAACCAGAAGTGAGAAGCTGGCTCCAAAAGCACACTAGGATTCTAGCATTGCACAAACTTTAGCGGGGTTATAATGTATTTTACCAATCTTCTGCTTTATATGCTGTCATGTAAAATGAATACGATGCTGCTGCAAAGAATTTGTTCTCAAAACTTGCTCTCTAGCAAAACTATAACAGCTGGACAGACATCCACAAATCCACTGGGGAGGATTCACAGCCCCAGGCAACTGCCCTGATTTTGCAAGCTGAAATCTGGCAACGTAGCGCTTGGCTGCTTCTGCTGCTAAAATAGTAACTGAAATGAATAGTGAAGATGCATTTTCAAACCAAACCATTTGGACGTATTAATTCTTGAGGAGAAATCCCAAACAGGCATTTAACATTGATTTTAAAACTGCTTTTTAATTAATTAAAACCACATACCTTTGTTAAGATATTTATGTGTTGCAGACAAGAACTGAATGCTTGCAAACACTTGAGCCTTTTGTGTGCAGAATTAAGGCTTCCAGAACATATTCAAAGGCCTTTCCTCCCAAGTAATTGATCTAAGCAAATTGCTGATCTCAGAGAGTGTGGCACAAACTTTAGTGGAGTAGAGGATCAACACAAGATACTGTTGATGTAGTTTACCACCTAAGAACTTCAGCAAGTGCTAGAGAACCCATTAAAATTCAGTTGTTGGCATGAGAAATCAAGACTTCATAAAAAAACAATTTGTTGCTCGCGTGAGACCTCACTTGGAGTATTGTGTACAGTTCTGGTGTCCTCAACATAAAAAGGACATGGATCTGTTGGAACAAGTCCAGAGGAGGGCCAGAAGGATGATCAGGGGACTGGAGCACCTCCCATATGAAGATCGGCTGAGAAAGTTGGGGCTGTTCAGCCTGGAGAAGAGAAGGGTGCGTGGAGACCTCATAGCAGCCTTCCAGTGTCTGAAGGGGTCCTCTAGGGATGCTGGGGATGGACTCTTCATTAGGGAATGTAATGATAGGACAAGGGGTAATGGGTTAAAACTTAAACAGGGGAAGTTTAGATTGGATATAAGGAGGAAATTATTTCCTGTGAGGGTGGTGAGGCACTGGAATAGGTTGCCCAGGGAGGTTGTGAATGCTCCATCCCTGGCAGTGTTGAAGGCCAGGTTGGACGAGGCCTTGGGTGATATGGTTTAGAGCGAGATGTCCCTGCCCATGGCAGGGGGGTTGGAACCTGATGATCTTAAGGTCCTTTCCAACCCTAACTATTCTATGATTCTACGACAGGTGAAATAATACTGGTTTTACCTATAAGGTATGAACCATGTACTGAGTAATTGACAATTGCTGAAGGCAGTGTAAAAGGTCTACTACAATAATACTATTTAAGGATGGGTATGATACAAACATGAGTAATTCTTTTTTATGTTTGGTGGTTTAGTGTAACCATAGTGGTCTTACAGCTTGGGTGTTGGTGGGTTTTTTTCGCTATAGTTTTCCCTACCTCAATTTTCTGTATGATGTAGGAAAGGTAGACTGTTGTTTGTTACATATGTTTTTTAATTCATCTTTGTCCAGCCTTGGCAGTTGTAGAAAAACTGGAGGTGACTGTAGCAAAAAAAGGAGCTGTGGAGGTTTCCTACAACAGAAGGCTAGAAACTTTCAGGGAAAGAAAGGTGTTGCTGTCTAATAGAAGGGAAGGCTCTGCCTGTACATGCTCTCTTATCCCACTGTGGATGGGGTAGTACTTCCCCTGGTTACACATTTCCACACACCTTCTAGATTTCAACTTTAGGGGCTTTATAGGCCTCATCCTTCTATCCTGCTTTTCAGCTCCTCTCTGTAGTTCAAGTGGGCTCCTGTGTATTAAGTCTAATCCACCATTCATGACATGCTGGCACTACAGAATGGCAGCTACATGAAAAAACGTAGGGAAATTCTTGTTACTGGGTTTTGCTTTTCTCATCCTTCTGCATTTAAAAATAAATGTAACTGTGATATTAAATGTAGTGGAGCCTGCTTTCCATTGCCAAAGAAAAAATATTCAGTTTAGTACTGAGATGTTCTTGCTTTTCATAGACCACCTTCTAGGTCATAAATAATCCTCTTGATATAGTTGTAGTCTCCATCAGAGTTCTAGTATCATTGGCAATAAATTCCATTCGTCATTTTGTCTTAACCCTGAGATGCACTCTACTTCTTTCCATGTCAAAAGCATACCTTACGTATAGAGACTTGCCTAAGAAGTCCACTGATTTTTATTGCAATGCCCAGACATTCAAACTGTGATTTATGGCTTTGAAGGCCACAAGGTCCCTTGAAAACTACAGTCTAGCCTTTGCTGTGAACTTAGTAAAGAACGTAAAAGACCTTTTTTATTCTGTGCAAGTCCTTCCTCCATCTGGAGCTCTGAATTTTGCAAGGGGATAATGTCCCTCTACACTATAGGGTAAACAGCATGACATCACTATCACCATGAAATTGAGTCCAATACCAGAAAGATTCTTTCAGGGCTACCTTGTTGGTAAATAAGCTCAGTAGGGCAAGAGTCCATTGTTTGTTTGTTTATGTGTTTTTCTCGCATGGCTCACCAAATTAAGTTGGAGATAAAGGGAAAAAAAAAAAGAGTAGTGGACAACTCTAAACTAGAGGTCAGCACTTAAATAACTGAAAATAAGTAAGAAAGGCTCATCTACTGATGAGCACCTGCTTATTTTGTACAAGAAGTCATGAGCCTGGAAAAAGCACAGGACTTGAAAAATTAACATACAAATACCTTTAATATGCTTTTCATTGTTTTAGGTTGAATGTAATTACCCATGGTAGCCCCCCTGACAGCAATGAACTAAATTTGTGTCAACAGTTACAAATCTTTCTTTGATATCCCCTGCAGGGAAGAATGCAGGTGATAGACCTGTATGTATGTTAGATTTATTTTCATATTTTTAATTTTTTTTATTTTTTTTTTTACAAGGAATTAGCAAATATATAGCAAATCAATTTCAGGGATGTGACTGTTTTTCATCATTGAAGGTTTAAGCCTCAGCAGAGCTCCTGCCTTTTCTATCTCATAATCAAAAAGCAGAATAAGCAGTACAGTGATACAGAGAATTTTTGCATAACCTCCAGATAGTCTTACCCTGTTCTTCTAACTGATCTATTGAGAACATAGAAATTGAAAACAAAGCAATTACTAATATTCAGAGAGCTTCTTGCACAAAAGCCAAATAATCAGTCATCTACATGCTTCAGGGACTGGCTTCCTCACTATCTTTAGAATCAGAAAATCCGAGTGGAATATATCCAAAGATGAAACTACTTTCATGCCACCCAGATGGATCTGTCTCCACAGCATCAGCCTGTCTGACTGCTGATGGGAGTATTTAGTAAATCTCACCGAGGAACTTAGAAGTCCCTAGTGTTAAATAGCACTTTCTTATATAACTGAAAGTTCAATTAATTAAACTTCACAGAGAAAAATATAAAAGAAGAAAAATGCTAAATGTAGGTTAATAATGAAAGAGAATAAAAGGAAAACAAAGAAATATGCTCACCCTGGAGTTTTTAAATCTCTTTTTTCCACTATCAGGAGGGATTAAGTCTTAAAAGCCAGGTAGCCATTTTCGTGAGACAATGACATCCCATAGAAACTGGCAGTAAATAGGCAGGCTTGTTCTATTTCCAGAGCTTGCCTTAGCAAGTAAGGCAGTTACTTACAGAAAAATGCTGTGCACATTTTTACTGATGCAAATCAAGATTCTGTGTCAAAAACCATGGCTCTGTATGTATACACACAAAAAACATCTGTGGCAAAACCCTCGGTATTTTGAAGGGCTGAGGGAAGGGAAGGCATTTTCTCTTTGAGCTACACTGTTTGTAGCAAGACAGCAACTTGAATGAATGCTGTGGATGTGTTCTGCATCACTTGCAACCCAGCAAGGAAAAGAGTGTAAAATCTATCCTTAAGCATGGCATATCCTGTGACAGCTGTTCTAGTGTTCACAGGCTAGTGAGATAAAATGATTTTACTGTAGTAACTGATAACTTGTAGACTGACAAAGCGACCTAAATCCACAGTGAGAGATACAGAAATTATTTGCATTGAAAACACATTAGGAAATAGAAGTTTCTTGCTTCCAACAGCTCTCTGTTAAACATATGAAATGTCATTGCATGTGTTTCTCATTTGAAACAAAATAAAAGGAATCTGGATTAATTTTCCTTTTTTCAAATAATATGGTGATTATAGTTTCCATCTAGCCACAGCTGGCAAAATATGTTGCAACTTACTACAACCGCCAATTGAGTTCTTTCCCAGACTAAAAAATTAACTTACTTAATTTTGATCATTTTTTAATTATTGCAAATAAAAACATAATTGCCTGTGAAAGTTCAGTGTTAGAAAATTAGAAATAACTGAGATGGTGAAGCTGAATTTAGTGTTTGTAACAGGAATGCCATCAGTTTTCTAACAGGTTCAATTACCTCAAAAATCATGAAGTGGCATTTGTATATCTGAAATAATTAGCAGTAATTTTTCAAGTCTCATTGTTAAAATGATCTATTTTAGCAACCCTAACAGGCATAAGAGTCAAAAAGACAAAGCCTAAACTTGTCACCAGTGTAAAAGGGATGCTGCCTCTGAAATTACTTCCATACCTTCAGAGTCACCATTTATTTAGCTGACCTAGATTTCAGCATTAAAAAAATGACAGCACAAACAGCAGACAGCTTAACCTGTGCAATCCTACTCAATCAAAATAAGAGACAGTAGATGACCAGCAACAATCAGAAAAGAAGCAATCAGACAGGTCAGCAGCAGCACCCTTTCATCCTAAATCACACCCTGGTATCTGCAATAGAAGGAAAGGCAACACCCTTCCTGATTTTATTAGACAAAAGCTTCTTTTTTCCTGGTAGTTCTTTTATACCAGTATATTCAACTTTTGATGACTTCAATGTCAACTTAATTTCCAAAACCAAGGAAGGTATGAAAATACAACTTTATTCAAATTCTCAAAGTCCAACGTGAAGCTGAATGATGAATTTCAGATTGTGTTCCAACTTTCTGCCCTGATGCCTGCAATCTTCAAGTGAAAACATTCTAAGAGAAAAAAGAAAAACAACCCCAAAACACACTTGGTAAAGTATTAATATTTCATAAGAAAAACAAATGAAAGATAATCTTCTTATAAAGAAGTAACACTTGGGGATATTATGAAATAGTCTTTTTCAGCATCAGCCATGAGATTTTGTTTATAGCAGGCTTCCTCCTTAGTGTCTGACAGTCTGTTTGGAATACTATAAAAGCTAAAGTTCTTTTGATAAGTGGATAATCCACGGAGTAGATTAAGGTTCTCCTAAAAGGATGCAAATTCCTTTAAATAACAATGACATGCTTTTGTTAGAATTATTTTTTGAAGGGGATCTCTCCAAAAGTCAGACACATCTTCTGAATATCTTTTCAGTAGTGGGACAGTGGAAAGCTTATAATGCATAAGCATGAATATGGCCAATATATTTATGGCTGCTTAGAAGAAGCTGTGGGTGTCTTCCATACCTGACTGTACTTAACTAGTTTGCTCAGGACCTGCATTTTCCTTGTTATTCTGCCTTGGACAAAGATTTCTAGGCAAGCAGGAGTAATCATTATTAGAGTGTGATGAAAGCAGAAAACACAGCAAACAGATGTTGACAAATTTATTACATAGTTGTAGTTTCTTTCGAGTGAAAAAAACCCTCAACCTAGGAATTCCCTATATTTTAAGGTATTAGCTTAAAAAGCCTTTTTGGAGCTGGTTCTAGCCATGTTACAGCCTTCGTTTAGAGACCTGGTTCTCCCTTTTCACATGCAGACATTCACACAGTGGAAATGGAAAGTGGAAATGAAATACTAGTAGTGACAGCACAGCATGCCCACTTCTTGCTCACATGACCTAATTCTAAACACTGAAGAATTAAAAGGGATCAGCTACGTTGGCAAAACTGACTGCAATGCTGCTGTAGGGCCCAGAAAGGTTCTGTCTCTTTTTTGATCCTCTCTTGTAGCTTGCTTGCAGCCTGACACAGACTTCTTTGCATAACATCTTGCTCCTCCCCTCTGGTAATGAATTAGTACCTGCTAGAAACAATGTGAAATGAAGTCCAGGAACACAGCTTGTCAAACAGAAGCAAAAGCATTTGACACACACCCTGAATATTACAGTATCTGTAGGATATAAAAGAAAGAATAAAAGCTTCTTACATGAGTAGAAAAGTACGACTAAATCAACTTTAAAAGGGAAAAGAAATCCACTATGTAGGCATGTGTTCTGGTCTTTCACCACAGGGTCCTAAGAAAACATACAAATTTTCTAGCTTATCTTGCCCCATGTCCCAGGCTATTATTCTGATGTTCTCTGGAAGATTAGCCAGAATTTTGGAAGAGTGCTCCCAGTTATTGCTCCATAAATTTGAGTGTAACATTTAACTGCAGAAGTTAATTTCTTGATGTTCCAATTACTGGCACATACGTGCCTTTTGGCCTGGAACCTAATCAGTTCATCTACATCCTTCCATTTTTTTTTTCAAATCATAAGGAAATGAGAGGAAAAAAAAAAAAAAGTGCTGAAGGCACAGGTAAAACCTGAAGTTTTCTAAATGAAAAGCACTGTTTTTCTAGTTCTTGTTTCTTGTGTTTTCCAGGAGAAAGTCCATCCCCATATTCATGCTGCCCTTATTTGCAGATGAAATGGGACCTGCAGAGCAATGTTGAAAACTATAGTGAGGAGCTTCAAACCAATCTTTTCAGGAAAAGGCATAGTAGAAAGAATTCACCTACTAGTTAAAAGTAATTGTTTGAAGGGTTAGAATTTGCCTTCTGCCATTGTATATGTTACTCTGTGAGCAGAATTACTACATTTCCCCTTATAAATTGACTAAAACAGTGAAATGAATAAGAAATCACTTACTGTAAAGAAGTGTGCCAGCATCTATTCCTATGTTTGCCATGGTAATCTTGTGCTTTTGGATACATGTTAAACCACATAGCAACAGGAATGGTTTTGCTTTTGTTTGTTTGTAAGTTGGTTTGGGGTTTTTTTTTCCTACAAAACAAATCATTAAATTGCAGCTGTTTTTTCCAAGCTGTTTTATTTCATGCTATGCTGCTTTGAATGCTGATCACAACAGACTGAACGCGTGTTACAGACACATAGGTTAAGGAAGCACTTATCTCTCATATGAGAACACTAGATATCCTATCTGAACAAACAAATTTGTACATGGAAGGGAATTGGAGCTCAGGAATCATCATTTGAAGTGTGACAGATCTCTTCGGCATGATTCACTGCTGTGAGTACACTCAGGGCCAGGGGCCACCATTTTCCCAGAAGTCAAGAAAGAAACCATTAATCTGAGCAGAGCTAATGAAATGCTGCCTCTCCATGCAGCTCTGCAGACTTCCTTCCCCTCAGACATACAGCTGTCTTGCCTCAGGTGGGATATCTGCACAGCAGAAATACATCCTGCTCTCTGCAGCTGATTTGCTGTTACGAAAATCCCCTACAGCTAACACGCATGACATAAGGAAAACCAGTTTCTAGTAGGTCCTACAAGAGTCTTTCCACTCTACCTGACCCTTTCCCACAGCTCACTGCTGCCAGAGTTATTTCCTGAGTGGTTTCTATATAGAGGAGCTTCTGTGGTACAGAACGGTCTGCAACGCTTCCTCACCAAGCACCTTCCTTTGTTTATTTAGCATGTTGATTTGACCAGTCCTCTTCCCGTGCTGGAATTCGTCTTTATGAAGGAGTTTCTGTTGGGTTTCGTTTAGTCTTTTCTAGCTGAATGTCCACTTCTGGATGCACACCAGAGTTAATGAACGTGCTGCTAAAACCCACAGAAGGTGAAAAATCACCTGCACCCATAGTCGGTTCCCATGTTCTGCCAGACAAAGTATTAGTCTGCTTTCCTCCAGAGGAAAAGCATGTGACAATAAAGAAGAGGCTCGGACTACAGAGCCTATCTGAAGGTTAGGAACTACTACTAATGGCAAATTTATCCTGAGACAAAGGAAGCATCATGTGAGCCATAATACTGGAGTGGCAAGTGCTACTACCCATAATAAATATGATATATTGCTCCTTCATTCACACTGTGTTTTGTTCAACAAATCCTGTGCATCGAACCAGGGTGGGAAAAGATAAACACACTTACAGTTCAGCATGTCAGTTACATTGTCTCTGTAAGTCTCTCACTGCCTTGAGAGCCCATGAGGAAGTTCACTACAGATAAGCTTTGAAATTCTGAGGTTTATTATTGTAAAATACTTCTACTATATTCAAACAATTTTATCGATCTTATTCAACTGATTATAGTTACATTAATGAACTGCAAAGCTACTGAACTCTCAGGAATTAATTTTCTAGAAGAGGAAAATATGTGACTAATCAGAAACGTTGAATGCTAACCTAACCTCTCTCACTTCAGTGTAAAGATAGCTAGGCCACAGTGAACACTTTGGAGAACTTGAAGTACACTGTATATACTCATGATGCTAAAGCTCAAAACACTTAAACACAAAGGAAGTACAAATGGAAATCAAATTGCATGCACAGCTTCACACTGTGTTTTTTTATTATTCTGCAAACTTCTTCATGGCCTTTGGCATGAAGGATATAAACGTGCCCTATTCATTATGAATCCCCCCATGAAATCACTGACCATACTATGCCTTTGTTGAATCTAAATTAAAACATCTCTGACAAACTCCAGTTTAGTATGCCAGAGTGTGAAGGAGGCAGGCAGCAAGAGTGCCATCATCAACAGAAACACGTAGCAAACAGATTTGCTCTTCACACCTCCCCTAGCTCACATCCTCCTCTCTTACCACAGTGGTCAGGCCACCAGCTCCAAACCTAAACTTCTGCCTCATCACCCAGAAATACCAGCTGCAGTTTACAGATTAAGCAACCACGAGCTCCTGTGGTGGAGATGCTTCTGGACATGGGCTGCAGAAGCATAAGCATGGATGTGGAGATGAATGGCTGCAAATGGTGGCCTTGCCATGCAAGGGCTGCAGCAGAAGCACCTGAACACACTAGGGTGGTGTGTATACAGCTCCTGTGAACAAACAGTGTGTTTTGATTTCTTCACAGACACACCTGAAGATAGCAAAGTTCTTGAACCTTAGTAGCTTCCCCATGTGCTCGAGATACATGCTCTGCCTGGGGGATCAGGAGAGGATGGTCTCTTTTATGTAAATTCCCCTAGATCCAGAATGATTTCTGGACTGAGCTGTGGCCCTTTTCTGAGGCAGAATATGGAGAAAGGCACTGCAGGAAAGCCCCAGTCTGAGCTTGCCTGAGAGGTGCCAAAGAAGGGGCAAGGAGATGCAGTAAGGCAGTGCTGAGCCGACAGCTGCCTCTGCAAAACCTGGAGCAAATCTACAACAGCTGAGTGTGTGGTCACCCCTCAAGGCCAGCTTCAAAGGAAGAGGCTCCCACTTCTGATATGTTGCTTCACCACTGAACCAGTCTGCAACTCTCCGTGTGCATACTCGGCCTCATGCAGGTGAGAGCAGGAGCACTTCTTTTGGGAAAGCTTCAGAAATAACTCGTGGGATAACAACTCCTGATTTTCCCCTGCCTAAATACACTGTGCATGTTTTAACTAAATATTTAACTAAATACGTGTCCATGTTTTAACCTGGGGAAATCTCCCGTTGCCTTTTACATTGTCCCAGGTGTGGTGGAGCCAGTCGGGCTGGTGAAGCAGGGACTGCAGCAGCTTCTCGCAGGGACTGCCTGTGGCGGAAAGTCTTTGTACTACAGACCGCTCCTCTTCATACGCAACATCTTGCTGAGCTGGAGAGATGCGCTGGGACATGTGGTTGGAGGGGGCAGAGGGCTGTGCCGCGAGGACTGCCCAGGAGTGATGGCTACAGTGAAGGAAGGGGTCGTTGTGGGGCTATGGGTTGCAGCCTTCCAGCAGTGCACATGGTGCAGGCACCATGGGGAGGTGGTGTTTGTCCTTCTGCTGCCAGATGGCAAAGTGGCCAGAGTTCAGAGCTGCCTTAAAGCCCCTGAGCAGTTGCAGCTGCCCAAGACAGGGATGAGCTGATGCAAGCAAGGAAAAGATATGCAGGGTTGTTTGCAACAGTGCAGTCAGGGCTACACATCCTCTAGGTATCACTGAGAGCAACACGCATGCTTGGAGGAGATGAATTTGATTCTCAACATAAAGCAGAGTAACTATGTATCTGCCCTAATGTATGTTAATATACCTGCATTCTTATAGATTCCTCCTGATAGCTGCAAACAGATAGCACCATGATACATGTTTGTGAGTAGACGCCCATTACCGTCTGCTTTCATCAAGCAGTAAACACTCACAAATGTTACAATCTGATTTACAGAAGTGAACTGCATCATTTTTTAACAGCTGTACCAGGGACATGCTGCATTAAAGCAACAGAAAACAGGCTCTACACCTCCCTAAAAGAGCTTTCTAAATGACTTTGGATTATTTGGCTTATGTATTGTTGTTGCTATTCATAATTAATGGAAATGTACTTTTTTTTTGCTAATGGAGAACAACAACGGCAAAAAGCACTTTGATTGCACTATACTTACTACACATTTTTAGGAACTAAATGTGCACTTAACCTGTAATTAAGGTTACATAATAAAAGCTTTGTTAATAGTACAGGTGGAGAGTGTCCTCTCAGTATCACATACTGCCATTATACAAAACTAGTTGCTCTGAGGAATGTCTCTTCGAAATGATAAAATCATTTTTCTGAAGGAAAAAAAAAAAAGGAAAAGAAAAATCTTAAATGCAGCACTTCTGTGTTTCTCCACAGCCTTCACACATCCTTGGCAAACTCTACATGCTCAATGAACACTGCATGTGAGCAGTAATCAAAATAATAAACAAATGAATAATGTATGGTGGTCTGAAGCTTCTCCCACTGTTGGTGATATGAGGAATGGAAACAAATGGAAAGAACATCTGCAGAGTAAAAACTGCAGAAGAAAAATCTGAACGCTTTTGTCTGGGAGCTGCCCTATTGCATGATGATATAGAGAAACGTGTGAAAGGGTGCTTGGTCTGTGGTGTACGGAGTTGACTCTTGTTTTTGCCTAGTTTCTGTTCACCTTTGTTCCACTTGGGCTTACATGCTCACGTAGTACTGATTTTCAGGCTTTATGCAGAATCATTAGATGCCAGTATTCTATAGAAAACAAAGGTTATGTGTACAACGACCACGTTCTTTGCTTTCTGTTCTCTCTGAACAGAGCAACGCCTGACCCCACAGGCACATAACTGCTGCCCTGGCAGTACCACCAGAATAGTCACATTGCACAAAAAGTGTTGTGTATTTATATTTTGTTACCTGCCTAAACAATTGTTAAGAGTGTTTCTTATTTTGTGATATTTGCCAGCGTAATTTGAGCTTCAATACATAGAATCGTAGAATCATAGAATAGTTAGGGCTGAAAAGGATCTTAAGATCATCAAGTTCCAACCCCCCCTGCCATGGGCAGGGACAACTTGCACTAAACCATATCACCCAAGGCCTCATCCAACCTGGCCTTGAACACTGCCAGGGATGGAGCATTCACAACCTCCCTGGGCAACCTATTCCAGTGCCTCACTACCCTAACAGGAAAGAATTTCCTCCTTATATCCAATCTAAACTTCCCCTGTTTAAGTTTTAACCCATTACCCCTTGTCCTATCATTACATTCCCTAATGAAGAGTCCATCCCCAGCATCCCTAGAGGACCCCTTCAGACACTGGAAGGCTGCTATGAGGTCTCCACGCACCCTTCTCTTCTCCAGGCTGAACAGCCCCAACTTTCTCAGCCGATCTTCATACGGGAGGTGCTCAAGTCCCCTGATCATCCTCGTGGCCCTCCTCTGGACTTGTTCCAACAGATCCATGTCATTTTTATGTTGAAGACACCAGAACTGCACACAATGCTCCAAGTGGGGTCTCACAAGAGCAGAGTAGAAGGGTAGGATCACTTTTGACCTGCTGGTCACGCTCCTTTTGATGCAGCCCAGGATACGGTTGGCTTTCTGGGCTGCAAGCACACACTGAAGCCAGCCCATGTTAATTTTCTCATCTGTCGACACACCCAAGTCCTTCTCTGCAGGTCTGCTCTGAATCTCTTCTCTGCCCAGCCTGTAGCTGTGCCTGGGATTGCTCTGACTTGGGTGTAGGACCTTGCACTTGTCACGGTTAAACTTCATGAGGTTGGCATCAGCCCACCTCACAAGCATGTCAAGGTCCCTCTGGATGGCATATTTTAGTTTCAAAAAGAGGAAAGAAGACCAGGTGACATAAATAAACTTAGGTTACTTGCGAGTTCTTTGCACCATTCAAAAAAAAAAAAAAATATTCACAATCTCAAAAGCAATTAATATTTTTTTTTGTGGAAGTAATAAATACCAAAGCCTGAGGAACAACTATTTTATCAGTGTACTACAGTCTTTGAGTGATGATTCATCTTCCAGGCATATAGAAATATTTGTAATTATACATAAAAAAACAAAAAGAAATTTTAAAATTAATTTGTGCCCTTTTGTTTTTAGGATTTTGGCTTGACAAATAAGCTTGTAGTTCATAAACAACCTAGGACCAGAGTTCAAAGGAAACAACACTGATTGGAGTGGTTTTGTTGTGTTTTGGAGAACACAGAGTACCATGTATGCGCCATGTGCCCACAGAAGTAATCAAATTCCTGGAAACCTCAAGGGAGAGAGAAATTCTTCATGATAAAACCATATTCTGATATTATGTGAACAAGTAACAAGGGAGGGTTGGATGTCCCTTGGAAGCAGGACTCCAATGACATCAGTATTTCTCTTTAAGTCACCCATTGTGACAGCTGTCCCCATGTTAATCATGACTTAGGCACTAGTCTGGGTAGATGCTTCTTTTAGCCTATCTAGATTTGCTCTGAACAGAGTTAGCAGCTGTTATTGCAGATGGGTGATTCTGTTTTCACATTTCTTACACTTTTTCCTGGTGGAGTTTCACCACTGGCCATCAGCAACAAGAGGGGAGAAACATGTTGCATTAGCTGCAAGCAATATTTTTTAATTAGTTGAGACCTTTGAGAGTCTCATAATAAGACTAATTACAGGCCACAGACTGCAGCTCTCACAGCCACTGTTTAGCACATCTCTGGACTGAATGATACAAGTCACTGTAGATAAAGTTTTTTGCAGGTAGAGGAAAAAAAAATGATTTAGCTCACCTGTATTATTCTAAAAAGGTAGAATTAAACCTGATCATTCAGGAAGTATATTCTGGGTTTTAATGTATTAATAATTACGGAAAAACAAAAGCCTGTGTCATCCATTAAATTGCAGGGAACTTAAAATTTGCATTTCACTCAATTTTTAAAAATTACCTGCATAATATTGATTTAAAAAGCAGACTAAAAATGATCATCATTAATTTTTTTCTGAGGAGAAGAACAGAAACCTGGATGACATAACAGATGCAATTGCACATCATACTAATTAACTGCGAGTTTTCATCAAAATTAATTAGCATCTTATTTGGCACACAAGGTTAGATAAAGCATGGCTATAAAACCACATTTTAATGATGATGAACAGAAAGGAATTTTAATGTGCTGCACTGGTATTAGTGGTTTGCACCTGAAGACAAGGGTTTTGCTAGATTATCCTAAATTTCTGAAACTTGGAGTGTAGCATGTTTTTCTTTCGTCCTTTTTGCAACAACTAAAAGGAAAAAAATAGACACGGACTTTTCATACTTCGTTCTAATCTGCAGTTTAATAATTGACTTCTTTCACTTCACATTTTATGCCAAGGTTGCTTCTGGAGATGAGCAGCCAATCCAGAATGGTAGGTTCAGAGTGATAAGCTAGAGTTGCAGGACAAGACATCAGATAACACTAGTGAATGCAAAGACTAATCATTTTGTCTAGGTCTTCATCTATTCTATCCCTCGATCATCAGTGCTCTTCTAGTTTCACCTGCTTACTTTAAGACTGTCATAAATATGAATCTCATAAAAGCTAACGTTTGAGGCTACCAGCCTGCCATTCTGAGCAGTGCAAAAGTGGCCTTCTGACTTATCCCCAAGGCTCATTTTCAATACATTATTCAGAACTGTCAAAGAGAGACAGTGTAAAAATGACATTGTGGCAAGTCCAGACTATTTGTCACACAGTAAGGATCTCACACAGGTGAGTGAATTGGTAATGAATTCCCTTTGAGCTCACAGCCACAGGGTTGCAGATACTCATCTGGTTGATCAAAGGAAGCCAGCAGCTGTGTTTTGTTATTTGTTTGTTTGTTTGTTTTAGCAAAGTTTTATCACCAACTGTATGCAGTTTAACAAGAGCAAGTGCCGGATTCTCCTCCTGGGGCAGGGCATATGTATGGCTATACATATATATATACTGGGGGATGAGAAGCTGGAGAGCAGCCCTGCAGAAAGAGATCTGGGGGTTTAGGTTGATGGCAAGTTGAATATGAGCCAACAGTGTGTGCCCTGGCAGCCAAAAAGACCAACCATGTCCTGGGGTGCATCAAGCAGAGCATTGCTGGCCAACTGAGGGAGGTGAGTGTCTCACTCCACAGTGCTCTGGTGCAGCTCCACCTCAAGCACTGTGGTCAGTTTTGGGCACCTCAATGTAAGAAGGACATTTTTCCTTCCATAAGAGAGTGTTTCCAGAGGAGAATGACCAAAATGGTGAAAGGTCTCATGGGCAAGACTAGTGAGGAGCAGTAAAGACTTTGGGAAAAATAATTAAAATCGTCAAAAAACAGTGAACGTCTGAAGGCTTGAATCCCAGTCCCAGCATCCAGCTACAGCTACCGTTTGAAGGATGGGTCCCCTCCCACAAATATTTCTTTCACAGAGATGCATTTGAAAGCTGTAATCTTTAAAAATCCCCCCTTAAATATTCACAAGCAGAGCATGTGGTTGAGCATTTTCAAGTACTATTGTAAAGCAGTTTCTAGTAGTGTTTAAGAAAGATTTGACCTGGAAGTACACAAATCACAAGCCATTGGTCTGTGCTGGGCACTGGGGGATATTAAGCACATTTCTCTACAAGCAGGTAGTGGAGTAACAGTAATTAGCAGTTCAGAGAGAAATTAACAAGAAGCTGAATGAAAAGGAAATAATTCTACAAAAACTTTAGGCAGAATGTCTATTTTGCTACCTGGGATTCGGTGGGATGGATATCCTCTGAACACATGAGCCTTGGAAAAGTAAATTCACAGAGCTATTGAAAAAGGGGCGGAATTGAAAAAGATCTTTGTATTGACAGCTTCAGCCTTCCTAACTGTAGCTCTGTCCATTCAGCAGCTGGAGCAATTAATGCAGAGCAGAACCGTGGTGGACATCTCTGCCTGCCTGCCAGCCCCTTACAGTGGTGGCCCAGTACCTCCAACCACATACTACTCAGGTCAAAACAGAAGAAGAGGTTGTTCTTTCCCTAGCATTCCTGAACAGGAATCCTTATTTGTCACATGCCACCATACAATTTCCTTACTCTTGGCTTTGTATCAGAGAATGTCTTTTGCAGACCTATGAGTAGGCTGAGAAGAAGATTGATGTCCCACAAGGGACTAATATAGTCACTATTAGAGGAATACCTGTATTTTTTTTAATATCAAGGCAGTTCAGTAACCTTTTCAGCAATATCTATCTTAGTCCATAATTTGAAGCTGGATATATAAATATCATTCTGGTGGCTGAAATTCTTTTAAAATTTGATTTAAAGATCTAATAGTCCTCTTTGGTGGATAAGATATTTCTGGCTCCAAATGCACATCTAAATCAGAAATACGTATCTTCACAGGCATATGTGCATATTGGTATATGTATTATATCAGTCATAGCAAAGGTTAGGTTAAATCTTCTTAAGTACTGAGGCTAAAAGCCTATGTGTCCTGCTTCCTGTGGTTCATTTGCATTCCAGTTCGAATATATCCAATAAATTCTATTTTCTATGAACTTATTTTACTTAAACTTTTCTTTCTTAGGGTAAAAAAAGAGTACTTCTAACAGTTGACTAAAATAGCTTCAAAGTAATCTTATTTCTAGCTATGCTCTCTTTTTTTCCAAGCAGTCAAAATAAAATTATTATGAATAACAGTAGCACAATTGAGCCTGAATAATTTAATTTTAAGGATTTTTTTAATGTCTGTTAAAATGAGATAAAAATGTCATTAGAGCAAATATACATGTAACTATTTATACACATGTATACATGTATGCACTTGACTGTGAATGTTCTCATCTGTATTACTACCTCTATGCTTAAATCTAAGCAAGTGCACAAATTACTACTTGAAATAGTAACTACTTTCTGAGGAAAAGGAAGCATCAACCTATACTGTAATTCAGTTTGTCCCAGAAATCCTACAGGGCATCAAAGTCCATAAAAGAGCTTGCTGCATCAGAATTGCAGATACATTTTACGTGGATGTTATTTACAGAAATGACAATGAAACGTGCGATGAAGATTTCTGGTAAGTTTCATCTTTGTAAAGTTTTATAGTCAAAATATATAATCAAATGAATGCTATTGTAGAGTTACAGAAAGACTTTGGATTTAAGAATCTGGAGTGAAACATTTTAAGTCTCCATGGGCAGCTTAACCTTAAACTCCAGAACGCATGTTGCACCATTTTGCTTCCATACATGTGGTTCTCCAGCTTTTTTAAAGTTCACTTTAGATCTCAAGCTCTGACCTTCCCGGGAGGTAAGATTAACTCTGAAGACTGGAGTACTGGCACTTTAAATTGTGCTGTGTATAAACTTCATTTGAGATAAGCCCTAAACAGCAATAATTTTAATTATGTGAGGTTTACAGGATTGACATTTCAGGAAAGAAACTTTCATTCCATCCACCACTTCCTTT
The DNA here is from genome assembly GCF_033783945.1 of Neopsephotus bourkii. NCBI lineage: Eukaryota > Metazoa > Chordata > Aves > Psittaciformes > Psittacidae > Neopsephotus > Neopsephotus bourkii. The sequence goes on from NW_026901275.1 coordinate 244,304, forward strand.
ACCTACCCACTCTTAGAAAACCTAAACTACTAATTTGTTCACCAGGATGCTTTCTTTATTCCAAGCTCTGATGAGCCTCCTGGTGTCTTCTGAACCTCTATAGTTAGTGTTCACAGTGTCGTTCTACTTGTTTAGCTACAAGCAGAACTTAAGACCACATAGACTACTTTCAAAACCTGTTGTCCATTAAAATTCCTGCCATCAGTAATCTACAAAGATCTGTTAGTGGATGAAAAACAATAACTCATTATCAGCTTTCATGTCACTGACAAATGAATCTAGATGCATTGATAACTCCACATAAAACATAAAAAATAATTTAATGCATGGAGCAAGATACAGGAAGGAAAGCTGTATTCCTATCCACTTAAACTGTTTCAAGAAGCTTTCAGAAAAATTGATGGAATGTAATGTTGCAAAGACCTCTTTATTCTCAATGGAGGCAGTCTTTGTTAGCTGAATTTGTATAGCTCTGTTCCCTGAATTTATATATCTGTTAGGCATAATCTCTATTAACACTAGACAATCTACAACTGCCTAAATGCACTGTCAGTTGTACATCTGTATGTACAATGAATATACTTGCATGAATGATAACAAACCTGAGAACTGTATGTCACTCTGTGAAGAGGCTGCACAAAATACTCAGTAGCCTGATTAGAAAATAGCTCATGGCACAGGTTGGTTCTCTTGTAAAGAGAATAGTCACTGGTACTTCGGGGGAAAAGCTGTGGGTAAAAAGCAGTCAATTTGAGGTTTTCTGTATTGTTGTAATAAAAATGTTAGAATACTCCCTGGTGTAAAAAAACAAGTTCAATCTTAATTATATAAACTGTTTAGAGAAAGGTTTCTGGAATCAGACCTTCCATGCACATAGCATATATGACAGAAATTAGTGGATACTTTTAAAATCTATAGATGAGTTATGGTTTGAGCCCAGCCGGCAGCCCAGAACCATGCATCCCCTCGTTCACTCCCCCCCCCCCCGCCCCTTCCTCCCCCTACTCCCAAAGAGATGGGAAGGAAAATCGAAAGAATGCAACCCCCATGGGTTGAGATAAGAACAGTCCAGTAACTAAGGTATAACACTGTTCTGGGTTCAGCAGTAGCAGTCAGTTTTTCTCTTTCTTAGTAGCTGGTGCAGTGCTGTGTTTTGACTTTTGGCCTGGGAACGATGCTGATGACACCAATGTTTTTAGTTGTTGCTCAGTAATGTTTACTCTGACCAAGGGCTTTCTGAGATTCATGCTCTGCCAGGAAGGAGGGGAAGCTGGGAGGAAGCAGAGACAGGACACCTGACCCAAACTAACCAAAGAGGTATTCCATACCACAGCACGTCATACTCAGGGTGTAACTGAGAGTTACCTGGAAGGGCTAGGGGACTGTGGGGTTGGACGAGGTATCGCTCGGTGCTTGTTCGGGCTGGGGGGGGGTGAGTTATCAGTTGGCAGGTGGTGAGGTGGTGTATCTCTTCCCTTGTTATTTCCTTCATCTTTATTATTATCGGTGGTAGCAGTACTGATTTGTTTTATACCTTAGTTACTAAGCTGTTCTTATCTTAACCCATGGGAGTTGCATTCTTTTGATTCTTCTTCCCATTCCTCCAGGAGCAGGGGCAGGGCAAGAAGGGGGGGAGTGAGTGAATGAGCTGTGTGGCTGGGTTTAAGCCATGACAAACACAAAACCACTGCTGCTATCACCAATAATAATAATGATAAGGGAAATAACAAGGGAAGAGAATAGAACTGCTCACCACCCGCCAACCGATACCCAGCCCAACCTGAGCAGTGATCTAACCCTTCTGGGTAACTGCCCTAATTTTATATAGTGGCCATGACGTGCTGTGGTATGGAATACCTCTTTGGTCAGTTTGGGTCAGGTGTCCTGTCTCTGCTTCCTCCCAGCTGCCCCTCCTCCCTGGCAGAGCATGAGGCTCACAAAGTCCTTGGTCAGACTAAACATCACTGAGCAACAACTAAAAACATCGGTGTTATCAGCGCTGTTCCCAGGCTCAAAGTCAAAACCACAGCGCTGCACCAGCTACTAAGGAGAAAAATGACTGCTACTGCTTAACCCAGGACCGTATGGTAACTAATCTACAAAAAGAAAAGATATTTGTGTAGTGATGCTCAAAGTTAGTTTAATAGGAACCTTTCTGGATTTTGCTTTAAACTTGCCTACTCAGGACTCTCCTGATCCACATCCTCACACTAGTACCTTAGTTCTGATCTACTAACCTCTCTAGCTATGGTCTTAAAAATTATGCTGGCCTTAGCCCAAACACTCAGTTGCTCATTGCGCCAATGGTGAGCTGCAAAGATGGTTCAAAGGTCTTCCTGGTCCAAATCTAAATGTAGCTCAATTTTATTTTGACTGTACTAACTCCTTCGAGTCTGTGGCACAGAAAGGCTGATAAACCTGGCACTTCCAGCATGGCTGTGCTATGCATCTCCAATGACTGTGCCATTTGATCCTCCTTTTCACAGGCATAACTGCGTCTTATATCAGGATAAACACAATCACTTCTCATGACCCTCATTCTTTTAGTCTTAAAAATTGCAAAGTGATTGCTATCCTAGACCATAGCCCATGACCCCCTCAGATACAGCTCTAAACCTAACCTGAACAGGAGTCTTTATTTGTGTGCTTACTTGTGCTTTATGAAAATATTTTCTATTTTGACTTAAAATAATGATTTGCAACTGGAAATTTGATAAAATATTATTAGGGACAAGAAAATCTTTCATCTTTCAATTCTTCCTTCTAACAATCTCTTGATAAACAGGCTAATAAAATACACCTACTAAGATGAAGAAAAAAAAACCATAACACCAGTTTAAGACAACACACATAGCGTTATAAATAATGTTAACAAGAACTTCTGCAAACAGTAATGGATATTTAAATCTGGATCTCCACAGAAGCTACAGTTAGCTCTAAATTTTCTTGTGAGATTTCTTGAAAACTTGTGAGGGGTTTATGGTGTAAAACCATAGAAATACTATAAGGAAAACACACAAAAGTAGATGTGTTGATTAGTATGTTAAGGAGATACTGTGGTATGCTATAGAAAGTTTTCAACAATGCTGTATGCACAGAAAGATTAAGCTCTTTAAGTTCATATTAGAAAATTTAGATTGCACTCCATTGTGTTATATAATGTATGATATCAGGATTCTGGTATTATCACTCCACTAATCCTGTCACCTTGGATTCTCATTTCTGGATTTATGATCTATTTATTGGAGCATAATCAAAACCATTTCTGCTGAGAAACTGTCTTCATGCAGAAGGAATACTTTTCATATTATTTTTGGGAGCATGAAATTTTATTACCAAAATGGTCATATATCTTCCCACATTCTGCATATCAGAATTCTCTGATTTACTCTGCAACGGTTAAACATGATACATTTCTTACATCCTTTCAGTTTTCATGATGCTTAGGCTCTTCCATCCCAAGAGTAGTTTTAAAAGTAGGACCTCATTTTGCAGCTCCAAGATGGAAACCAAAAGAGACAGCATATGCACTCTTCCCAGGTGGTAGGTTTGTTTCTGTGGTCCATATTTCAAACGCAACAAAATTGAGGGTGGGTATATGTCACATGTGAAGACTTCATGGACTGTCTTCATTCTACTAGTTGCTTTTGTTATTCTTTAACAAGAATAAGTTATTCTCCCCAGACTAGAGAAGAAATGATGTTTTATGGATACGCACTTAACGGCGTGCCAGATGGAGGAATTATTCTGATTTTGTTGTTGTTGGACTGGAGAGGTGGGAAGTCTGAGTAACCTCTCTCCCCACTGCCTCCACAAGATGCCTAATTCACCTACATCTAAAGTTAATAATTGTTATCATCTCCCTTAAAAACACAGTAGATTTCATTACAAGGTTATAAAAACAATATTGAGAAGTCCTCAAAATAAGAATGATGGTGGGTCAATGTTCTGCTTCAGACTGTTGTTATTTTAGTAGACAATTTTGTTTTATTTTAGGTAGGCAATGTTTTTACAGTATCAGTAGTAAATCCTACCATGGACCAGCCCATACATATAGAAGGTTTTGAAACTGTAGAGTTCATTTCTCTTCTGGATTACTCCCACACATGTTCTATAAATAAATTATTTGAAAGATTATCCTTTGAAACTAGATGTAACTATTTACATTTGAGGAGCTGGATTTCCTTAAGGTACAGGCAATTAAAACTTCACAGGTGTATGGCTCCAGAAAGCAGTGTGAAACTGTGTGTGGAAGGAATCTATGACCAGTGGTGTACAAAAGTAATCACTGAGCCAGCTCCCCAGATTATACTTTACTCACTAACTTGATAAGGAAAAAGGAGACTACAATGCATACATATTACAAAATGAGACATCTTTATAAAAGTCCCAAGGCACATGTAAATTCTAATATAAAGTATCCCTGATATTATATTTTTTCTTCCAGATCAAAAGTTATCCAATTAATTCTTGACTAAGTTCAACAGAGCTCATAGAGAACCTTATACTTTTCTGAACAAACTATGACTGATTATAATCTGGTCTCTCTAATATTTTTGATAGATTTATAAAACTTTTCTACTAAATAAGCTATCTCTTGCTAATGTCTAGCTTTTTGTGGAATCACATGAAGCCTTCGTCTTCAGCAAGTTCTCCATTAGCTTGGAGGAGTGACCATGATTAGGTAGGATTTCTGGATAGGAGCAGATTAAATAAAATTGGAATTAAATTCAATCCAGAACCTGAAAGTCATAGAAAAAAAAAAAGGAAATAACCATATGTCAGGTGCATTCTGATAACTCAAACATGTGAAACAGCTTTTGTTTAAATACATTTATCTGCAAGTATCTCTTGATCTAAAGAAATACTTAATAAATTTTTAATTAACTTTACAACCCAATGTCTTAGGCCCTGGGGAGTTGTGTTTAATTAAAAAGCAGCTTAGTCAGATACTTGTTGATTTTGTTACAGTTTTCTAGTTTGCTATTTGAGTGAGGTTGGTTTTTTTTTTATTATTATATTAGAAAAAAGATTTTTCTGATGTTTGTTTGTAATAAACTATTTCTGAAAGTGATTTTCATTGGCATCGAGGAAAAAAAAAATTACAAAATTTAAAAACCCCATGTCAGATAGAATCACTGTCAGTTTATGTTGTGGATCTGCTCTCTGATTCCTTGTTAGAATCAGACAGTACTTTATCATTTTTAAGGCTTTTCCTGTAAGTGACATCAAGCATTAATTGCATTGTGGTAGGCTGCATATGTTATTAAATTAGATTAACTTGGAACACCTGACTCATTCTTGAGTATCAAAACAGTTACTTCAGAAATAATGAGGCAACATTCAGATATTTGAATACTGTTTGGATACCTGGCCAAATGCCTTCATTGAGAGAAGCTACCATGAGGGAGAAGACAGATCATATTGCCATGTACAGGCACATGTTCCTACAGCCGAGGGAATGTATTTAACAAAAAGATTCTCTGTTCACCTGGTACGTAGTGTTTACATCAGCGTTACATAATTTTAGAAATACTGGCACTCCTTTTAAGGCAGTGACATAGCTATCCTTTTTTCACCAGGTTTTTATACCACCCTCATCAATCTGGAGGCTGTGGGTCTGAACAGTAAACATTGTACTTCTGCTCAAAACAGACAAAACATTCATGGTACTCCTCAGTGAAAAATGAATCTTTTAATCTCAGTTTATCTTATAGAAGCAAAAAAGCAATGAATTCTGTAAAGTACAATAAGAAATTATCCAAATCAGATTGTTACTGTTAATTAAAACTTATTTATAAGAATTTTTTAATCACAGCAATTAGTAAAATTGGCAGTAATTAGTTCTCTTTACATGTCAATAGTTTTGCAAGGTAACCTTAAAAGAAAACTATTGAAAATATTTGGGGATTTAATGCAGTGTCATTTGGCATTTTTAAAAGCAGTACTTGATAGGTTTATGTAGATGTCTTTGCTTTAAACTCACTGTCTCGGTAAAAGCAAAATCAGTTGCTGTATTGTAATCTCCGGGGTGTGAAAGACACACATTCTGGACTTAAAAAGGAACAGTGCTTGCTCACCATTTTCATTCTGCATGGGTAAATAGGTTGCAGAAGTTATATGCTGTATTCACAATTTTCATAAAGCAAACTCAAAATGCAAGGTCACTTGTTCAGTTAAGTGCTCGTATTAAAAATACCATAAAAGCACTAGTCCTCCAGTTTTGCATATAGGTATTGAAAGTTTTAATGGCACTGAACAGACATAATGCGTGAGACAAAACTGCTTGTATGATATATGGCCATTCTTTACTGTCCTAATAATACAGAACGGTAATAACACCCAACATAGGTAGCCTATGAGCTAGCCTTATTCTTGCTTTTCAGGCTTGAGGCAGTGAAAACTTATCAGAGTTAGCTATAAAACTAGATGCATTGTAAAGGTGTTTTGTTTCGTTGCTTTTGGTGGTTTTTTTTGAGGGGAGAGGGATGTTCTGGTTACAGTACCACCAAACTTTGCCTATGAACACAGTGATTTCAGTGCATCTGTCTATATAAAGGCAGCCTGGAGCCGTAAAGTCTGCTATGGACACTTGGTGTTTCAAGTCCTGTTTTTGTCTAAAGCAAGGTGCTTTTACTTTAACTTTGTGGGCAACTAATTGAAGGTAACTAAGTTACCACAGCTTAATGACATGCCACTTGTCAGCTGAGCCAAAATAGCTCACCTTGTCTATATCGCTACTTACCCACAAGTAAGAAATAAAATGTGTTTGCTCAAACCATCATTTTCTTCATTAGCCTAATCCATCACCAGTCTCTGGAAGGACCATTTCACAGCAACAGCCATGGCTTTCTTTGTATGTGATAATCTAATTTCAATATCTCATAGAATGAATTCTTGATTTAAAAACACAGAAGCATCTGCATTTTTTTAATCTCATGTATTGGTTCCTAATACTTGTGTGTGGGTTCTGGATATCTTTGAACACTATGTTTTTCCCCGTTCGCACAGGTGCTAAAAAAACTTGGCTGTGCATTCAACAACACCATCTGTTGAGGGAAGGCACGTTATGAGAGAAAGTGAATATATGAATGACATTTAGAAAAGGAGAATTCACTAATGTAAAAATTTGAAGCAGAGTCTGTAAAAATAAATCATAATCTATTTACAATGTGTGAAATGAATATCAGTCTTGGAGAATGTATTCCTTAGTAGCTAAAAAGCAGTAGTCTCGCTTTTCAGACATCTGATTTATTTGAAACCACCTAATAAATTAGAATCAATACCCTCTGAATAATAGTAATAGTAATAATAATAATAATAATAACAATAATGAATTACATATAAGAAACAAGCAGCCTTCAGGAATATAGCAGGATATTACCCATTTCTATTGACAGAATAGAAGCAGTGCTTTTGTACAACTGGATAAAGGTTTAGAAGCCCCAGAAACTGTTTGCCTTCCTTTCCACAAGGGTACCATTGGCTAAAAGCAAGTTATTAACTCTCCCTGCAAATGCTTTGTAAAGACAAGAGCTCTGCAGAACTCAGTCCTCTACTGTGAAAATTCATAACTCATGATGGATATTAGAATTTGCAGTAATATTTTTGAGATACAAGTCAATGACTCACTAGATCCTGCTTAACCTCACAAAGTTATTAGTGTTTCGTTGTTACAATGAAGGAACACCTCAGGCAGGGATCAGTGTTAACGCTGCACGAAAAAAATCAAAAAGACTGGACATGATCCAAAGAGCTATTAATTTGGAAGCTTGCTTAGTGGAAAACAGCTCTCAAAAGTGTTATACAGCTGTTGGGTGAGATGGGGAACCATGTTAAAAAGAAGGCACAGTGGTCAGTCATAGGAAGAAGAGCTAGTACAGCCACCATGAGTAAACTGTGTCTAATGAATCCCCACTTGATAAACAGAACAGAAATGACATCTTAAGTGCATTTTTTATCTTTCTGCTGCTTGAGAATTGTCAGTGTGGGGGCACTTTCTGAGACCATAAAGTTTCATGGACTGAGGTATCAAAGAAGATAGGAATAAATGTAAATAACACCTTTGTTTCATCTGCCACAAAAATACAGTGTATTGGCTCTGCTTTCTATGTCTAGTTTGAGTTAATGGCACTAATAAAGAAATATTTGATAATTTGTACTTTTTACAAAAACTTTGTAAGTCTAGAAAACATAGTGGGACTGTGCGTGATCCAGGGCATGAAGTATTAAGCATTTTCGTCTTTTATTTCCGTCACAAACTCCCTAAAGTCAAGCTGGGCTCCAAATGCTCCAGCACCCAGGTCTTGCAGAAATTTGACTGGACTGACGGAGAGGGCACTTCTCTATTTGATCACAATAAAAAGATCACTGGATGGGTGAGAAACTTTCCACCAGCTTCACAGATTACTGGATCGTGCACTTGCCCTGATTTTTGAAATGTTATTGTAACAATCTTCCAGTACCTAAAGAGGGCTTACAAGAAATCTGGAGAGGGACTTTAACAAGGCAATATATTGACAGGATAAGGCAGAATGGCTGACAGAGGGGAGGTTTAAATTAGATGTTAGGAAGAAATTCTTCACTGTGAGGGTGATGAGGCCTAGGAGCAGGTTGCCCAGAGAAGTTGTGGCTGCCCCATACCTGGAAGTGTTCAGGGCCAGGTTGGATGAGACTATGAGCAACCTGGTCTACTGGAAGGTGTCCCTGCCCACCACAGGGGGTTGGAAATAGATCATCCTTATGGCCTCTTTCAACCTAAACCATTCTATGATTTTATGATTCTAAGACCATTGACTTCCACTGAACAATAGGTACACATGAGGAAGAGCAAGCATAAATTCCTTATATTCTGATAAAACTGGAAGAGGATCTTCAGGCAGCTACACATCCAAAGCACTACTAAAAGTTCTGGATAAATGTAAATGCAATGCTGTGAAATTCTGATCTGAGATTGGGTTTTATGAAGCTTTTGAAGGATGAAAGATAAAAAACAAACAGTGGCTTTCTGTTGTTTGTGGTTTTTTTGTTTGTTTGTTCCTTTGTTTTTTTGGGGTTTGTTGGGGTTTGGGTTTTTTTGGTGGGGTTTTGTTTTGTTTTGGTTTGGTTTTGTTTGTTTTTAATTCATTAATAAACTGATGATTTTGTGGTTGTGTAGTTCTGTTATGTTCGAAGTCCAGATGCTAAGATTCTGCACCTTTCTCGTTGAACTTGTTTTTGAGAGGCTTGCATCGAAATCCAAGAATACATATAATGTCAAATGGACTAAAAGAGAGTAGGACTTGCCTGCAGAGCTCAGAATGTTTGCTACAGAGCACTTTCCAAAATAATTGAGGTTATTCTGTTTGGGAAGTAAATAAATGTGGCTTATTAGAGCTGTAGATAGTAGATCACTAGCATATCTTCCTAATAATTAGGTGGGCAGCATGGCAAACTGCTAAAAAGGACTGCAACAGTTTTAGATTCAGCACTTTAAAATCGTGTGCATTTCTCTCTTATTGCAGGTAACTCAGTGACAGGTTCAGCCAGTAATCTCCATTCCCTAAAAGCAGCTGCCTGTATTCAAAATGTCTTTCAAACCTCTGCCACATCTCTTGTACCAATTGCCGCTTCTCAGACATCAATCCACCCCTTCCTACTCCAAAATAATACATGTTTTAAATAAAAAATCATGCCCATCCAAAAGAGTAACACTGTTTAACATGGGCATCTGCATAACTATTTTTCACATTTTCATACTAAGTAGTATTCACTTTCACACAAATGCAAATGCAAAATATCAAAAAAACTACCAGGCTGCCCACTGCTTCATGTCCCAGGTTGTAGAGAGCTATGGCTATTATTGAGGACTAAAATCACAACCATAGTAGTCACTCTCTAGCCCGCAAAGCCTTGGTATGCTTGTTTTCAAGGCAGCAATAAAATTATCATTTAGAGATGAACTGCTAATCCTTCCCAGAGCTTAGTCATCAGAATTAAGATGGTACAAAGGCTTCCTCATCCACTGCAGATCAGTAATTTACAATTAAGAAAATGTGGGAAGGGTGTGGGAGAGTAGTCTGTGGGAGTTTTCTTAAAACATTAAAAAAGAAATTATTTGGAAGGCAGAACAAAGCTCAGGCCTTTGTAAAAACAACTGGTGGTAACAGTACATGCCTCTTTCTCAGCAACTGAATTGCAAAAGCAATCAGGTAGAAAAAATTGTTCTGGCCTCCTTAGTGTGAGGGGATTTAAATCTGCAGCACCTCTTCTCTACAACTCTGTTATTTCAAGCATTAGGGATAGTCAAAACCCACAGGGATTCCCACCCCTTCTTGTGGAATCTGTGGCATAGCACAGAAGTTAAAATTCATGAGGCTAAAAGAAAAATAAGCAAGAATGAGTAATACTGAAATCTGTCACTTTGGGCAACTCAGCTGGGAATGAGAAGTCATGGCTTTTCAATCCTAGTTTCAGATCTAAGCATTATTTACAATAAGTAAATATTCAGACTATATTTAATAAATTATATGTGGGGAAAAAAAGCCCTCTTGCTGTCAACTTATCTCTTCCTCTAGCAATCACACTTCTGAATACAGATGAAAGTATTTATCTGCAGCCATGCTGGACCAGCTCAAAGGCTGACAGATCTGATTGCCAAGATCCTATCCCCAGCATCGGCCAAATGCAGATGCTCAGGAAAGAGTAGAAGAGTTGAGCCAGCAGAGATTATGATTCTCTGTATGCTTTCACAGCCTTCAGGAATTCACTCATTCAGGGTATGGTTTGTATGTCCTCATTAATCTTGAAAATGGCTCCTAAAATTTATTCACCCCAGTTTTGCTTAGGTACCTAAATTCTTCTGTGGCTCTGGTCCTAGATACCCAGCTAGGTTCATCTATGTTACCAAGGCAGTGCTTCCCATGTGAGAGGCTGTTCTTTTTGATGTGAATTTTCCATAAGGTTTTCCTTAGAGTCTTATGGGATGCCCTGCAGTGCTCCAAAGGTGGGCCTCAAGAGGTTTTGCTCTGTGTGGAAGCAGACTGGAGCTGTGCACCTGGAACACAGAGAACTCACAACATGCCGTGTGAATGCATTTAGCGCTCTGCACATCCACAGTGTGCATCTAGGCCTGAGAAATGGCATGAGCATAGCTGGCTGGCAAAGATGGCATGGATGTGTCCTTCCTTCTATGCAGCATTCCAAATGCAGGTCCACCGAGAGCCTGAGTGATCTACTTATACAGAGCTCTTTAAAACCCCCACCTATAAAATCTGGTTTGTGTCTATAATCCCCACAGCCATTGAGCTTGCAATAGAGGAATTAGAGAATGCTAGGAAGAAAAGGGAGAAGTGCAATGAATCATGGTAAGAACTATAATTGCAGAGAAGCCTAAGCAAGTAAAAATGGAAAGAACACTATTAATCAGAGGACTAGTTTCAACTGAAGTTTCAATTAAAGTTTTAATATTAGACTACTGAGAGAGTAAGTTCTGGGAAAGGCATTTTTAGAGATTGTAAAGACTAATTCATAATAATGTTCAATTTAAATAATCCGTTAATAACTTAAATCATCTTATTTTAGAAAAGGCTAAAAGTATGCTAAAAAAATAAAAAATAAAAATACTTCCAGTCTCTGGATGGATCAGGAAATCTTACTGTTCACTTTAGGGTTCACAACATAAACAGATGCTCTAGTTTGTGAGGGTAAGAAATAAGCATGTGGTTGTGGGATCCCATGTCAATGGGAACTTACTTTACTTTCAGCTGAGACGGGGTAACTCACTGAGCACCAATCCCAGCATAATGTATTCCAGCTATCTCAAACTACCTGCTGCCCTCAGGAGAGCAAGATGATATTCGTAGAAAACCACATTAGCAACATTTAACTTCTGATGTGCTTTCAAAGGAACCTGGTATAACTCAGTCTCCATTGTATTTGCAATGGGTCATATTAATGGAATAAACTGAATTAACATGTCAATACCCATAATAACATTTGTCTACCAGTTATCTAGCATGTTTCAAAAGCTTTTCTAATCCAGAGGCTTCTATTGTTTCAGTCTCCAGCCTTAATACCCCAGTCAGGATGAATACACCCCTCAAGAGCAGTGCCTTCCCTTCAAATAACAAATAAATGCTATCCCTCTGTATTTCATATACTGAAGTCATAAGTAGTGACCTTTGTCAACATAGCAGCCTGGACAATTTATTCTCTACTATTTATTATCCACTTTTCTGACAGTTATTTTGAGGTCATAAGAACAATATGGCTTAACAAGCAACCTTTGGTAACTAAAGACACTAAAGAATCACCTTTTAAGGACCCATAATGATACTTCAATTTACTTGTAGGCTGTATTTAATAGAGTAAATTTCAGGCAATAAGCTGCAGAGCATCAACAGGGCAATTGTAGAATTGGAGAAATGGTACGTAAGTCAGTAACTCAGACAAGTTAGAGTAGTTAATTCTACATTAAAAAACAAACAAACAAAAACAAAACCCCAAAACATATATATATACATATATATACATATATATATCATAGAATCATAGAATAGTTAGGGTTGGAAAGGACCTTAAGATCATCAAGTTCCAATCCCCCTGCCATGGGCAGGGACACCTCGCCCTAAACCATATCACCCAAGGCCTCGTCCAACCTGGCCTTGAACACTGGGGATGGAGCAGATGGAGCAGATGCACCAGGGATGGAGCATTCACAACCTCCCTGGGCAACCCATTCCAGTGCCTCACCACCCTAACAGGAAAGAATTTCCTCCTTATATCCAATCTAAACTTCCCCTGTTTAAGTTTGAACCCATACACCCTTCTATTCTGAAACGGATACATGAAAAAGTCTCCAGGCCAATAATCTAGCATGAGTCGGCTGTTCTGTGGAAAGTCCACAGAATGAAACATCTTTTATTAATAACCCTTGTAGACTAAAATACTTATGTAAGAAACCTGCAGATAACACCGGAGAATTTGTATGCAACACTGTGACCAAGTATTTTGAAAGTTATTTTAACTGTGTTGTTAACATCAAAATCGTGCATTTTATTCACTTACATGATTAGTTTTGTTTTCCTTAGGCTTGAATTGCAGCTAAGACTTTGTTTCTGTAGATTGCAAAAACCGTGTAGTGCTGTGCAGCACAGTACCCAGTGTGTTGGTACTGTGTAGGAAGAGACAAGGATCCTGGAAGCAAACCCAGCCTTTCCTGCAGAGCACTACAGACCATAGAAGAAATGTCTTCAGCAGTTTCTCCTGTTGCTTCCTCACTTTTCTCCTCCCCAAAGTAGTACATTAACCTTCACATCTCCTGAAATAAACTAGTCAAAGTAATTTATGGACTGTAGCTTTCTACAGATTAAGGAGGGGTGTAAGTATGAGGTACTACCCTGAAGTTTCAACAGCATAGTATATTGCATGTATGTATAGAAAAGAAACCTACTGAATGGGCCCAGCCAGAATCAGTAGGGGCTGAAAATATTAGCTATAAGAAGGGCTCATCCTACATTCTCAACTAGGCAAGTCCATTATTTCCAGGACAAGAATATCCTACTCCACAATAATAGTTATGTCAGACTAAATCTACACAGCCTTTGTAGCTGGCTACAATAGTTTGCTTTCTTGGCTTTGTCTGACTGCCACAGGTCTAACAGTATGTTAAGAACAATACTTCATGTGCAGGCATAGGGTGCTGAGAATGCACAGCAGGTCCCACCCAGGTCACCCAAATAGGCCAAGCAATGCTGTAAAGGTCCTATTAGAGAGTCTATCAGCACATAAAAAATAGCTTTCCTGCTGCAATTGGCAGTGTCATTCCAGCTACCCCAGCATGTGTACTTCAGTCAACACTTGTCCAATAAATGTAGTTTGGCCTTTAAGCCTAATTCACTACAGAGCATATTGATATGTCTGATCCAGGGATCTCTTCTTCACAGACTCACCTCCACAATCAGTGTTTTAAGGTTCAGTCTGTCATATGTCAGAAGGAGGGATTCACTGAAGGTTAGTAAGGATTTCTATTTTCACACATCTTTGAGGAGGTGGGTTTAAAAAGGCACTGTTGAAACATCAACGTATTTTGAGATTTTTAAAAACACATAATGAAACTATATAAACCCAGCAATTTCCACACATTCATCAGTCCAAAGTCTGAGTTTGCCAGATGCTTTACACTGGTGTTTTCAGTAATGATCTCTTTCCAGATCAGCTGCAGCTGTACAATGTCTCTGAAAAGAAATGCTCAAGGGCAGTACTTTGAATGCTCTACTGAAACAACACCCACTTGTCTCGCAGTTATTAATTTCTCCCTGTTTTACCTCCTCATGATGGCAATCCACAAAACTGTTGCATAAGCCTGTAGTCTAACCCGCAACTGCTTCCCTTCAGCTGTGAATCAAGCCTGTGGTTCTGGCTTGTGCTCACTGTTCTGCTGCTAGGCATCCCAAACAAGCTACATGACTACTAAGCCATCATCTCTGATGATAAATGTTTGAACACATGAGGCACTGATTCTATGTATTTACTTTTACTTTCATATAGTCACCTCTCAGTATAACCCTATTGTTTACCTTCATTGCATTGGTAAACCCATGTAAAGTATGTGATGGCTTTTCCAGCAAATCAGTCAAGGCTTTAATTTTACTAGCTTCCCTTATCTTCTGAAACAGCCCATGATCATTCAGGCTAGGTCTTATCTGGAAACCACATATACAGTCACTTACAGACAGATGATTTATCTCCCTCTTAGGTCTTCAATTTATTACTGTTCTCCCATAGCTGCTTTCCTCCAAGTCATTACCACTGAAGAAATTTTAGCTCTGAATGTATTGTTCTAGTCTGTGCTGTTCTTTGAATTTGCAGCAATAACTCAGGGTAAGTATGACCCCATTCTACCCCTTCTACTGATGGCTGTGCTCCAGGTCAGTTGAGTGAAGCCAAGCAGGCAGCCCCAGAGACTTGTCTTAGATTTCTTGCTTCACAGTTGTTCTGTTGTCCTTTTCCAAGTCATTCAGCAGACTTCCGTAGAGGAATTTTGATTACTTTATTTTTTTATCTATTATTTTTTTCCTTAAAGAAACTCAAAAGGACATCTAGATTCAGTGCAACATGTTTGCCTTTCTAAGACACATCAGACTGTGGCTGGATAGAAAAACATCTACATTCTCTCAATACCTCTACGAGGTACAGGGTTTTGGAATGAATGAATGAATGAATGAATGAATGAAGGAGTCATAAGAACTAGACTCTTACAACTCAAAATATTTTTTCTATTGGACTGTAGAAAGACTTGCCTGTGAATATTTTCAAGCTTATAAATGACCCTGTAGAGCTGCTAAATATTTTGAAGAAAATCATCATGGAAGCACAAACAGACTGAACATGTGCATGGGTTCTATGCATCCTACTTTTTTGCATGGAGAGGCACCTCTTTATAGGTCTCTTCTGCCAATCACAAAATTGAAGCCTGAAACCACATTTTTTTTCTGACAATCATTTTAGAAGCCCTATGAATGCATTTCAATATGGAGTTTGGTGACAATGAAGGTAAAAAAAGTAACAAGAGTCTGAAATCCCATCTTGATCGTACGTTTCATATCCAGTTCCCAATTTCACACCAAATTCAAATACGAAAACATTAAAACTTTAGAAAGTCAGAATCCAGTTTTGGCTATGAGATTGTAATGGAGGCCAAGTAAAAATAAAACTCATATATAAACACTGTGCAAAAGAGAGCAGAAAGCATACAGAAATGCATCTGATTTACAATCCAAGCCACTGCAAGACAAATCAGAATTTATTTATTTTTTTAAAAAGGGTTGTTCTTCTATAATTGTCATATATCTGCTAATGGACCTTCTCAATCAGAAAACCATTATCACAAATTAAAATTTATTTTTATTACTACTATTTGTGATATTTCTCCTTGCTATTAATTTCACATTATAATTGTATTTCCATGAAGAGACTAAATATTATTTGAGTGCATGGGCTAAATACTTTCACAGTCCACTTTTGTTACTCTGTTTTGAGGCTGAACCAAATCAAAAGTTAACTTAACATGGAGAAAACTTAGATTTGTTCCACAAACTGCCAATGGAAATAAAGATGACAAACCATACAAATTAAGTTAATGTAGTGCAAGTTTAATGGACTACAGTTAAAAGACATTTGTTACAAAAACTGAGTTGATGCAAAAGATAAAAAGCAAACACTAGGATAAATATTTATTCTTAACTGAACTCCAGAATACTTTCATCCCAAGAGTTTAATAATGTTGGAGATATTTACTGAAATGTAATATTCACTATCACCAAATTAGTGAACCTGGTTCATGAAAACTCCTTAGTATGTGGGTGTTTAAATATAAAAGTATGCCTTTTTACTCATTCTTTGCTGCTATCAAAATGTTCATATATGTGTATATATATATATATATATAAAACTTCTGTTTCAGTGGAGCTTAAACTTTTTTCACATATCAAGGCATACAGTGACATATCATTTTCTTATCTGCTTTAGTATTGTAATAATTTGTTCATAGGCAGTAAAAATGCATATATGAAAAGTTGTTTGCGTTTTTTTTTTTAAGTTGAAAATAAAGCCAAGGTGAAACAAGTAGAAAAAAACCTAATTTCAGTGTGAAGAGTGTATTCTTTTTTCTAATGCTTATTCCAACCTGTACAATTTCCCACAGGAGTTTTAAATATATATGTAAAGCAGTCACACTGGAAGCATACATTTTGCAACCACTGCTAAACATAGTGCCCTATTTTCACATACTGCCTTCATCCCACTCTCTCCTCAGACTGCATGAGCTGGAGGTTAATGCGCAGGAAGTCAACAAGGCTTGTGTTGTGGTTAAGCTCCTTGGTGACTACAGAGGGCATAGCTGTTCCCTCTCCCACTTTTTGTCCCATTACTTGCCTACAGCACCCCCATCTAGCTGCACCTGCTCATTAGCTTAATGTAATCTCTGCTGTACAGCTCCCACCATTTTATTCCATAACATTTTTTGGTCCAAATGCTCAATATTCATGATATTGTCTATCTGGGACAGCTATGGGTTACAAAGCATCTTTCCTCCATCCTTCCACAGATACCTTTTGTCTTTACTTTGAAAAGTTCTTCATGTTTGACCAGTAACGGTACTTCTGCCCTTGTCTGCTTAGACATGACCTTAGTCTCCTTCTCCTTCATTTGTCCTCTTTCCCCTCTCCACACTGTTTGGACCACTTTATCAATATTTCAATGATAACTTAATTAAGCAAATGATATACAACTATGTTACACATCTTGTTTTATTGCTGCTTCATCTTCCCAAGCCATTCCTCTCCACACTTCCATCTAATCCATCTAATGTATCGCATGTGGTTAGACCAGACAATGTCCTTCTCACTGCCTACTTTTGTCTCCCTAAACTGAGTTCCTCCAAGAAACTTGCTTGCATATCTGACTTTCTCACTCTGAATGTGAAAATGCCCAATTGTCTCAAAATTTAAAACAGATTCTATATATCAAAATGGAAATCATTGCCAATTGAAACACAGCTATGCCAGAAGTATTTATCAAAAAATGTTAAATACTTTTGTAAATGTTGAAATTCTTTTTCCCCCAGTGCCTCAAAACATTTTTGAAAATAAACTGTTGAAAATAGTTTGAAAATTAACACACAGACAGACACAGAGCACCATACATGAAAAACGTGGTTTCGTTTGACAACAAAACTGAAAGATCAGCACAAAATAAAAAAGCATAAAAACACCGATGCTTATTTGTTTCAAATTACTCATATTTCCAATGAAAATAAATCGTTGGAGTTGGAGGATTGTCTCCTCAACACTTCTGACACATTTAGCCAGCATCCCAGTGTGCAGTTTTCAAGTGAAATGTTGTGAGTGCTTTGATGGTCTGGTAGTGTTTTCCTCGTTCTTAAGCATGTGTCTGAATTTCTCTGAGAAATCAGCTAATGAGCAAGAAACATTTTACTAATATAGACTGAAGCAACATCTCTGTTATTAGTGAAATAACATCTTTTGGAAACACAGGATGATCAGGTTCAACCAGTTACAACCCAAACATAGTGTAATTTAACACTAACTGCTCCCTGTACTGTAAGTAGTTTTAACATATATTGGGTCACCCTGCATGTATTTGTGTATCTACAATTTTTGTATATAAGATTGGAGAAAAACTGTATCCTGCAGGATCAACAGCCTGGGAAAGGCAAGGCTGCTCAGTTCCACATTTCCAAGTCCAACTAGCTGTGTGCTCCCAGGCAGATGCACACAGAGTACATGTGTACACCACACTGTCTGCCTGTGCTCCTTGATGGGTGTTTAGAATAGCTTTATCACATAACTGAACATACATGTATAGAAACATATACATACACACAGATACAGATACACAGATACACATGTATAGATATGTGACTACATTATTTCCTATCCCTTTCATGCACTTCGGAGTTCACATGCTGTAGAATCTATAATGCTGCACGGACTTGTCACATTGCTCAACTAAAGGTCGGTCCATCCTCCTTGTCCCAAAGGCTGAAAGAAAACACAGGTTTTATGAGGCAAATTAGAGATCAGGTGTTCTGATCTTTGGCAAGTAGTGGCTGGTTCTCCCAATTATTATCAAAGGACACATCAAAATAGATCGATCTGTTCCCTGATGTCTTAGCACTTTCTTTTTCTGCTTGTATATTTCTATATATCACAGAATGAGGTAGAGAACGAGAACTCTGGAAGGTTTAAAGAGGGACAGTACATTTCCACTGCTAGACTGTGCAGACTTAAAACAAAGGTTGAAAAAAAAAATAAACCACATGTTGCATTATGAAAGTTAGAAAGATAAATGGGAGATACGAGGCTAATAAACATGCGGATTCTCTCACATCTAAACATGGAATTTGCACCATCTATGCTAGACCATGTAGCATTGGCATCCACTGAGAGTAGAATACTGAACAGAATACTGTATGGCTAGGCCTATGTTCATGTGGTGAGGTAACAGAAAAACACAACTTAATTCCTAAAGTCTGGTAATAAGCTTATCAATGAACCAAGTAGAAAATTCTGTCTTTTAAATAGGACTTAGAATAAGCATGATGTTTTTTAAAAAATTAAATCTAGGGCAAAGTGCTATGTTGCGGACTTTTTTAGTGGTTTAGGATCTTTTTGTGGGTCTCTCTGCCAGAGTCTGAATCTCTGGAATACTGCTGAGTTCTTCATGCTTGCAAACAGATGTCTACCCATGCTGACCCAGAAATGCTAGCACAAGTCCGTATTGTCTCAGGCTATTAAGTTTAATGCCATTTCTCATCATGTCACTCCATATTTCCACCAGTCATATGTTTCAAGATTTGCACCTTGTAGTCCAAGGTGATGCAGAAAACAAACTCGAAAGATGCATTTTCAAGGCAGAGTTTTCGTTTTCTCACACTACCTATAAACTCACGTGCTGTCCTACTGTTCACAAAATAACAAGTCACCTCCTTGTTTGTTTACAGACAGTAGTAGTCCCCTGTGGAAACAATAGAAAGGAGTTATTTTTAATGCTCCAAGAAAAGTATTTCAGAACAACAGAAAATCACCTATGGTTAAACCTGCGCTTGAAAAGCTTATGGAAAAATCTTTTCTGACATCTGTTTCATTAGAAGCTTAAGTAACTTTTCAAAACCACCTGTATCTTTGTACAAGACTTGTTTTGCAGCAAGTTTTCTTGTGGATTGTGATTAAAATTCTTCTCCATTCTGTATATCATACACACAATCTTGTAGCAGGCACCCACATAGAGCATTTCTTAGAAAGAATTGCCCATGGAGAGGACACAGTTGCCATAGTAACATTTTTGTATTCTGAAATGCTATCATGCTGCATTTTTTTCAGCTTAAGCTTTTGTAGACTGCAAATGCCATCTCTCCTCATTCAAGCTGTCAGTTAATCTCTCAAAATTCATTCAGGATTACTTTTATTTTGTGGTGGAATTCCTCAGTATTAAATTATAGGCTGCTCTACTGCTCCTGTGACTCAAATAATGGTTACAAGTGTCAGGAGCACAGAAGTTGTCTTCAGCTTCATTATAAAGTCATTTGCCTCCAAATATTAGTATTTTCTGCCGCTACTGATAAGGGTTTAGAAACATCTCTCCTGATTCTGAAATAGACTTCCAAGTAAACTGAAGTAGATCTCTGAACTTTCCTACCCCAGCACATCTATAAAGTATTAATGGTGAGTGGGGAGTCTTGAGAGATTTTAAAGTATTTCAGGAGCTTGCGATTTTAATCTTCACTAGTCTGCCTTACAAGTACAACTCCATTGAGTTATTGTGCTGATTTATTATGATGATCAGTGAAACTTTTCAACACCTGCAGTAAGCTATGATCGTGTTCTAAGTTGCCTTTCTGAGCTCCTTCTCAGCGAAGGTAGTGAAGCCTTGAACGATAACACAGGCTGCAGTAACACTCACCATAAGCAAATCGTCAGACACTGGGAGGGCAGATATGAAGAACAAGAGGAACAATTGGGTAAAAGAATATTAACAGAGAGATGAAACAGTGGTGTGGATTAGGTCTGTTCTATGCACAGGCATTCTTTTCATGACTGTGAAGTCCAATAACTATACAAAATCTTCTGCTCTATGACCTTTTCTGCTAGAGCCTCATGCTCTCCTGGTTCTGTCATCTTCACCCATTAGAGACACTGCTGGCAATTACCAGAGGAAGAATAGTGATCTTGAGCTCAGTATGTCTGTGTGTAGGGAAAAAACATACTGGCTGGACTGTAGGCATGGGATTGTATCTGTGTGATCACTGAACACAGAATTCAAGAGCTTGCGCTTTCTTCCCAACTTCTGCAGAATGACCTTACGACACACCAGAGAGGTTGAACTTGGATCAATATCCCAGGATCAGACTGACAGTCATGGGGAGAAACAGAAGAGCTCAGGATAAAACTGGTCATCTCACAGGAAGAGTATACAGGACAGATACTTGAAGATCACGTACAGATCTACTTTCTACTCACGTAAGGCAATGTGGTCAGCTGTTCCCAGCTGCAGGTTCATACAGTGGCATACACAGTGTTTTTCGTCTACCTTAAAATTGTTTCTAAGCTCAAGTAATTGCATTGTAAACTCATGGATGTGCAGGCTGAAATTATTGCAACTGCAAGGAAGTTACATGTTAGTCCAGTTCTGTCCCATACAAACTTGTCCCTGTTCATACTACCTGATATGTCTTGCATACCTGAGCAGTGCTTCCTCAGGAGTAAGAAACCAGGCATTTGTAAGCTTGACTAGGAATTTTTTTATTTGTTTGTTTCTTGTTCTACAGCTAATCACAGTATCACAGTATCACGGTATGTTAGAGGTTGGAAGGGACCTCAAAAGATCATCTAGTCCAATCCCCCTGCCGGAGCAGGAACATCTAGATAAGGTTACACAGGAATGTGTCCAGGCGGGTTTTGAATGTCTCCAGAGAAGGAGACTCCACAACCTCAGTTCATTCAATAGTTCTTCCTTTATTCAGCTAAAGTTTACTGAAGAACTCTCATCTAAACCTCACAGGGAATTTGCACTTTCCCAAAACCCAGCAAAACATGTCACAAAGGCCACTACTTGCTGCACCATTCCAGAATGAGATTTCACTGGAAAAAATCTTAAGGTTTTGTGTAGGGGTTTCCCATTGCTGTGTATGGATATTCTATGTTTCAAGTACACACATGGGATGTTCCTGTGATAAGGGAGTCTGCTATATTCGAGTCTTTCACAAATCTGAATTTTACTGGGAGGGCTTATGGATACAATGGAAGGCATCAACAGCACTGCCTTCAGCCACTGCTGTATAACCACAGGCAAATGTCTAAATTGCTCCCTAGCCCCAGGCAGTGGTTCAGCTAATCTGTGTTCCATTTTGCACCATGCTCTTTCTCAATCAACACATATATTTTCCTAAGGAAAAGGATATTTAAATACATGTTCCTTCCATTGTTACTACTGCTCTGAAAGTCTAAGTCACAATACCTAAAATAAGCAAAAATTTGTATTATGTTCTTTAAAAAGTACCTTAAGAATAAAATGCAGATTATAGTCTTGAAAGATCATTAGAAAAAGTGCTCAAAGCCACATAAATTACATATGCAGTGTTAGGCATTAGAGTGTAAATAAATACTGGAGATGAAATTTCCTTTCTTTCTCTCTTCCTTAAATCCTGACATACTACTCAAGAAAAAAGCTTGATCCATCAGAAATTTTAATTTCCAAGGCCTGGTTCTTGGGCCTGCAGTGTCCAGAAATTGACATCTCAAATTTCAGTCCCTCCATCAACAGAAACCCTTTACCTAAGGCTTTGGAAATATGCCTTTTTCTTAAGTACTTGTAAAGAAAAGTTGAAGAGACATTTAGGGATCTGGGCGGATGTGGCAAAACTGAAATGAAATCTTCAGTGTCCTCAAAACACGGTTTTCTCTTGAAAGTCATTTCACTTGCTGAGATGAAAAGCAGTGAAAATTATTTCTGCTTATGCAGTCTCTTGATTACTTCCCACTTTTAAAACACTAATAGCATCTTATGTCAGTCCTAATGCAAGCAGAAAGGCTCATGAGAACAGGGTCACATTTTACTAGTTATGCTGCTGTCTCATACATATGTCAGCAGACATTAACCATGCTGCACTGTGGAATTCAGAGCAGTCTGGGGAAAAAAATATTACTGTTATTTAACAAGGAATTTGATCTGTGAAAATAAGTTGCAGTTAAGGCCTCTGTAAATAGCATTCCTGAGGACCTGATTTGTTACCTATTCATGTGAGGTCTTAATGTTGTGTTTTCATGTTTTTGTGTGAGTTCCTGTTGACCTGAAAGAATTGACACTGAAGACTGCAGTTCAGTTTATGGATACAAACCAATTCTTAAACAACTTTGTGTTAAATTGAAGTTCACTTACAAGAAATACAGTCAACTGAAACCCTTCAGAGCTGTGCATTTGTTTGGAATGTTCTTTTATAAAATGTTACAAAAATTTTTCTGACATCAGACACAACCCGAAATCCTTTCTAATTGGAAGGAGAGAAAGAATCAGATACCCTTTTCTGACAGCAAGCAAAAAGACCTTTTCCACATTGTTTCACCACACATATGGAGAAATTGTAAAGACATCAAGTGATATAAAATTCTCTTCAGTAACATGTTATGATTAATAGACTTCACTTTCAGCAAAACTAGGAAAATATATAAATCTCTATATTGTGAAAGTTATTAAATGGGAAACTGAGCGATCTACAGTTACAAATGAATCTTTAACTTATTCTCTGGTTTTCGTCATACAGAAGGACCATGAGAACATTTCTTGATTATGATGAAATATTTAAGCACTCATTTTCCTTTTTTTTTTTTTTTAAAAAAAACAAAACAACAACCACATAAGACAAAGGTTACTTACCCAAATTCATCTGATTTTCTTATGAGTCCTGCCCAGAAATTCAAATCAAAGATAAAAGAGAAACGTGGAAAAACCTCAAAATAGTCCACATATATGTTCTTTTGAATTTATTGATTTAGCTGAGGAATACTTTCATTAACACAATCCATGCTTTTATGATAACACCACAGTAATTATGGTACAACTGTGATTTACAGAGAAGCATGGGAAGGATATGAATCTTTCAACAAAATAGAGGAAATTGAACAAGACAGTGAAAAATGACACATCATACTACTGTCTAGGGAGAGAATTTGTGAAAATTCTCTGAAACATAATATGTCTTTGTTAATAAAGTAAGGAAAAGTTAGAGTTTATACAATATTTACAATAGACTGATCAAACAAATGTGTATACAGATGTTAAAGAATATAATTTTATTGTAATGACACACACATGTTCTATTGGGTAAGACTGCTAGTAAAGAGCCCTTGGGCTTATTTAAATAGGCAATGCAAAATCAGGGTAGAAGAGAAAAGGGTAAGGTGATTTGTCTGCATTCACACATGATGATATACATTTTTACTGTTGTTCATTTTTTAATTACAAGTTTTAAACCTCTCTAATTTGTCACTTGAGCTTAGTTCACATTTTTGATTTTCACCCAAACATTAATGCCCAGAACTTAAATTTTTAAATGACAGTCTATGGTCTGGCTAATGCAAAATAAAGCTTCCACTTTACAAAGTCTTCCCCACTATATTGTGAAAAACCTGTCAACAAGATATTACTGGCAACCCAACAGTTATTTTTACTATTACGACTTGACAGTTCAATTAGGCAGCAGAGTTTGTACGCAGGAAAGTTTCCTGGAAATTTGCAGCATTGGAAATGTATTCAATATATTTTCTGACAATAGAGAACAGACATTTCTCTGGAAATATCAATGCCCAGAATAGACATATCAATTACTAGTAATTGTCATCAAGGTTATTCAAAATGCAAAAAGCTTCTAACTAGCAGCTAAACGCAGAGCATAATACGTGTCACCTTGGAAAGAAGAAAAGATCATACCTAGTTTGCACACCGTGCACCCTGCTATTTGTAAAGCAAATACCTTGGCAATTTATACCTACCTGATAATAATGTTGCACCCCACTGTTTCAGACCAGAGTCATCATTTAAGTAATAAAATTACTTCCAAGTTAATCTTAAATGTGCTTTCCATGTATCCTGCTTATTTGTTCCTACATACTCTACTATCTGGAAAGCCTGCTTAAAGATAAATATTTTTGTCCCGGAAGGTATGGAATATATCAGCTTTCAAGATCCCAGCATCCCAGCAGCAGAAAGTTGTAGTTGCATATGTATCCATGCAAACAACAATGTCCTTCTCTTTATACCTGTATACCTCTATTATACCACTAAACAAATTGCTATTGTCCCAGGCTGAGAGAAATCTCAGAAGATTACAGGAGGTCTGTGTTTAGGGAAATGATCAAGAAAATTACTGTGTATGATATAAGTGTCTCAGTAGAAAGATTCCTGCTGAAATGTCTCTAATTTCCTCCCTTCCTGTATGTATCAAATAAGAATTAATTCTTTTAGTGATTTTGCATAATGCTTTTTTTCAGTGCATTTTTTTCCTATGGAAGCCACAGTGCTGTTAGTGGTTTTTTACTTAGCATATATCTGTTCATAAACTATAGCTCATCTATATGGATTTGTGTTGATAGACAGTGCCTCTGTAACAGGGAACTGATTCCCCCAGATTCAATGGGTAGGATCATACCAGCCACAGATTTCTGTAATCAATGCCTAGCTATACAGCCCAAAATTTAGTTAAGAATTGTTATTTTATGCAGAGTATCTAATACAGAATTACAAAACTTTAAACAAACATACACAAATGCTGTATTTGCCGAAGGGAAAAAATAGCAATCCTAACAAGAAGGGGAAAAGCATCTTCAAACTTTCCAGCACGCTCAATATGTATAACCTTGTTGGAAAATATTTTAGAGACTATTTTGCATAACTATTGGACAGCTCAGTGAAAGAACAAGTCAGAGATTTTTTTAAATTAAGATTATTTCTTCATTTTTTCAGTCTTTATTTTGTACTTTTTTTTCTTTCTTTCTGCCAGATGTGCGATTGCTCTGAACATTGAAAAGAAAAGCAAATCTAAAAATATGCAAGACAAGTGCTCCAGAAGGGGAATACAGAAAAACTGCTGGATACACACCAAAGTTAAAAAACATACTTAAAAAAAAAAAAAAAAAAGAGAGAGTAAAAAAAGCCCTGTTGTGAAAAACAGAGATTCAGAACTACACATGGTGTATTTCAGCAGAATATAAAAAGGAAAACCATAAGCGTGACATATGTAGTACAGCTTAAGAACTACACACTAAATACGAGCTTTTTCCCATATGGCATGTTTGCAATCACCAGATGAAATCCTAGTTGATAACTCCAAAGGCTTATTGCATAACAGGAACTGGTTTGTTGATGAAAGCCAACAAAAGATTAAGCTGAGATTTTCAGGGTCAACACATTTTGCATCTATTCAGATCTGTTGTAATTTCATATGCTTTCTTTGCAGATCTACAGCAGACAGCTATGGCTAAGCTTTAAAAATGATAAGGGATTAGACAAGCCAGTAACCCATTGCGCTTGTTACATCCAGGCCTTTGCCTGAACTACTCTTTCACTTTCACTGAAATTACAGGGCCACGAATTGTGGTTTTAGTAGCCAGTAGATGAGTTTAATCAATTTGAAAATAGATTTTTGTCATTTAGAGCTAATCCATGAACATTCAGCTTCTTAGTTATATATAATAAAATATCTTTTGCTCAAAGGGAAATGCTTATACTTTTATGCAAAATTTTGCAGTAGGTTAAGTATAAATGTTTTCCTGATTCTAGTACTAAAATAAATGACATGATATTTGAATACTTGGAAGGCAAAAATTCATGTGTATACAAACAAACTATGGAAATGGAGCCATTGATATAATCTGTTTGCAAAAATGGTGTGTGCTTCTGCATATGAAGCTGGGCAAAAATGCTTCTTACTGAGTCATAGAGCCTAAGAAAATCTAACGTTTCAAAGCTGCTAAAAGTAACTGTCGGTTTTACTGGATCTTTCAGTTGTAAAAAACCTACAGTCTTGGTAAATGTTGAAGCTATTCATATGATCATTTTGATTCTTGAGAGGTCATTCACATGAAAAGGACAGAACACTGGTGGTAAGATATCTTAAAGTATATACATATACATACAAATAAAATTATAAGTATATATATTTAAATACATGGAGTTATGTTTTATATATATTAAAAACCCTAGGTTTTCAAGGTTAGAGTTCTGACCATATATTCATATGACATTTGTGTTTATATCATATGCATATATGACTGAAGCATCACAAAATTATTAAATATTTTAAATGCCATATACATACAAATATTCAAACCTCTAACTTTGAAAGCTTGTTATTTAGCTCTTTAAAACATATTTCTTGGCTTATTATTCCCACTCTGCATTTACTTACAAGACATTAGTGAAGTATCTGTTCTCCCACATGCATTATGCACTGCTGTGGAGACAGTGTTCTCACGGGAGAACACATAATTGGTACATAAACTGAATAATCCTGAAAGATACAGCAAGGCCGTGAGAGGTCCAAGGAAGCTTAAGCAAGCAAGATAAGAAGAAGCTGTAATTCACTGAGTTAATGAGAACTGTGGACTGTTGGTAAGCTTTTAAGGTCAAGTTCTCACACCTGTGCTTAACCAATTGTGTGTTAGTCACTAAGGGTCTTCAAGACATGTATCCAATCATAATATGCCAAATCACTGTAAGTGCCTGTAAGAAATGGGACATAAGGAGTTAGAACTTTGTAATAAATTGGGCATTCGCTGATCACATTGATCGTTCCTGCGTTGTCCATGACTCCTGAGTCGACACACTGCAACCACGAGGTATGAGAAATGAATATTTCAGATCCTACAGAGAGTGTAGAGTCAGTCCTTTGCAATATCTGTCAGATGGTGCAAGGTGTTCTTGTGGGAATTTGGAGCACATCTGAACTTATTACAGGTATTCTTCTAGAAGGGACAAAAATCTAAACAATCGTGGGGTGGACTATATACAGGCAAGCTCTTGAAAGGCAAAAGGATCCAAAGCTTATTAGCTATGCCTTAAGATTTTGTCCCTTGAGACATGCTAGATTTGCATTGGGCTTTCTGGAAAGAGTATCTGAAATTCTGACCTGAAGACAGACGCTCCATTGTATGGGAGCTCTACCCAGTCAACGTGCTCTCCAAAGCCTCCTGATCTTAAATGAAAACCTCCCATTAGCCAAAATTTGCACCACAAATACAAAATACCAAGCAGTTGCCCAAGTTTCAACTAATTCCTCACAGTAGTTTAAGTAGAGCAATATGCAGGCACACATTGAAAAAGACTGGAATAATCCATTTTTACATTTCAGATGCATATAGTAGCACTTGCAGTAGAAAGGGAACAGCAAACTTAGGTGGTGGTCAAGTTTCTGTTTTGCTAATATGTGTACAAACATGCAGATAACTAATTCTGAGGAAGCAAGATGATAGATAGGTAAGATAGGTAGATAGATAGATAGATAGATGATAGATAGATAGATAGATAGATAGATAAATTGCCTCATCTCTCCTTCATACTATTTGAACCAGAGTCCTCACAACGTATGCTTTTAATTTCAGTTACAAAAGCAGTTTGCAGTAAAAGTAGGCTATAATCCTGCTTCCTCTCCACAGGGAGATCATAAGACAGACTTCACTTGTTACGTAAAGTTTTCTGCATTCTGCTCCTGCCTCCAGTGCCTGCATGAGCTGTACTCTTTATCAACCTCTCTGAAAATTATCCACATTTTAGGTACCTCTGGTAATGTTTCCAAATCACTAGGCAGAAATGAAAACCCTAGTATTATTCAACTTCCTTGTTTTGTGCAAAGAGCAGTAATAAAATGAAAGTGTTGAAATATATCACCCAGAAGAACTATCAGTATATTTCTTTATTGAAAAGTGGAAGAGTTCATTAAAAAAAAATTCTATTTTCCATCCACAGCCATTCATTTTGCTTTCAAGATTACTTATCTTCTCTGATAACTTTTAATCCTCCAAAATATTACATGTAATATACCGCTTATGTGAAGACATTAAAGCTTTACAGCTTTAATACTGAAAAAAATTCCCATGGCCCATCTTTCATTTTATAGCATTCATTTGCTATACAAGCATTTTATATCAAGGCTCTCTTGCACAGAGGTGGGAGCTGTACACTACACAGTGAAAACAGGCTGACATTTTCTCCTTGCTCTCTACAGTCCTTGTAGATATGGAATTTAAGTTACTTAATATAATATTTTCACATATATACATTTCTAGAGAAAAACAATTAAATCAACCTTGAATTCAAGAAAAACCTTGGAACACAGCTATTGTGAAACATCTGTGATCCCAAATCAGTTTAAAACAATTTTCTGTTCTCTGCATACTCAAGTGTGTAGTTTTAAATATCCTTACTAGTTTTTTGTCAACTAAGACCAAGAAATCTTGTCTCATTGCAAAGCAGATTGAAGTCTTGGCCTACTGAAGCCTAGGGGTAGAGGAGAGCTGCAAATGGAAATGACAACGCTCTGAGCATCAATTTTAAACATTCTGTAGGATCAAAAGTAGACAAAAAAGAATAAGTTTCTATGAAAGCTTTTAGTAAATGTCTCCAAAATAACCCAAACCACTTACAGGACCTATGTGGAGATATTCTGGAGACATAAACTATATAGAAATATCTGAGCAAGTGCTCAATAAATTAATAAAGTGACTGGTATCTTTTATGTATTGAAGAAAAGTACACTTAATCACCTGCAACTTTAGCTTTTTCTTACAAATATACCACTGAAATTAGATAAATTTACAATTTATCTACCAGCATCTCAAAGCTTTAAATGAAAGAGCATGGTGTAAAAAGAGCATGCAAGATTTTCAAGAGCTGGTTGTTAGTTTTAGCCAAAAATAATAATGTAGACTACCTAACATTTAACTTGAAACTACTTTTATGGTCCTATTATGGTCCCATGTCTAAACAGAAGTCCAGTTTTAGGTTTTTTTCTGGGACTTAGAAATATTTGGAAGCTGATTGTTATATAGCTATGAGTTATCTGGGTCTTGCTAATATCCCAGTGGTGCAAAATGTGTCTGAAATCTCAGCAGTTCATAGTCTATCAGTATGAAATGGATTACCTCCCTGCACTTTCCTACTCGGGATGCTGTTTCGTTGAGGGTATATTACAGGTATTTATTGTCTCTAAAGAGATGAATAAGTGAAGAAGAATAGAATAAGGAAGAGACACGGAATTTGTCAACTTCTCCAATCAGAAACTGCGTTTATAGAATTCAGGTTTATCATTCATGAGACTGTAAAAGCACCAAAATTAGCAGCTGCAACCAATGGAAATAGATGCTAACCTAAATCATAGAATCATAGAATAGTTAGGGTTGGAAAGGACCTTAAGATCATCTAGTTCCAACCCCCCTGCCATGGGCAGGGACTACTCACAGTAAACCATGCCACCCAAGGCGCTGTCTAAGCTGGCCTTGAACACCATCAGGGATGGAGCATTTACGACCTCCCTGGGCAACCCATTCCATTGCCTCACAACCCTAACAGTAGAATCATAGAATCATAGAATAGTTAGGGTTGGAAAAGACCTTAAGATCATCAAGTTAAAACACCCCTGCCATGGGCAAGGACACCTCACACTAAACCATGTCACTCAAGGCTCTGTCCAACCTGGCCTGGAGCACCACCAGGGCTGGAGCATCTACCACTCCTTGGGCAGCCCATTCCAGTGCCTCACCACCCTCACAGTAAAGAACTTCTTCTTTATATCCAACCAAACATCCCCTGTTTAACTTTTAACCCATTACCCCTTGTCCTGTCACTGCAGTCCCTAATGAAGAGTCCATCCCCAACATCCTTATAGGCCCCCTTCAGATACTGAAAGGCTGCTATGAGGTCTCCACGCAGCCTTCATTTCTCCAGGCTGAACAGCCCCAACTTGCTCAGCCCATCTTCATACGGGAAGTGCTCCAGTCCCCTGATCATCCTTGTGGCCCTCCTCTGGACTTGTTCTAACAGTTCCATGTCCTTTTTATGCTGAGGACACCAGAACTGCACACAATACTCCAAGTGAGGTCTCATGACAGAAGAGCAGAGGGTCAGGATCACCACCTTCAACCTGCTGGTCACGCTCCTTTTGATGCAGCCCAGGATATGGTTGGCTTTCCAGGCTGCGAACGCACACTGAAGCTGGTTCATGTTAAGTTTCTCATCAACCAACACCCCTAAGTCCTTCTCCACAGGGCTGCTCTGAATCTCTTCTCTGCCCAGCCTGTAGCTGTGCCTGGGATTGCTCTAACCCAGGTGTAGGACCTTGCACTTGTCACGGTTAAACTTCATGAGGTTGGCATCAGCCCATCTCACAAGCATCTCAAGGTCCCTCTGGATGGCATTCCTTCCCTCCAGCGTATCAACCCAACCACACAGATCAGTGCCATCAGCAAACTTGCTGAGGGCGCACTCAATCCCATTGTCCATGTTAGTGACAAAGATGTTGAAAAAAACTGGTCCCAACACTGATCCCCGAGGGACACCACTCGTCACCGGTCTCCAGCTGGACATTGAGCCGTTGACCACAAATCTTTGTGTGCAGCCATCCAGCCAGTTCTTTATCCACCAAGTGATCCACCTATCAAATTGATGTCTCTTCAATCTATGTCGTGGTTTAACCCCAGCCAAGACAGCTTGTCAACTCACTCCTCCCCCCTTCTTGCCCTCCCCCTACTCTCGGAGGGACAGAGAGGAGAATCAAAAAGAATGCAACTCCCACGGGTTGAGATAAGAACAGTTTAGTAACTAAGGTATAACACAAATCACTACTGCTACCACCGATAATAATAATGATAAAAGAAATAACAAGGGAAGAGAATACAACACCCCATCACCAGGCAACCGATAACTTGCCCCCCCCAGCCTGACCAAGCACCGACCGATACCTCCTCCAACCCTGCAGTCCACTCTAGCCCTCCGGCTCACTCCCAATTACCCCCTGGGCATGACGTGCTGTGGTATGGAATACCTCTTTGGTCAGTTTGGGTCAGGTGTCCTGTCTCTACTTCCTCCCAGCTTCCCTCCTCCCTGGCAGAGCATGAGGCTCACAAAGGCCTTGGCCAAACCAAAACATCATTTTTATAAGCTTTGTTCCCAGCCCGAAAGCCAAAACACAGCACTGCACCAGCTAACAAGAAGGAGAAAAAATGACTGCTGCTGCTAAACTCAGGACATTCTAGAGACAAGGATGTCATACGAAACAGTGTTGAACACTTTGTACAAGTCCAGGTAGATGACATCAACTGCTCTACCCCTGTCCATCAGCTCTGTAGCCCCATCATAGAAGGCCACCAAATTGGTCAGGCAGGATTTCCCCTTAGTGAAGCCATGCTGGCTGTCACCAAGCACCTTGTTGATTTTCATGTGCCTTAGCATGCCTTCCAGGAGAATCTGCTGCAAGATTTTGCCAGACACAGAGGTGAGACTGACTGGTCTGTAGTTCTCCGGGTCATCCATTTTCCCCTTCTTTAAATTGGCGGTTATATTTCCCTTTTTCCAGTTGTCGGGAACTTCACCTGACTGCCATGATTTTTCAACTATGGTGGGCAGTGGCTTAGCAACTTCATTTGCCCGCTCCTTCAGGACTCGTGGATGGATTTCACCAGGACGCATGGACTTGTGTACATTCAGGTTCTTAAGATGGTCTCGAACCATTTCCTCTCCTACAGTGGGCCCAAGGTCTTCATTCTCACAGTCCCTGTGTCTGCCTTCCAAATGGATGGTCTAGTCTGACTGGCTTATATGTTTCACTTTCTATGTTCTTTTCTCTTATCTGGGAAGTAAAGTGAGATCATAATAGAAAAGATAGAGGCAAGTAAGTTGGCACAAATTTGAGTCAGTTCAGTGCACCACATAACAAATTCAGCAAATTCTTTCCCAGATCCAAGCTAGCTCAAACATACACATTAAGTCTTTTTTCTCACAACACAGTTAATGTACAACTTGGATAGTAATGGATAATTGAGATTAGATCAATTTTATCCTTGGAAAGTGGACATTCTTTCAAAGCAAATATGTTCTCTTGAAGGTAGATGTTCTGACAGATCCTTTGAAAGAAAGATAATTTTCCTGAGGTGGTTTCCCATACTTTACTTTTGTTCTTTAGAGATTGTTTCTAGCTGTAAAGCAAAATGTAATACAAAGAATTTGTTTCTTGTCTTTGAAGAGAGGGCTGCTTTATCTAGCGTATTACAGTTGAGAAAGTACTTTCTAATTTAAGTTCTCAATGTCACAAGAATGAAGCATTCTTCTCAAAATGCAAAATGATTTCTTTTTAATTGCTTTTTTAAAAAATGAAAACTTTTTGCTTAGAGTTAACCCACTTGAGAGAAGCCACTATCTCAGTCTATGGAAATAAGTGTCAAAATGAGGATGTTTAAGTCAGGTGTTAGGTATGATTAAAACAGGACATAGTGTCTTGGATATCATATGCAAAATCCTTAGTATCTGTTCTGACTGTGCAAGGCTTTGCATACACCTACAAAAACTCTGTTGGGATAGTTTGTCCCTGGAGTGGACATTGTAGTGGAAATACCTTTAAACTGTTCTAACTTATGACTTGAATTGCATGTGATAGGAATAAGTATAGCTGGAGCCACCTGAGTGGAGGACAAGCCTTACACGAGACAGTGCAATTGCAGCAGTGACCTGACCTGAACTGGCTTTGGTGACCATTAACTCCATGCAGCACACCCCTTCTCTTATCCTGAGTGACCACCATAACAGACAGAGCCCAAAGTTACTGACTAAACAAACCCAATGGACATTTTGTGGACCCCTGTAGATATTTTACAGACATTTCACAGTAGTTGTCGCTAGCTTAAGTCAATGATATCTGTGCATTATATCAAAGGATGGGAAGGGTGGTAGATAATGAGAATGTGTTGGGTAGTGTGAAACCTGAGCATGACATACATGGTATTATATAAGGGGTGAAGAACGCGTAGGTTTTGGCTTTTTCTTCATAGTAGCTATTATGGGGCTAAGTTCTGGATTTGTGCTAAAAACGGTGTTGACATCACAGGAATGTTTTTGTTACTGCTGAGCAGCGCTTACACAGAGTCAAGGCCTTTTCTGCTTTTCACACCACCCAACTAGCGAACAGGCCTGGGGTACGCAAGAAGCTGGTAGGGGACACAGCTGGGACAACTGACCTGAACTGAACAAAGGGATATTCTATATCGTATGTTGTCATGCTCAGCATATAAAGCTGAGGAAGGGAGGGCCCTTCAAAGTTAATGACATTTTGTCTTCCCAAGTCACCATTACACATGCTGGAGCCCTGCTTTCCCGGAGGTGGCTGAACACCTGCCCACTAATGGAAAGCAGTGAATGAATTCTTTGTTTTGCTTTGCTTGCCTGTATGGCCTTTGCTTTACCCATTAAACTGTTTTTATCTCAACCCATGAATTTTCTCACTTTTAGTCTTTTGATTTTCTCCCTTCTCATACCAGGGGGGAGTGGGCAAGTGGCTGTGTGAGGCTGTTACTGGATGGGGTTAAATCATGACAACAACTTTCAAAATCTTTCTTCTGACATTTCTTAGCACTTCTAGCAATACAAATATTTCTCAAATGTATAAGCAGCTCATATAGCTAATATACTCTCTAATTGTAAAGAATCATAAAGAGAAACTGAAGACTTGCTTGTGTTCATTAAGTGAGCTAAGATATAAACTGAACTGCGAGGTTTTTTTTAATAACGTAATGCATGGACATATGTGCGCATGCATGTGTACACACAGAGAGTGCTTTCCTGCTGCTGCTGATGGTTGCCTTTCAAGTTGTACTATTCAGCTCCCACAATTATGTTAAAGCCATTCACATGAATTGTGATACATTCTCATATGCATATTAAACATTCACCCTTTGAATTCCCTAGAATTTGAGTTCTTTCAGCACTCCTTCCAATCAAGAGACACTGGTCTTATGAAACCTGATGAACTGTTTTCTTGGAATTCAAAATTAGAATAACACATACTTTGCCTAGATAAAACATTGCAGGCAGTGTGCTGTTCATAATCCACAGGCAGGAGAAGAAATTAAAAGTGTGGCAGGTATGTTTAGTACACTCTATCTATTTGAGGAAATTGCAATTGGTTCCTGGAAGTTTGATGACAGAAAAAGAGAATCTGACACAAACCATGATCAAGCAAGTGTGTATTAAGATCAAACTGTTTTGGTATGGAAGTTAAGTTAGACGTTGCCAATAAATAGGCTCAAGCATATCCTGTGTGAATATTTTTCTAACTTTGTTAATACTTCCTCAAATGTGAGGGTCAAATCTCTTCTGTAGGTGCCACATTATAGCTGAACAAGCTTTTTTGTTATTTCCCTAGGTGTTTCCATGGAGGAACCAGAACACACATAGATATGAGGAGAGGTATATTAGAAAGGGTATTCAGTCTGCCACAACACATCAGCTATTCAGAGTTAATAATAAACACTCAAGAAAGACTACAGCAAGAAAATTAAGTGTGTTTAGTGGCAAAATTGCAGTGATAGGCTTCTTAGCACTATCGCAATATATTTCCAAGGAGATTTTTTTACAAATACAGTAAATGACATCTCTAAGACTATCAGCAGATAAAAAATTAAAATGAAAAGAACAATAATATATGGTGTAGTTTGCAAGAGTGAACAATAGGTAGTCTGAAATGACATAATGAAACAAATCAAGAACTGCTTCACGCTAAATCTGTACAGTCTTGCATTTATAGACAATGCTATTGTCTTCTACCCTGGTCAGTTCTAGGAGAGAAAACAAGCCTTTGACAACATGCACTTTTCAATTGGAAGCAAAACTAGAGCGAAAGTATCTAATTGCTCTTTCTGCACTCTTGGCATAGCTAGCAATGCTTTAATTATTTAAATTTGAACAGATGTAAAGAGGAACTTCAAGGACACCTCAGCTGGCGGAGCATTCACCATATGCATCCATTCCTTTTTGGTAAGCTTGCAACAAAAAACTTTTAAGTGCTGTGTTTTCTCAAGCAACATGCTCCATAGCCTGCAGGCACTTGGGCAGAGGAATATAAGGTCAGGTCCTTTACACCTGAGCTTATACTGCAGTCAACTTTCCAGCAGAACTATATGCTCCTGTTTAACATGGTCTGTTGCCTTTGCCCTGACCAGCTGGGTTCAGAAACAATTCTGGACTTTGTAGTGACTCTTTCTCTGAAAGACTTGTGGCTTTCTCTAAACAGCAGCAGCCAAAAGTTGAAGTTTTTACAATGCGTATATGCACAGGCAATGTATATGTTCTGCCTGGTACGAGCTGGTGTGGAAGTGAAGGGAAGAGGACAGGCACAAAAGCAGAAACAATAATGAAGTATTTCTATTAAAGATGAACTGACAATACTGAAATACTGAAAGTGACTGAAGAAGTAAAAGCTGAAAAAATTACATGGATTTATGGCAACTGCCCTGCAAAGCATCATCTAAATGGTTCAACAGATACGCTGACTTTCCACTGACATTAACTATGCTGACACATCAGAAACTGATATGTCAGAGTAAAGATGACAGATAGCTCTGGTGCCTCGTTACTTTTAAAATCAGATTACTTGATGACCAAAATATAAAATAAAGTTACTCTTAAAGCAAATTAAGCACATTTCTTATTTAGAATAAATGTCAGGCAGTTACGTAGCTAACAAGTACAATCTAGCAAACACTGTTTAAGGAGCTTGAAAGGTGTTAAATTATCATATGTAGCACTCCAATATATTAGGTCTATTTAAAGTGAAAAAAAACCCCTTTTACTAGATATTTCAATTTTTCAGCGTTGTTGCTGTTTTCTTCCTACTGCTAACACAGCATAATATGCAACATTGTAACACAAAAATACATATTACATCACAAGTGTTAGGTATAAAGCAAAAAATACAGACATATTTTAAGTGCCAAGCATGGAGTGAGAACAGATGCACACTAACAGCTAACCTATTTATATCGTAGACCATAGCAGATACCACCAAAGTGTGTTTTCCTATGATACCTCTGTAAAAAAAACTGAAAAGAAAACCCAAACCCAACCCCACCCACAAAAAAAAAAAAAAAACAACCAAAAAAACACAATCCAACCCCCAAAAAGAACCACAAGAAAGAGCCTGAACGAGCAGAGCTGTTCTCTGGAAGGTATGTTCACTCCAAGCGAGATTAAGGGTCAAATTCAGAAGGAAATAAATATTAAATCTGAGGAAGCAAAGAGATAAATCTATCTATCCTTCATTTCAGACAATTCTTTCATGTGTATATATAAGTAGCAAGAAAAATAAAAAAGCAGAATTTCAGAATTGTTTCAGCTCTGTTGAGTAACTAACACAGTACCTACAGTGTCTAGCAAAGATGGGGTTTCCCTATAGTGCCTCTTCAGCATAAAGGGAGTATGCTCCTCTGGGGCACTGGGAACATAAAAATCCTTTTCTTCTGTTCTATATTCTCAGGCCTGTCTTTCTAAATATTAAATTAATTTAATGAAAATAAAACTAGCAGCTACCAGGGTTCTGCATTTCATTATATTCAGTGGCTCTGAAGAGGCTCAGATCATTATCTGTCCAATTGCTGAAGCCTCAGATATGGAAGAAGACCAATCCTGGATGCAGAAAATCTTTACTTGTTTGCTGTTTCTGAATGACAGTCACACTTCAGTTCCCATCTTCGTTCACAAGAAAGCCTAATTAGGTGCTTAAAAATTTCTTATTCAAATGGGGGGGAAAAAAAGTCAGCACTAAACCATTCAGAAAAAAAAATATAATTACAGTTTAAAATGCTGGAAAATAGTCACAAAGCAACTTTCATGCTACTGTTCGTGGTGACTTCATTGATTACTCTGTGGAATTAATCAAAATGAAAGGATTTTGTCCTGCATTTTTCCTACTAGTAATATCTGACTGTATTTCATTGTGCTGCCTCCAGTACAATCAATCCTATGACTAACTAAAGGTCCCACTTGTAAGTGACAGCTGAGAGAAAATAACCCCTAATTCAGTGAAAGTATACACAGTAAAAGTAGGGGGGGTATGTTGTTAGATATCATATTACTACTCCAGAAGTAGTAATTAATTTTATCCCCTACAGAAGTGCAAATTACAAGTCAGATTCCTTTGTGAACAACTTCAGGAAAGAATTCATTATGCTTCCAGCAAAATCTGAGTGTACTGCTAAAATTTTATCATGTCTTAAAAAGTAGCAAATCTTTTGCTACCCTACCATTTTTTTGCAGACTATTAATCTGCCTCCTTTGCAACAAAAAAGTGACTTTAAATATATATAAACAATTTCCTTAGATAAATAATGTTATCATCCCATGGTTCCGAGGTTTGCTGTAAGAGAATGTATGTAAAGAGGTAGCTTTGGTTTGCAAACAGTGTTAGGAAATTCACTGTTATAATACCATAATCAACCACAAAGTTTTCTCCAGAAGAATGTATACCTAATACAGGGTATTCAAGGAATGGTCACAAGCATGAAAATTACTACGTAAAACTGAGTAATACAGACAATCCCTTACTTCAGCTGGTGTTTCAAGTGTATTCACTGCTCTACACAGGTTAGTGAACATGCCGTTTGCTTTATAGAATCCTTTTTTCTATTAATGTTCCCAGCTGATATTATTTAATTGCATTTTCTAACTCTTCAGTAAATGCTTATCCGGTAAAACATTATGCTTTAATTGCAAGAGAGCTGTTTCCCTGGATTT
Organism: Neopsephotus bourkii; assembly: GCF_033783945.1. Classification (NCBI taxonomy): domain Eukaryota; kingdom Metazoa; phylum Chordata; class Aves; order Psittaciformes; family Psittacidae; genus Neopsephotus; species Neopsephotus bourkii. Next base: position 282,629 of record NW_026901275.1, read on the forward strand.
ACTTTCTTTTTACTTGATTTACTAATCTTAATTAAGCATGCAGTTGTCCAGTCCAGTACTCTTGAGTATGGCAAACCCTTCCAAATGAATGTTATTCTCTTGGACACAAACATCTAGTTGACTGAACTTTTGCTTCTAAGCATCTTAACAAAATGCTATGTGGGCTGATTCATCACAAAAATACTAATGTTTGAAGACAAATATTGGTGGCTCAGTGTCCAAACAATTCTAACTCTCCCAGCAATAAAGTGGATTCAGAATACTGCACAACATATCTGTCACAGCTGAATATTGTTTCAAAAAAACACGCATTTAAGAGACTAAGACAAACCCATAAACAAGAAAACAATCAGAATCACACACAAACATTTAACAATTGCCTTTTACAAAAGACTAGAAAAGGAGATACTAGCATTTTATAACCTATAGATTCAGTGCTCACTGCCTAACCCTGAATAAGGTTTTATTCACAGGAAACAAACACCTTCTCTTGCTCATTCATTACAGCTGGTGATTCCTTAACCACTGGCCAAAGCAATATAACTGCCACAGGAGTTTTCTCTATTAGTAACGTAAAAGAGTGAATAAGTTTTAAATTTTCATTTTTGCATCAGGTAAAAAATGACCTAAAGTATACGAAAAAATGATGCTCTTCAGAGTTTGAACCACTACCAGAGAAAGGCAATATCAGAAAGTAGTTGCATCTGAACATCTCTATCAACCCCCCACTTCTCTCCAAAGAGATTCAGGTGAATCCACATCTGATGAAATGAAGATTTGTTCCTGTAATTAAAGCACTGGACTGGAAGAGCTGTCTCTAGCACAGAATCACTGCATAGCCTTAGGCAAGACTGTGCATTTCAGTCCCACTTGTAAAACTAGGATAATGTCTATTTTCTCCAGCCTTTTAGGCCAGCAACCGTTAAAGCACATTTGTTTGTTGCTTAATACATAAAGGGTGCCATTACTCCCCGAGTTCATAAAACTTAACTGTAGCTTCTCTGAAAGGTCCCAAGCCCCATTCTTGCAACAAAAGCAAAGGTAAATTTTCCTTCTTTTTTTTTTTTTTTTTTTTTTTTATATGCCATCATTATGGTTAATTACAGTATGCACCTGCATTGCTAAAGAACTATTTCCACTGAATAACAATTCTACCGGGGGAAAACCACATCTTTTGTGTTGATGTTGCCACCTGTTGAACTAGTAAATGGCAAGCACCAGTTTTTGTCCCACAAGCCTACAGATGCACAGAAACCTTACTATGGGGCAAAGCACTAGTGATCTAGCAGATGTTGTCTGATTGGAGGGTAAAAGGGCATGCCCACACCCTAAATCTTGTTCTGGTGCATTTGCATTTCATTAAAGTTACATTCTGAACTGATCCAGATTGTTTCAACGCCCTGGAAACTATATTTCTGATACTTTCATTTCACAAAATAACACATTTCAACTTGTTGGTAAGCTCTGGATGAAAAGGTCAGAATATTAGGGAGTGTTATGATCTGGAAATAACAGGTTTTGACATTTGCTGTTCTAGACAAAGCTGCAACTCTTATTCCACCATGGTGCATGTATTTCCATTCCATTTCCCAGAACTGAACCTAAACAAAACCATGTTAGAACAATGCTTTCAGAGAGATGGATATTTTCAGTAGCATTGAGCATAAAGCTTTTGTGCGGTTCAACTTTCCAAACCATGCATTATTTTTCTAGCAATTTGGGGGTTTCTAAACTCTTGTTGATTGTGAAAAGACATCTTCTTACTTCTTTTATCACAAATCAAACTTGCTTAATGCCTGACGACAGAGTTCTCAGTTTTCTAACTACAACTTTAGAGAAGGCTGCATGGAGACCTCATAGCAGCCTTCCAGTATCTGAAGGGGGGCTATAGGGATGCTGGGGATGGACTATTCATTAGGGACTGTAGTGATAGGACAAGGGGTAATGGGTTAAAACTTAAACAGGGGAAGTTTAGATTGAATATAAGGAAGAAGTTCTTTACTGTAAGGGCAGTGAGGCACTGGAATGGGTTGCAAGGGAAGCTTTGAACACTCCATCCCTGGCAGTGTTCAAGGCCGGGTTGGACAGACCCCTGAGTGCATGGTTTAGTGTGAAGTGTCCCTGCCCATGGCAGGAGGGTTGGAACTAGATGATCTTAAGGTCTTTTCCAACCCTAACTATTCTATGATTCTATGATTCTATGATTCTATAACTAAGCTGTATACAGTTCAATGGTTTCACAGTTTAAGTACTTCTAATTTTGTTCTCATAATTGAGTAATATGGACATGTATTAAAAGAATAATAACAGGAAAAAATAGAACATTCAAATCTTTGCAAGATGCAATTCAACTGGAATACAGCCAAAATTTCGGAAAACTGTGTATCATTCCATGTTCATCAGTATAGTGGCATCTAAAATTCAGTTTTCATTTGAACAGCTTCACTTCCCGTCATTGTTAGATCCATTACGTACTTAATTCAAGAAAAATTGCAATGTTTTCTTGAATTAATTTAAGAGCCTTGACCCTCAAGTTTCTTTTTTTGTTTTGCTCAATCCATCAGGTTTCAGAGTATGTTTTTACAAAATTTAAAATGCAAGTGTCGCATTAGAAAAAAGCCTTCCTGCCTAAAAATAAAAAGATCTCCTATGATTCTATGATCTGTAAGAAAGCATGAGGACAATGTTCATTTACTCCTTGGTGCATATGAGATTTCTGTCATATATCTTTTATCTATCATCAGGTCTGCCAAATCTTCCAAGAACTTAACATGCAACTTTCTTGAGTAAAAGCAGCAAACAGATGCATATGCCTTATTATTGACAGTGTCATTATATTTCTTATATTCAGATTTTGTTTCAGTTGATTTATAATAAGCTGAAAATCTTAACTACAAAGGCGGAATTTTTGCTGTACCTGGATTTTGAAACATAAAGCAGCACTAAATATTTAGTTTGTAAGCTTGACTGAACATGCATTATTTTTTTTCTAGCTAGGGATCATTAATAATCAAAAAACATTTGTTATCAAATAAATTCCTTCAATTTCATTTGTCAAAAGATGTTGCAGAACTGATTTGCCTGTCTCTGTGTAGCAGAGATAAAGGAAAGATTCAATCATCCATCTGCCATTTCTATGCTAGATTTCACAATTGCATCTGGTCAGAAGGAGCATTAGCAGCTCAGACCAGAAGTCTGTCCCTGACAGCTGACACTACTCCTCCATCCACTCAAATCTGCCAGAGATCTACAGTTCGGGGTGCCAGAAGTTATGGATAGTGTCTTTGTGTTCAATAGGTCTGGGCACAGTTTATTCTGTGTGTAGGAGCCTCTTTATGTATGCGAATAATTCTGTGATTCTAGTACAGTCATGCACATCAATATGAAATATCAGAGGACAGATCATGCCCTCAGTATAACACACATAGGGGACAAAAAAGCATTCCTACTTTTCATGTTAGAACTTCAGTGTATTATTGCTTTGTGGAGATGAACTTCTTGAACACGGCCACTGTAAGAAGAGGTGGTGTATTCTAGAATTTAAAATTTGTTTTTAAAAACCCTTCAAGCACCAAACCTGAAAACTGAAAAGATGTTAAACTTTTGGAAACTGAAAGTAGATGCAGATGAAAGCATCCAGGATAATTTATTTTAATAACTACCACTGCACTAGTAAACAGGAAAAGACAGGATAAAAAAAAAAAAAAAAGAAAAATTTAAACCCGGAAACATTCTTAGCCCCGGATAAAGAAGTGCCTGTCATATAATGAGGGAGAACAAAAAGTAAAGCCAGGTGTTGATATTTCCATCTGCTTCTGAACTGAAAAAGAAGACCAGGGATTGTTGCATAGAAGCTGTCATTCATTTTGTGAACAATTGTAAATCCCCAGCAGTCTGCTCAAAACACAGATCTTGATCCTGTACCAAAAAAGGGCTGGTTATGAAACATTTTTTTAAATCTATTACAGATTGTTTGACTGCCCAAGTTTCTTTTTGTACTAATTTAGGTCATGACACAGAATGTGTGAGAACTGCATTAATCTGGGGTTTAGCTGTGAGAAATTTCTCCTAGTAAGTATGTGCATGGAGGTAGTAATTTACTCTGCTTCTGCAACTAATATGCTCCTATTTTGCATTTTTAATTACTGTGAGGCATAACTGTGAAGATCAGAAACTAGTATTAGGTTAAAAGCCAGCAAAATGAGGATGTCTGTAAATCTTGTGCCCTTACCCTGGAGAATTTAATAATTTCTTTGCTTCCACTTGTTGTTAAAATACCCCAAAACTCACCCATGAAGCTGCCCTGCCTGCACGCTCATTTACAGAAGTGATGAGGAAACAAAAATATTCTTAATTTGCCATGACATAATTGCTGAACATGTTCCACACCCCTAGTCTCTTCCTGAGGGAGCTCTCACAAAGTGGAAGGATTGTGAACAGTGGAAGAGCTGAGTTAACCATGATGGTGGCCTTCTTCTCCCAGTGGCAATAGCTGCGTTAGTTTGTGGAGCCTTGTCACAACAGTAAGCATTGCTTCAATCACCAGTATTAAGGTATACGAAAAGGCAAATAGATACCATGCAAAGTGTTTGTTAAGAGACCACATATTATAAAAGACCACATAAGGGTCTCTTCCACCTCAGAAGGGACAGGCTTTGCCAAAATCCATATAAAGTCAGACATATTTTTTACTAAACTTTCAAGCTACACAGTTCACATAGAAATTCTAAGCAATTTTTGTCCTCTTTCCTGTATAGTTCATTGTTATTTTTCCCCTAAAATTTCAGTATGCAGTTTCTAATGAGTTCTTGTTCCATCAGACAAGATTTATGTAAATTGAAGAAAAAGTAATACATGTCAGAGAAATAAGAAACAAAATTACAGTAAGATACTCTACAGGCACTCTGGATAAAGGAGAGGAGTATAACAAAACTTCGTTTAGACAAATATGAAGCTCATTATTACTGTGGAAGCACCATTTTATTCATTATTAAGCACACCTGCATACTTTGCCTTCATTACGTACAATATGAACTATGTTTTGATGACTTATTTTTTGCTCAGTCCACTTTGGCTGAGATCACTCAGATGTGACCTTTTGCCATAAAATCATTCAGTCAATATGAAAAAGGTCAGGAAAGGTTCATTATATGGTAAGAGTTCAGACTCAGATTTAGCTGAACACATGGCCAGAAGAAAAGTGCCTACAGCTTTTCATCACTCTTAGGCATGCTGAAATCTTACAAATTTTTATTTTCTGTCACATGACGTTTAATGGTGTTTTGTGTTGTCAACCAAATCACAGCTGAAATGAAAAATCCTTTTAAACTGCTATGTTGCACAGATATTTTGTAATGTTTTGTTAAGGCAATCTGTGCAACAAAAGCATGTAGCTAAACAGTTTATTGAAAAGTGTGTTTATAAGGATGCTCAGATGACCACAACTTGATTGAAGGGTGCACAATCAACCTTTTTGTAAAGGTTCTGCATAATTTGTGCAGTACGCATCATTCCAGTGGCATTTAAGTGACCAGCAGAGACCTTATGGACCTTCAATTCAGAGCTAAATTCCCCCTAAGCAAAATGGATTTATGAAAGATCCCATGAATATATGAAAGCTCATTTTGTAATGGGTGAAGTATCTGGTTGGCCAATATCTTCCACTTTTAGAAGAACAGAGACTACATAACAGGAACTTGAAGGTTTTATTCCTAGCCAAGTTTCAGCATATGTAATTGAACATTATGCAAGCTTTCCAAGACAGTTAACAGCAGGAGTTTCTTTCCATGCCAAAAATGGCTTTGCCTTAATGAAAGTTGCATGCTGTTGTGCAGAGAAAGCGATGAAATTAATTGAAGTTGGGTAGTTTGAAAGATGTCAGATAAAAAGACCTGGCAGCACTTCGAGAGAGGAAGCACTGTAAATAGATACTGAACCATTTGACAGACAGTTCAAATGGGATGACTGAGAAAGGCAGCATAACTCCTCATTTTGCCAGCTAGACCCAACTGTGTAATTGCTAATGTTGTTCACAATCTGCTTACCTAAGAAAGGCAATAAAAGTATTACGTATGAAACATTAACTGCCAAAAGCATGTTGAAACCACCCCTACACTGAACTATATGTCAAGATATTTGACTAACCATGCTACCAACATGAATATATAAATCTCACTTCAAAATGTAGGCTTTTCTTCTTCCTTTTTCTGGATCGTTTTCAGAATCACTTTGAAAGGCTGAGAGAACAATAAAATTGTTGTGTACAATTGAATGTTTTGAGCAGGTATATTTGCTAAAGATTAGCTGCAGAAATTTTATACTGTGAATGGACAAGACTTTATACCTGACCTTTGAAAATCCACTGTAAGTGAGCAGGAGGCAACTTTCCCTGTTATGATGAAAATCAGGCTGGTAACAAAGATTTACCAGATAGTATGCTATTTAAATTGCAGACAGGCTCAGAGGCAAAAAACTATCCTGGACATTGTACAAATCGGTATAATTAAATTATATTTGTCCAAAGACCAAATATAGTGGGGAAAAAAAAATCTGGATTTCTGCCAAAGATCTCAGATTCTAATTCTTTTTCCTGTTTCCTTATAATAACTTTAATCAGATTAATTTATGTGCACTTTGTGATCTTTGTCACTTAATGAAAACTTATTCTGTACAGCTTACAGACATGAATAGCAAAGCCTATCTAAATAAATGGATTTCAGGTCAAGTAGTAAAATATTCTCACCTTGAGACTTCATCACTTCAGACCTGTCCTTTATCCTCAGCCAAGACAAAGCCCTGGGGAGGAATTATTTACCTGTCAGGTTGCATAGAAAGTAAAGCTTAAATAAATTCACACACACTGAACTTCAGACAAACCGTACTCTGAGGATACTCTTTGTGTAGCCTGAATAACACAGCTTATGTCAGATTTAGTTGTTTGAGAACTGATGGAAAAACACCAAGTAAGAAAAAATTCTATTTTTATTTATTTATCTTGTCTTCACCTTTATTTCTCATGTATCAGTATAAAGGTCTGAAAATACAATAACCAATGACAGTAATGCCCTTTCATTTTAGGAAGGAAATTACCTCTGAGGAGCTTGAATTTTGTTTTATATCCTTGGGGTTTAAGAACACCTAAACCACTCTTTGGGTGGCTACTGGAGACAAAATGAGATTTGACAGGTAGGACAAACATTATAGTGTCTGCCTGACATTTAATTTGATTATGAAATGAGCGTCTGAGAATTGAGGATCAGCATCACAGCATTACACGTTACTTTGGTGGAGAAAAGTAGAGGACATTAACAATATAAAGACATTGCAACAACCTGCTGACTCCTACCACCACATGATGATTTCAAGAAACATTGAACACAGCAGACACTGTATCAGGAAGACACACCTAAAGTCTAATGTAATATTGCCATGGATTGCAATGCTCTCCAATACTATTAGATAGATGGGGAATTCACAGTGCCAATTTAAGTTGCCACATGGCTGCAGGTTCCATATACGGGAGTGGTGGGAAAAGGAAGAAAATGGTATTTTTTAATATTAGTAATCTGGCATCTCTGATTTCACTTAATAAAATAATAGTCAAATTGTTAAGATAGAACTACTGGACTAATTTAAAAGTGGTTGCATTTACAAAAATTGAAAGAGTCAGGATGTTTGTTGGCTCACGGATTCTTGTTTATTTCTGTTTATATTTTACATTACTTGTCCTCAGAATAAGAAGTTTATACTAAACCGGAAGAGTTTTGTGTAACTACTGCCTGTAGTGCATACAAGAATACTTACACATATTGCCGTTAGAACTCACAAGCCAGAAAGGCACATGCTTCCAATTCAGAACATTTTTCTCCATAAAACCAAGTTCAGAAGTTTGTGCTGTGGAATCTACCACCTGGTGCTGGTAACACACAGAGCTGGGATGGCAAAAGCTTGCTACCCCATTAGCAAAACCAAGAATTTCAGTGAGGATAATTTCACATTAATAAACAGTTTTTCAGATAGCTCTCTATGGTGGAGTCTCAAGTCAACCATTATTTCTTATGTCTATCAAGTTCCTAGAGTCTGCTCCTGTATATACTGTCATTTGACCATAAGGCAACAAATGAGATCAGACATCACTCACATTTTTGCAGGAGAACATCATGTTATTAGCAAAACCAAAGAAGCAAAACTGAGCCATTAGGCTCAGGAGTGATGGATGCTACTGTGCCAAAGACCATGCTAATCTCCTTGCCAGTGCCAGATGGTTTCTTTAGAAGGCTGTTCAGTAGATTCAGAAACCTCATTGTCAGAAGTTTTTTGCCCAAATTTTGTTTTGCAATTGTATCCCATTATTTCTATGTATAGTTTTCATGTGCTTGCACTATGTGAAAATTTTTTGCTTTTAAGTCCCTTCTGAGCACCTAACTTCATGCATTATTAGTTCTCTGGTTTCAGCACCTAACATGATTCTTAACATTTTTCACATTGCATTACATCATTTAAACAAAGGACATTTAAAAGCACATTTAAATCATGCAAGTCAAGGACTTCAGCGATTTGGGGCTGAGTAAAGCAAACCTATTTCTTCCAATATTAGTGAGATTCAGCAAGTCAGACTGCAGACTCCTAAATAGCCTCCAACATGACAGTGCTTCCATATGTAGGAAATGGACTGAGAATGAGATAGAGCACTGATTTTGCAGTGTAACAACCATTTACTTAATGGATTAGAAAGTCTAGTGCATTTTATTAAGTCTTATAAACCCTAGTATAACAGGAAGCTAGAATATTTAACTGTGAGAGAATTTAAAACTAAGTCACAATTTTCTTTGATACAATTCTTTTTGACCAAAGATTTTTCCAATGTGTGCATGAAAAATCTGGGATTTACCACATTTATTAGGCTCATACATTTTTTTCCCTGAAGGAGTCTGTGTTGTAAGAATTTTCTGCATCTTCTTTATTTTTTCCAAACACCATAGTCTTCTTACGGTAAATGTTACATCAGACACAGTATCATGAATTTAGTGTATTTTCAGTGGTGCTCAACATGTGAAAACAATGAAAAGGAAATCGTTTTCTAGGACATAACACAGAAATGCAAAATGAAGGACTGACGAGTGGGGATGTATTCTGAGAGACAAATTAGGAATAAATTAGGAGTCCTCTATGGCTGCAACACATAAAACCGAACTGTTCCGACAATTCTATTCTTTTTTTAAAAAATGGAACCAGAATTCATCTGTCCATACAAAAATTATAGCCCACTAGCCAGAAAGAGTTTAAATCTCAAGCCAAGTCTTGTGTCTTGGGCTTTCCTTCAGGTGCATTGTCCAGCTATTGCTTCTTCACTGTCAGCATGAAGCAGTGTTGCGGCAGGACCCTCCTCATCCCTGGCAGCGTTCAAGGCCAGGTTGGACATAGCTTTGGGTGACATGGTTTAGTATGAGGTGTCCCTGCCCATGGCGGGGGGGTTGGTCCTTTCCAACCCTAACTATTCTATGATTCTATGACCCAGACAAGGCAATCATAGCTTTCTGTGCATTTCCATACATTCTGGTTATTAAGTACTCTGTATTTTCACAAAATCTGAGAAAAAAAAAGAAAAGAAAAAGCTTAAAACTAGCTTGGAGGTTCTATTACCCACTATGTTGTTCGACAGGGGTAAAGAAATTAACACACTTGAGAAACAGGGTTTATCCTTCTCATTGGGGCAGGCAGAAAATTTAAGTAAAGCAGGTGGTCCCTGGAGATATTCTTTGCAAAAAAGATGTGAAATATGAGCATGCACAGCAAATAATTTGAGTTTAAGAGACATCATTTGTGTCATTCTCTGCTACACGATCATCTGTTCTAATTCCAAAAAAGCTTCGGTAAAATGTCACAGAGAGAGTCACCATTTCCTTTCTTGCGTCCCTGCGCATGTTAATTGGACAACATTCCATGTACACTACACTGGAGCTCCTGACAATTCAAAATGCATGTTTTCGTCTTTAGGTCCATAACATCTTCATTTATTGAAACCCATTGCCTAGAAAAGCTGTCATTAATGAAAATTTCAGGTTAGTGGCACTTCTGTTGATTAATAATTGTTTCTTTTATGACTCTTAAAATTGGATACAAACTCATTATGCCACCACTTGTACAGGCAGACAAAAAAACATATTTGTATTAGAAAAGAAGCAATCACTGTTCATATAAACTATATACAGCATCAGTGAGGGTGGTTGTGACTGCATATGTATGTCATCTTACATTGAAATAAAAGTAGCATAAGGCAAATTGATTTGAACAATGTACTAGAAGACAGAAAGTTATCTCTTTTGTGAAAGAACAGTCCACTAACAAAACTGGAGATTTGCCTTCCTGAGGAAAGTGTTAAGAAGAAAGACACTCTAAAATACTGAACTTGCCTTTTTTTTTTTTTTTTTTTTTTGACACGGAACTGGAACATTAATCATGAGGAAAATGTTAACCATGTTTTACATTTCTTCCCTCAGGTTTCAATGTGTAATTTACCAGAGTATGGCATAAATAGCAACTTTTACTGCACAAAGCAGTAAAGCTATGTCAGAGCTACAGAAGATTTTAAAACACTGGAAATGTTTAGGCAAGTTCTGTTCTTTGCGATTCAAACAGCTGTAGAACAGTGAAGTCAGAGGATGCACTAGCTAAGAGGTTCCTGCAAGCTTCCTTTAGGTGAGAAAACCCTGGACCTATTTGTTTCCTAAGCAGTTACCTACGCTTTTCTGAATAACCGATGGTGTATAACTGTATTGCAGGTTTCTGTCAAAAACACTAATCACCATGTTATTATAGTGCCAAAAAAGATAATTAAAAATTGATTACCATAACAGTCAAATTTTCTTCAAAGCAGGGGCAAAAGATCAAGTCAAGTTCATGATTTCTTGTTCATGGTTTAAACTGCAAAAATATAAACCAGAGAATGTCATGCATCTATAGCAAGTCTTCTAAATATCCTACTGGTTCTTTATTTTCAGTAAAACCATTATACTTAGTCAGTTTGTTAAAAAGGGTGTTATTTTGCCACTGAAACCAAGAGAGGAGATAGCATTTTCATTCAAAAAGGCAATAACAGTCTATGCTGCCAGAGGCATGTGTAGCATATAAAATCTCTACTGAGACAATTACACAATCCTCTCCAGACTTATGGAAATATAACTCAGCCATTTGATTAACTGTCAGACTCAGTAATCAGTTCCTTAATGGTTTATGAAGAGCAAACTAAATCACTAATAACATTCTATATTCATTTGGCAACTTTCACTACTCCATATCACTGGAGTACTATTTAAAAAAAAAAACAAAACAACAATAAAAGAGGATAAGGCAGTGCTCAAGTGCAGCACAAGGATGCTTTGTGTTATACATTCACTTGTTCTAAGAGTGATAACAAGAAAGAACAAGCATCAGATATGAATTCAGGAAGTTTATCTCAGCCACAGGATCCCATCAATTGGGATCACAATGGCTGTGGGAAAGAACTTGGAATATGCTTCAATATTTACACTGATTTGCAAATAAATAGCCTTTAAATCTATAATGTTTTGTTAGTAGACTACAATGAATGTTTATGAAACTGCATCAAGATTTTATTTTATATAGCTAAACCTAAAGCTAGATTTTTATTCTTTTTTTTTATTTTTTGGGGGGGAATGGGGGGTGGGGAGGAGAGAGAAGGAAAAAAAAAAACTTTACATAAACCAAGTATACTTCTTTGTCTTGACAAACAGTCTTTGGTGTCTGTAGGAAAAGATCAATTAAGCAACTTTCTTTCTATATAGAAGCTTACTTTATGGACACTATTAAATCACAAAATGTACCGTTTAAAAAGAGTGCTAAATTGGCGTTGCTAAACTTCAAAAGAGATAGAATGTCTTTCATTTGCCTAGCATCTATTTAATATCTTACATCATAATAGATCTGCTGTCAGAAAGAAAATTGATTTGTTAAGTGGTTTTCACAGGGGACAAGGGGAGCACATGGATATTACTGCATGTCTGCTACAAAATGTGACAGGTATTTTCTTTTTGCACTACCCACTCCTTTGGCAGTATTCTCTAAAAGGACATAATGTTAGAATCATATTTTTGCTTGTTTTAAGGTTGGTGCCTAAAGGCATGGTACATTTTCTAACAAGAGTTCCACCTTTAATGTCAAGATATAAAACAATAGAAGTCAGGGCTCAAATTAGTATTAAGGATCTAAATCTCCCTTTGAAAGAGTTGTCTAGAACTCTGTAAGACAAAACACTTGAGTACTGCAGAATCTGCTTAAATATGTACAGAATATTTATTTCTATCTGCAGTTATAAAATGTAACACCACTCTAACATAAACTCATAAATTCATATAGAAATTTATTTTATTAACTCTATCAATGTTGGTGATGACTTTCAGGGTTCTAAAGCCAGAAACTTGGGATCATAACACAAATACCCCAGAAATACATTCTTCAATGTTACCTCTTCATTTTTGTAAGTATATTTGTAAAACTAAAAGGAAAAAAAAAAAAATTAAATTGATCAGCCTAGGAATTTGTTTAGATTTGGGCTGACAAATTATTTTAAGTGTCTAAGACAAAAAAATAAAATTAAAATTAAAATCCTGTGACAGAAAGTTCTGACGAGCAAGAGAAGCAAGACTAATACTACTAGCTCAAGACCCTGAAATAAAATCTGACAGATGAAAGATAATTAATTATCATCTATCGATGTGCTGCCAAGTACATTATTATAGCACACAGACATTTTAAAAAACCCTTCAATGACTTGTCCAAACAATATTCCTGTGAGATGATGCCTCACTGGGATGAGGAATACATGATTAAGAAAAACCATTACATTTCCATTTATTTTCAGAAGCATGACTATAGTCAGAGGCCTGGCTGTCAACAGTAATTTTATCATTCATTACTCAGCAGGGCTCCATGTGGTTTGCCACAGCAGTGAAGTAACACAATACCAATACCTTTTCTTTCCCTGATACTTTCTATATGCAGTTTTAAAGAAAATACCAGAACTGTCTCCTATGCAAGCCAGTATTTATTCTGTTATTTCCAACCATGTGATTACGTTTACAGCCAGTAAACGAAGTTCACACTACTTATTTATACCAATCCCACTGCTTCCTAAGTCACTGCCGCAGCCTTATGATACCGATTTTGAAAGTGCTCAGCAAAAAAGTCACTGGCTATAACAGAGAAATCATACTTTGAATGACTGAATTTCCATTTTAAGAACATTTGCTATTATATGTAAACTATTTTAATCTAATAGATGACATAATTTCTCCCATAGTTTCCCCATCTAAGCCTCTTCTTCCTGGCTGTTCATTTTACTTAAGTACTAGGATTTTTTTCCCTACTATAGTGATATTGTGTAATTAACTTACTGCTACATGAACAATAGTGCCAGTTTGGTTGTTCAAAACAGTCATGTTCACCTCTTGATAAACCAAAACCTAGAAGTATAAGAAATATAAAATACTCCAGTAAAACCAACGGTTATGATTGGATGTGCATACTTAATGGCTTTAAATATTGACAAACTTTACTTCATTGATGTGTTATTCATGATGGAATCATGCTGTATTAGGAAAGATAAAGAATGTGGGTATAAACAGAAGTTATTTCTAAGCTGTGTACATCCAACAGCCCATGTTCATTTGTTTGTTTTTTCAACACAAACCCTTTCTACCATTAAGCAGTGCATTCCCTTTTCCGTGCAGATTTTCTTCACTGCCTGAACATTCTTACTTGCACAAGCAATGATACCCTCTTCTTCATGGCTGGGACCATTTCAGCTTCTAGTTAGCTGGAAGTTACAATGTCTACTATTCTCCCGTCCTCCCCTTCTTTTTTTCTTTTTTAATGTTAACTAGGAATTGCATCGCAGTTTTCTCTCCACCTCCACCATGATATTTTGCTGCCAGTTTTCTGCACTTCTTTGTCAAACACATGCATTTGTGTAGCATTTGACCAAATCCTAAAAGAAAATACTCATGAGTCACTCCAGCTTTTCCTTTCTCAGAATAAACACTAACACCATTAAGGCAGCAGGGATAAAATAAATAGTAAAAACCAGAAGAAAGATAGAGGCAGGAAAAAAGAGAGAAAGCAATAATTTTAAATGCATGATGCTTCATGTTGCCATCATGGTCAGGCAGGCAGAAAATAAGCAAAACAAAATCCTGTGGAACATGCCAGACGGGTGAATGATCAGGGACAACTCGAATTTAAACAATGATTCTTTATCCTTGTCAACACTGCAACAGCCAGAAGCCTGTTCCAAACATCTCAAACCTAGTCACATACTGCATGTGGAAAGGCTGAGCAGACCCCTCAGGCTTTTTCTGTAAGAAAAACTTTGTTATATATATTTTATGCCTTGAAGAAAGCCCACTATCCTTCTTCCTTCAACAGCATACCTGTAACAGCTAAGCAGACCAGAAGATGAACAGCTGAGGCCAGAAGAGAGACAAGAGGAAAGAAGAAAGGAACAGAAAGGAGAGAAAAGGAGAGGAGAGGGAATGATAAAAAATATGTCATAACCATAAGTTTTCTTATGCTATTAAGCAGCATACAATATGTGAACAATCAAAGTATGTATCTGGAAATTGTACCTTGCTGCCTTTCTTTTCTCCTAATATTACTAAATAAGTTGAGGACAAGACCAGATTCTGAGTAGGCAGAGAGCTAATTTGGAAGGAAAATTAAAGGGGTTTTAATTTAAGGTTTTATTCTCAATTGCTTTGCAACCCTTGACACCATGTGACAGTATTGTATGGACAGCTGCCCCATTCTTCCAAGCCATACCACAATCAGATCAGCCATTTCTGAAACCTGTCACTCAAAAGAAAGATCCACTCTTTCTTTGTCAAAAAGATATAATGATTTCTTTGCACTGTCATATTTTATAATTGCATATGGATCATAAACCCTGTAAACCAGCCATTCCCTCACTCTACTCTTCTGACTAGAAAAGTTACGTTTCATCTGCATTTTTAATTTCTCTTACATGTAATCACAATCTATTGGGTTTTGTCTGGAGAAAAGCAGGTCTTCTAAATACTGAAGAGCACAAATACTTCTTGCCTTCTACCCACTCTACAATAAAGGCAGGACTGTTGCCAAAGCAGATGAAAAGAAATACATGCATAAAGAGCCTCCAGGGTAAAGACATCTATAATGACCCAGATCTAAAAAGTCTTTAACTTGAGACGTGGCAGCTGTGTGTGAAAATACTTTCCTCCCTGATGCTTTACTCACACTTGGAGTAATAGGAAGGTATTTTAAAAAGCAGCATCAAAAAAATCTGCTATATATTGGAATCAGATTCTTATAAGTGATATTCATCATGCAGCAGAGGACTGCATGACCTGGCAACTGATGTGCTACTAAGAAGCCTACTTAAGCCATTTCTTGCTGTATCTGCAGGTCTGAACTGCACGTGCAAAGGGCTGATGGAACCTTTGTCTCATGAAATTGCAGTGTCCTTTGTCTGAAGTGAGCAGGTGTAGTTTGCTGAAGACTTCAAAACTCACAATACTGTGCTAGAAAGTAGTACATAAAACTGTGTTGGGTGGTGAGAACCAGAGCTCAAGAAAAATGGGAGTCCTACTGAGTGAACAAGCTTTTAGAAGTGCTGAACTTTGAGTATCATTGACTTAAGGAACCTGAGAGAGCTCTGTGCCAAAGAGCCTGGATCAGCATTTCCTCAGTATAACGACACTGCTGCTATTCTACAGTTTTCTCATTCCTTCACTCCACACCTGCAAAATTAAAAAGTTTTTCAACAATTTCTGGAGAAAAGTTCTGCAAAACACCTGGGATTTCAGTTAACCTTATGCAAGCAGGTCCTGTGGCTTGAGCGTAAGGCTGCAAAATTTTCAACACAGATTGCTGAGAGTACCTGAGAGAAATCAGGTACTCCTCCACTTTGGTTTGGTTAGATACACTGGAGGAAATAACCTTCCTTTTTCCTTCATCTCCTGTACCCTGATGTTTGAGCCAATACAGACATCAGACAGTGAAAATATGAAAAGCAAGCAACACTCTAACCAGGCTGTAGTTTGTATCTTTTTGCATTTAAACTGATAAAAAGAATGGAGCTGGCATCTGTAACACACATAACATCTCGCTTTGTTCAGTGGATCAGAACTTTTCCCTGGAACAATTATGTTAAACACACCAGGACAGGATAACCTCTGCCATCCCCCAGAGACAGCGCATAATGAACAGAAATGAGGAGCGTGAGTCCCACTGCACTTCTATAATCCCTAGTTTTTCTCTGAGAAGAGAAATAGAGAGATACTCATAATAAAGAGAAATAAAGAGATGCTCATAAAGATGCTCATTGTTTGGTCTTCTGCATTGTGCTTGGACTGGTGAAGGGCTTTGATTTTTTTATTTTATTGCTCCTGTGTGTCCATGAACAGCAGTGTAATTCTCAGCCAATTTTGCTTCACATTGTCACTGTGAGTGAATATGGGCAATCTGCTGCATAGGGACTGACGTGGGAATCTAAATTAGGTATAAATTGGTAGGCTAAGTTCCAAAGAAGCAAAGATCTCCCTGGAATTGGAGTCATTTTCTGGAAGAACATCATTCTCTGAAGACAAGGGAATCAGACATACTTCTCCTATGTGTATGGCTGCAACTCACTGCCACTTTTTTTTTTTCCTCCCTTTCTTAAATAAAAGTCTCCTGTTCCTCAAAACAAGAGAGCAAAAGAAAAGGAATAATTCCCTATGTGGTATGTTTGTCTAAACTGATAGTCTATCTTCAATTATTCTGTTAACCAGTCCATATATTCTCTACAGTATTTTTGGACCTGTTCAAGAAGTTTTCCTCCATCTAATGGGTCCAGTTCGATAATGCTGAACTCATGAAATTGAACTCTAAAAGCTATCTGTGTGAACGGATCTGTATTCCCAGGATAGCACCACCCCACCTTTATCCCAGCCACAACAAACGACCACCGCAAGTTACAAACAGTAATGCAGAAATGGGGAGGAATACCTCCATGAAGCCAGTTGGTCCAAAACTTCCCATTTTCTTGTGTAGTAAACGCAAAGGAGTTTATTTTAAGAAAAATAGAGTAAAAAAAAATTGAATAAATCCTGACTGGATGATCCTCCCAAAAGGTTGAAAGGGTCTCAGAGTTATAAGGATCCTGATGGGAGGGGGAAAGCAGGCCTACAGCTTTGATTTTTGTCTCTCTTTCTACTCTCCGAAATGATCCATCCTTGGCAATGGCACTGCAGGGCACCTACACTTGCACAAGGTCACTGGTAAGGAATTTAATTTGACTTCACTGGAATAATTAAAAAAGCCCTGGTTCACTGTGAATGGGCTGTTCATGTAAAACATCCTGCAACACGGACCATGATGATCAGCAGGCAGGATCTAACTTGTGGGCGTACCTGCCCATACAGCTAGTTCCTATAAAACACACTTATTGCAGCAAACACTATTTTTTCCTCTTCATGTTGACTTTCCCCTTACTTCTCCAGAGCGATCTGGGAAAACGAAATTAAAATAAACAAACAAAAAAACACAACACAACAGTCTGTAGATTTAAAAAACAACTGCAATATGCTTGGGAGAATTGCAACAGTATTGCTGACCTTGCAGACTGAAGTTCAGCAACTCCACTGGGACATCAAACTTGAAAGAACTGCACCTTCACTTAGGAAAAGTGCCTCAGTCATTTAACTGAATCTGCTTATTTTTGTCTAGAGACAGACATGATTTATGGCACAGTGCCTCACTAGTATGAAATCCAAATGGCTGCATACATCAAGGAACGCTAAATCACTAAAGTAAAATTTTATCTTCTCTGGGGAAGATTCCAGCCATTTTCAGCACTCCAGATAAGATGAGTGCTATTGCAAGCAGGGAAGAAGCTACCTTACTTTTTGAGTTTTAGGTAATGTTTTGTATTTAGTTTTAGATAATGGAAAAAAAAAACCCACCTTAGAATGCAAAAGCTGCAACTCTAACCTAAAAGTTACCACCAAGAACTGCTGGTATTCCTTTGCTTTATGGTCACCACTATAAATAAATTACTATTGGACTGGAGAAATTCCATCTCTGATCCTCAGATTTTTTTATCTGTGGAAGAAACATTTGCTGAGAATAGTGAGGTAACAAAAAGAAGATATCTAGGGAGTGAGGAGCAGTTTCCTGGTTTTCAAGCTAGGATGGGAAACAAGGAGTTACTTACAAAATTCAGAGCACTTGTTTGTTGATAAAAGATGCTGCTTCAGTTGGTAGAAGGAAACATGTCACAGCCTGTTCAAAGGAACAAATACACAGTTGTATCAGAGGTTAGTAACACTCAAGTCAACATCTTCTTTATCCCCTCTTCTGCCCGCCATCATCAGAAACCCCATGATCCTGAGGTACCCAGAGCTGTTCCAAAATACGTAATGAAAGAACAACAGTGAGAAAGCAGTATCTGCACTGTTACAGTGCAGATACTAAATCTACTGCTGCTAGCTTTAACAGATATTGACATTTTAATAACACCTTTTGCAGAGTACATGACATTATTATTGAATATTCTAACAGATGGTTAAATTCAAGTGTGCAAAATTAAATTCGTGCTACTGTTCCAGTTTTTCAAAAGAGACAATATATTTTTTGCAATGTCTTCTCATTGAAATTTAACCAGGAAAAAAAATAAATATGCAGATACACACTAGCTAACTGGCACCACTGGAACTCTGGGGAACTCCCCACTAAATCTGTATTCTGATCATAAAATGAACTAAAATAAAGAAGGTGATAGCTGTATAAGACTGAGTTTTCAGTTTCAGCTGAAGATTGTCCCTGGAGAACTGCAGCAGTGGTAAAGAAATTAAGCACAAATGTTAGCAAAAAAGGTTACCATATAGAGAGAGATTTACATGCAGGACCAAATTTAAACCAAAACAAATAATGGTGTGGGGTTTTTTTATGATGTAGCTACATCATGTTTATATATCAAACCGAAGGACAGTGTGGTAGGTTGATGCTGACTCAATGCCAGGGCTACACCAAAGCTGCTCTGTCACTCCCTTCGTCAGCTGGACTGGAGAGAAAAAGGCCCATGAGTCAAAATAAGGATGGGGAGAGATCTCTCACCAATTACTGTCATGGGCAAACAGACTCGACTTGTGGAAATTAGTTTAATTTATTACATTCAAATCAGAGTAGGATAATGAGAAATAAACTGTCTTAAAATTACCCATCAACATTCCCTTCTTCCTGGGCTCAACTTCAGTCTCCATTTTTTAATTTTTTAAAGTGCATTCTCAGCTATCCAGCATCAGAGTTTCTATTAAGTCTGTAATTCTTCTTTTCCAATTACTCTGGGCATGATAATACTTGTGATAGAGAACGGCAAAATACATTTCCTAAACTCAAAACTCCAATTTTCTGGAACAATTAGATTTATAAAAGATATGAGAAAACACTAACTTCTGAATTTTTGTGCTTTACATTTAATTCATTTTTATATGTTTTCCCCAGACTTTTCAGCCTAAATTAAGTCTTGGCTTCTACAGCTTAACAGGATGTCACTGGGTTTTCTTGAGAAGTGAGCTTATAAAAGGTTCTCACATGTACAAAGGATCAAGAAGGATATTCAGCAGCTGAATTTCCTTCAAAAAATAATAGAATGACTTCATAGACGTAGTATATGTTTTTAAAGAAGGTTGACAATTCCACTTTTGTTTAGACTTCTGTGCTTCAGATTTAAGAAACATGATGAAGTTGGAAAATATAATTTTAAAATGCTACTGATTTTTTAAATCTATTTCTACATATTTCTCCTTTTATTAGAAAATAATTCAAATTGACATTCTTTTCATATTTTTTATTTTTATAATCAACTTTGGCACAAACCTGCTCTTCACATAACTATATTATTTGCATAGGAAATGGAAGTACTACTTCCTATCCGACCACTTCAGCAGCGCTCTAAATTTTTTGGTTTTGTGCAACTAAAGGAAGGCAAAAACAGGCACAATATCAACAGCATCCTGGTTGTCTTGATCCCAGCTGTAGTCGTCACCCAAGGTTGTTAGTGTTTTTTGGAAGTAGGTCAGGTAATTAGAGAAAGTGCTTAATATCACTTCCCTTGTACTTCTTTCCTTACACAACAGGTCCATGCATTATTTAGGAAACCTAAGTAGTTCCTGTAGACACTGCCTTATGCTGACTGAAGCAGTTAGCATGCTGGACAGTCAGTTAGGCAACCCTGATTAATGCAGGATCTTGTTTACACATACGTAAATACCCTGTAGCTTCCAGCAGCTGAAGATACAGTAGTTAAACCATAACAACTTAGCCCACTGAATAAAACTTCGTTAATATTATAAAATATTTCAGGTAAGAACTATGTACTTATAGGAGCTCATATACTAAATAAAACCCAGGTATCAAGTCACATGAAAGACGTTTATAACCTTGTTATTATGAATGCCTGTAACGCTTATATTTTCCCCTTAAGTATTCCTCCTTTCCTCCATTTTTCTCCCTTTTCTGCTCCTTAAGTACAATATTCTTAACATTTCTCTGGCTGGATTCTGTGGCCAACAGTCTAACAGATTAACAACACAGACAGATCAAATGCACTGCTACCATTGCTTCATTTAGTCCCCTACTCCCTGTTTCTCATCTTGCATCCATTGCAACACAGAAGCCAGACAGTCTGAAGAACAGACACTTTACTACATTAGGCTTATCCACTACTTTCCCTTCATTTTCTATTTCAAATTTCATTCTCTGTCATTTAGAAATAACTTTGAAGCAAGAAGCTTTGATGCAGATACAAGCGCAGACTTTGCACAAGTCTCAGGAGTACTTAGTCCCCAGTCTTTCTTCATTTTTGCAGTTTTTTTACAGAGCTTCAATCAATGATGTTTTTGCTGAAGCAAGAAGGTCTTGTGTTTACAGGTATACTGAGAAGAAACAAACGTTACACATGGTAATCAGGACAAACAGTAGTTTCAGAAGTCTCATTTCACACTACAGGGTTTCAATTAATCATCACCATTCAAGTATTCGTTGTGATTGTCTTCTGCTTTTTCCAGGGAGCTGAGCACATACTTCCTTCCTATTATCATCACAGATTTGTTTCCTGAATGATGAAGTTAGTGCAATGTTCTGGAAGGCTACATTCTCCTTTACCGTATATCAATGAAGTGGTTGTCAAAGTTTGGAAGTTTCTGCTGCTTTAAAGGAACTGGTGGATTGCACAGCGATGTTATATAGAATTTAAAGTAGGAAAGAGTGGAAAAGATAAATCATGACAAAGATAATACAGTACCCTCCATCAACAATGTGGTACACACGTCATGTTAAGGGAAATGATATAAGATTTGTTCAGAGAACCTCAATGGTATAAAGAGACTTTAAGTCAAGGAAGAGACTGAGACTGTGCCCTGAATATATACTTGTCAAACTGCCATCCAGAAATAAAGATTTGGGCGGTATCACAGCAGTTTTGCTTATCGTTAACTCATATAGCGTGTGAAGCACTTACACAGATGTTGATACTGAAGCAACCTTTTACAGTTGCTGGCAAACACTTGGTTCCCATCGTGCTCACGCAACTCTCTATGTTCAACACTTCCCACAGCAAGAGAAAAGTCTTTGTTCTCACTATACTCAAAATGCATTTTGAAGTCTTCTTTTACGTTGCAGGATTATCTGAAAACACAGTTTCTGCAAGGTGATCTTCAGTTCATAGGATGTCAGCTCATGCCAATATATTGATCTGCAGAAACTTTACCTGTTGGCCTTGCATAACTTACAGATGCAAAGCAAACAGGAAAGGACAAAATAATTCTTTTTAAAGGTAAGGGGTGGTGGAAGTTCATGCACACCTGCACTCTTTGTCACATCCCAGCAGTGCTGGGAATCTGGGTATTCACCTGCTGCTTCCCTCCACCTGTTCCCACTCTGCAGCTGAGTGTTTGCTGAGACTCAGGCCACTACCTGCAGGGTTTCAGATGACCAGAGATTTCCATATTGCAATGCTGCCTCATCAAAACTCTTAGGCTGTTTGTTCTGTCCTAGAGAAATAAGATCCAGAGATGCTCCTTTAATAAAAAACTTCTCCATCTTGGAGCCATCCTGAGCTGGTCCAGCTAACAAATGAGCATCTTCTAGGGTCCTAATTCTATCCATGGACATGAAACTCACACTAAGATCGACCACTCACTTTCCTCTTTCCCTAGGCCAAGTTTACCTTCACAAGCTGTCATCCTAATGATCGAGTCTCAGAGCTCATTAATTCATTAATTGTGTTTAGTTGGTTGTAACCAGTGTACTTCCTGCAACATTTGAGACAATAAAAATGGAAAAACACCACGTCTTTTCCATTAGTTTAAAGTGGAAATGAGCTGACCTCTCAAATCCTCCCCCCCTCCCCCCAGTGTATGCATTTTCAGCAAAACAGTCACTCTATTTAGATCAGAGTGTCAGAGTTACTGGTTTTAATCCATATTTTGTCGTTGTCGCTGTTAGAAAACCAGATTTTTTTCCTGGCAAGTTTTATTCCAGGCAGTGTTAGGCTGTCTGTTGAAGCACACAACAGTTACTGCCCACGCAATACCTCTTTAGAAAGAAAATGAAAGCAATAGCTTATAATAACTTGCCTGATTATGAAAGCACAAGGTGTGTCTGGATTAAAATCAAGTTCCTTTTAAACACTTGCTGAATTATAGCTGAATCTGAAGTTGATAGCTCCATTGAAAGGAAGGCTAGGCTTTAAGGATACATAAACTTCACACAGAAAGTTAAATTGTGAGAGAAATAGGGCATTGTGATATTTTCTGTTGAAAGCCCATAATCCTATAGACAAATGGAACTATAGCACTCACAGATTTTGCTCAGTGTTTGCAACCAACAGTTTCTAATTTAATTGCTAGTTTTAAAACACATATATCTAAGATATTTTCAGCAGTATATTATTTTCCATTCCATTCTTCCCCTGTGATCAGCAACGCTACAGATAATACAGACATGGATGAGCAGACAGGTCTCTTCCTTTGCTGCAGAGACTCCGCAGCATCAGAATCAACTAAAATTGTGACTTGAAATCCACCACTTAAAGCCATGTTAACTGTAGCATTTCAGACCACTTTTAAAACTGGTACTGCATTTGTCTCAGCTAGGTAAATTGTAAACTCTTTTAACGCAACAGGTACTAAATGCTCTCAGACACGCTCAAAGTCATGTGGAAACACTCTCTCCTACAAGGTTTCAGCCTGTGTCTTTTCCAGCAGCCTGAAGACACAGCATTAAAAAGGCGTAACTGAGCTTCTTTGGAACTTCAGCGTATGATGCAGGTAGGTTCAGATCTCACATGAATTCTGATTTCCAGGTTTATCTATGCCAAATCAAGACAATGGTTTATGGGGATCTAGTTTGTTTACAAGTTTTTTCCTGTGCTCTCTACATAATAACATAATTCTGAAAAATATTTCATCTGTCCCTCCAGGATGGCTGGAGCAAACAAAACACACAGGAAATACAGATATTACCGATGAAAACAAGTCACACTTAGAAGCATACCTCCCAGGAGCACAAGAAATGCTAGGCTGGAACAGACTGACACTCATTCCAGAGTAGTCAGAAGAGAGCAGTTGTTTTACAAAACAAGATGCATACCTTATTGACATATTACCCCACTGTCTGGACTTCAGAAAAAGGAGAGTCCTCCTGCAGGTTTTTCTCAGCTCATTGTTAGTGAGAACGTTTTGAAACTCAAGAACAGAAAGACTCATAGAACCATAGAACACCAGGTTGGAAGGGACCTCAAGGATCATCTGGTCCCACCCTCCCATGGAAAGCATGACCTAGACTAGGTGTCCCAGCACCCTGTGCAGCTGAACCTCACAAGTGCCCAGCGCTGGG
Organism: Neopsephotus bourkii; assembly: GCF_033783945.1. Lineage (NCBI taxonomy): Eukaryota > Metazoa > Chordata > Aves > Psittaciformes > Psittacidae > Neopsephotus > Neopsephotus bourkii. The sequence goes on from NW_026901275.1 coordinate 306,560, forward strand.
GAGTCCACCACTTGCCTGGGAATCTCACTCCAGTGGCTGATTATTCTCTTTGGGAAAAACTTTTCTCTAGTGATCAGTCATAAGCTCCCTAGCAGTAACTTGCACCCATGACCCCTCAGCTTTTACATGTGACTTCTTTGTAGATACCCCTTAAATAATGGAAGGCGGTGATAAGCTCTCCAAGCCTTCTTTTCTCCAGGTTGAACAAATCCAGGTCTCTGAGCCTTTCTTCACACTGGCTTCTCAGTCCTTGGGTCATCTTTATGGCATTTCTCTGGACCTCCTCCAGACTGTCCACATCTTTTATGTATAGCAAGAACCAAAACTGAGCAGAGTATTGCAGGTGTGGTCTAAGATGCGCTGAGTAGTCTGGAATAATGCATGTTTGTTTCCGCTGATGATGCCCTGTTGATGCAACCCAGCAAACCATTGGCTTTGTTTGCCACAGCAGCGCACTGTTTACACATACTGAGTTTTCTGCCCATCAGAACCCCCAGGTCCCTTTCCACAGAGCTGTTTCCCAGCCAGGCAGATCCCAGCCTGTGCTGAACTCTTGGATTGTGTTTACCCAGGTGCAAGAGCCTAAACTTGTCTGCATTCAACTTCATAAGGTTCTTGTTAGCCCAATTTTCCAGCCTATCCAGGTCATCCTGCAGGGTGGCTCTCACTTCCAAAGTGTTCGCTTCCCACTCAGTTTGAGGGACCTGTCCTTTATCTCAGACATCTAATAGAGGAATAGTCACTATTCTTCATTTCTGCCCCTTTTCTTAAGTTCACCTCTCCTTAAGCTGCTGCTATTTAAAATCTAAAGTTTAATCTGTTCGCTTTCTGCCTTTGCTGGTTGGTCTCTATGTCAGTACATTTTTTAATCCATTTCAAAATTCCCTTTATAAGAAGATGGTCTCTTCTGCAGCAGCTTGTGGAATTCAGTACCCCACAGCAGTCATTTACCAGACACAGCTTTTCATTCAGTGAATACTAAAAGTAGAAAGCCTGAGTCTAAAAGTGAGGCTCACTGGCCAGGTGTTAATGACAGAGCAGCTCCAGGGAGCTCAGCAAGTTTGAATATCACAACCTCAGTTTCGGTGTCTCATTACAAAGCTAGGGGTTAGTAGCCTTAGATACTTTGCTCAAAATACAGTTCAGAACAATGACAGTTTCACAGTGTTTCCATTTTAATTTCACAAAAAAATTCCCACGTTTAAATAAAACTCAGAAAGTACAAAAGGGTACTTCCAAAAAGTAGTATCTCTTCCTGTTCTTTGCTAGTCTCCACGGAAAACAATTGTATCTTTTATCTCTCAGTGTTAAAAAATCCCAAACCCTCTTCATGCATCTAAAAGCTGACACAGGCTGAGATGATTCCTGATAAACTGACAGTCAGGAGACCAGGACAATCATTGTTCTGCCCTTGATCTTTTTCTCTGGTGAAAAATGTAAAGAGTAAAAAAAATAGTGGTAGAAAGATAATTTCACTCTTCTTGCTTTCGCTGCTGCTGTAGTGACACCTGCTGTCCTATTCTGCATTTTTAAACTAAAATATGCTAAAAAAAATGGTAAAAGTGGCAGTCCCAGAATCTAAGAACCTTCACATAATAATGGTGGTTACTTGTAATAATATTTCCACAAAGTTCACGATACAATGTCTCACATAGGCTGGCACATTTTCATGTGTGGTGGGTTAATCCTCACTGGACACCGAGCGCCCACCAAAGCTACTCTGTCACTTCCCTCCTCAGCTGGACAGGAGAGGAAACATAACAAAAGGCACATGGGTCAGGATAAGGACAAGGTGAGATCGCTCAACAATTACTGTCCTGAGCTAAACAGACTCAACTTGTAGAAATTAGTTTAATGTATTAACAACCAAATCAGGGAGGTATAATGAGAAATAAACTAAATCTTAAAAACAACTTCCCACCATCCCTCCCATGTTCCTGGGCTCAACTTCAAGCTCCACTTCTCTACCTCCTCCCCACCAGTGGCACAAGGGGATGGGAATGGGGGCTGTGGTCCATCCACCTCAAGCTGTCTCTAACGCTCCTTCTTCCTCAGGGGAGGACTCCTCACACTCTTCCTCTGCTCCAGAGTGGGATCCCTCACATGGGAGGCAGTCCTCCATGAACTTCACCAGCATGGGTCCTTCCCATGGGCTGCAGCTCTTCACAACCTGCTCCGGAGTGGCTCACTTCCACAGGGTGCATCCTTCAGGAACAGACTGCTCCAGCGTGAGTCCCTTCCATGGGGTGCATCCTTCAGGAATAGACTGCTCCAGCATGGCTCCCTTCCATGGGGTGCATTCTTCAGGAACAGACTGCTCCAGCATGGGTCCCTTCCATGGGGTGCACCCTTCAGGAACAGACTGCTCCAGTGTGGGTCCCTTCCACAAGGTGCATCCTTCAGGTACAGACTGCTCCAGTGTGGATTTCTTATGGGGTCAGAAGTCCTGCAGCAAACCTGCTCCACTGTGGGCTCCTCTCTCCGTGGGGCCACACCTCCTGCCAGGAGCCTGCTCCAGTGCAGGCTTCCCACCAGGTCACAGCAACCTTTGGGCATCCCCCTGCTGCAGTGTGGGTTCCTTCATGGGCTGCAGGTGGAATATGCTCCACCATGGGCCTCCTGGGACAGCAGGGACACAGCCTGCCTCACCATGGTCTGTAGCATGGGCCAGCTGCAGATCCATCTTGGAGCTTAACGGTATTGGCTCTCTTGGACACAGGGAAAGATTCTAGCTTCTCACAGAAGCCACTCCTATAGCCACCCTGCTACCAAGACCTTGCTGTGCCAACCCAACACAGAAGTTTTCCTATCAAGCTTGAGGAACTGGCAGGGAAGTTACAATAGCAGAGTGCTTTCCCTGCCTGCCTGTCTGTCCCATATATCACTGAAAGCTGCACCCATGTTTAATGCAAGGTGAATAATACCAAAAAATGCTATAGTTATCATATACAACTGCTATGGTTATGGCAGACACCTACACTGAGATACGGTTAAAAGGAAAATTACTGTTTCACACAGTAGCTTAGTTCCTCATCATGCTTGCTGTGACATAAGTTGCAAGAAGAAAAGCCTCAAGACTTTGCACCTTTTGCCTCTTAAACTGTTTAATATTCCTTTAATGGCCACTCTTCATGCAATGACCCTACAGCACTGAAAAACATGTATATAAATTTTCTCAGATTGGAGTACAGAAAAGAGGAAAGTAACGGCCATATTAAAAAAACAATGAACCAACCAACCAACCAACCAACCAACCAACCAACCAACCAACCAATCAAACAAAAAACCCCTCAAAACCCCAAACAAACAAACAAAACAAAACACAAAAAGTGCTGAAGTCTGCATGAAGCTCAGCCGTAGGCTAATGAGCATATATATATATATGCAAATAGGGATCCAAAACCCAAGGTCTCTACCAGTTTGACAAAACAATTTTTTGCTCCCACTCAAGCAACACGGTATAGCATGCTATTTGCAACACCTTTGTGTCGATAATTCAGGCTATAATGCTTGCTCAATTCATCTGTGCTTTCCATATACCAGTGGCAATATACTGCCACCTTCTCACTGAAGTACATGAAGAACTATTTTGATCCTTTTTACAGAGCAGAAGATTAAAAAAAAACAGCTCCCAAGGGTGAGATAAATCCTCACCTGCATCTCTCATTTAATAAGAGGTTTCATTTCCAGCCATTATGTGAGCAGGGAAAAGAGCAGACTATTCTCCAGTGTGGCAGCCAATAGTTTGTACACACACTGTGGGCAGACTGGTAATTTAACAAGAGGCAATGTGCAGGCATACAAAATCATATGTCAACTGGCTGAAGTGAACAAAACACCTCATCTGCTTGAACAACAGGGTAACCAAGGGGAAGAAGAGTATCCCTTCCAGCAGGACTCTGCCCAGATTCCTGAGGAACTGAAGTTCAAAAAAAAAAAAAAAAGCCCCCCCCAAAAAGGAAAAAGAAGTCACCAACTGATGTCGAACTTGCCAAGAGCAGAAGTAGGAGACTGCCTGAGGCTGTCATTTTAACGGATTGTGGCCTTGATGTCAGGCAGTTTTAGCTGCATTTCATGATGAAACCATGCGCCACATTTCATGTGAAACACACGCCATAGTCACCTCCAACCCAGGCGCTAGTATGAACCTCCATACAGCCGCGTCCTGCGCTGACACCCAGGAAAAATGACAACAGACTTGAAATAATCATAGAATCAGAATGGTTTGGGTGACCTTAAGGGATGACCTTAAAGATCACCCAGTTGCAATCCCCTGCCATGGGCAGGGGCACTTTCCATTAGACCAGGTTGATCAAAGCCCTGTCCAGCCTGGCCTTGAACACTGCCAGGGATGTGGCAGACACAGCTTCTTTGGGCAACCTGCTGCAGTGTCTCACCACCCTCACAGTACACAATGTCTTCCTGATGTCTAGCCTAAATTTGCCCTCCTTCAATTTAAAGCCCCTTGTCCTGTCACTACATGCCTTTGTAAAAAGTCCCTCTCCAGATTTCTTGTAGGCCCCTTTTAGGCACTAGGATCTGCTCTAAGGTCTCTCCTGAGCCTTCTTTTTTCCAGGCTGAACAAGCCCAGCTCTCTCAGCCTGTGCTCATATGAGAGGCGCTTCAGGCCTCTGATCATCTTTGTGACAGACACCTCACCAGTACAGCCACTCAAGAAACCACTCCTTGGGACTCCCCACAGCAGCTCCTGGTGCCCACACATTCCATCCAGCATCCTCCTTCCAGCCCAGCTCCAGCACCAAAACTAGCATAACCCAACTGCAGCAGGACTGCTGTCCCATGCACACCTGCAGGTTCAGGCACAATAGCTGTGTAGCCTCAGGAGGTGGAAAGGTCTTCCAGGAGCCTGGAGAGGGAATTCAGCTGGGGCCATGACTCTGGCTTATGCTTGGGACAAAGCCATTAGCACCCTCAAAATCTTGACATAGACTAGGTGTCAAGGAGGCCTTGACTCTAAACATAACATCGTACTTATTCACTTGTACACCATCACCACTAAATCTCCTGAATGGGTGTATAGTGTACTTGCACACAGAGAACAGATTTTATACATGCAATTAGCTGTCTCTTCCCACTCAGCAAAGAACATGCTGCAGATACAAGTGTGAGCATACAAAGTTGAGGTAACTTCATCTTACTCTGCAGTGTGAGATTTTGAACAAGTGAATGACAGTAAGTTGAATAATGGGAGATTATTCAGGATTTGAGAGAATGTGATAAAGCTTTTCAAGTAAGTATTTGATTCATACAAAGCCCAACACACATTTTCATACCCTTCATGAAGCAAGTTCACCATTCTCAGTGTAGTACTGAGAGTTAACTGCAACAGCTAATAAGCTAAATAACGTTGTGGGTTAACAAAGAATCCAACACTTAAAAGAATAATCCTTAACATTTGGCAATTTGAGATGTTACTGAAGTCTCACAAACCAAAAGGCATGAGAAAATTTGTGTGGTACTTTTCCTGAAAATTAATTAATTCAATTAATTGCAACTCCATTTCAGCATCTCTTTTGAACATGGAACAGATACTGGTAAGGACTTACCTGAGCTGAAGTTTTGGTGCAAGAAAATAAGAAGTTAATCACTGGAAATAAAAATTTCAACTGAACTCTATAAAATAGTAATAATAGTAATAAGAAAACCCCAACAACAACAAAAAACACATAAAAAAGGTCTCTGAAAGCATTATAACAGTTAGCTTGAAATTATTAATGCTTCCTGAATATACAATCTGATGTTCAGACATCAATTTTATACTTTTTTAATTCACTTTGAAAGTTGTTTCTTTAATAAATACCCAACTATACAAATATGTCATCATTAATGAATAAATGAGTTTTTTAAATTATTCATATATTTGCATTTCATTAAGATATATTTAAAATAAGAATAGATGTAAAAAAAACACAGAAAGACAAAGTCCATGGACATGCATGGAGCACCTAGATCTTAACAGCAGCATAATAATACACTGAAACGCCCTACTGCAAGATAGATGTGTACCCACCACCACTTAAAAGGCACCTTCTGGAGTCTCTTTGCAGCACACGCAGTAATAGCCAAATTTTGTCAGGAGGTGTAGGTGTTCTTTGAATGAAATCACAGCTACCTTAGAGATTCACCTTTAGAAGAATGTGCTTTTTTTTTTTTAATAATGCAGAGTATGTAATTCTCCAGAGGAGGATGTCCTTTGCCTGCAGAATGCTGTCCATATGCAAAGAGATATACTCTCCATTTGCACAGGAATAACAAATGCTGAAAACCAGCACTGAAGAAAGCGTTTCTTTGTGAGCCTTCACATCCACTGTGTCTGAACTTCTTTAGCAAATAAATTTCTTGGCTATTTGAACTTCTTTGAATTAAGTGGATTTTCCTGTAGTTTGTCACGTACTGAGATAAGCAGAACTCCCACTTATATATGCTGCTGAATATCTGGATAGGCTGTAAATCCACAAAATATTTCTAAGAAAACAGAAAATTCTACAGCTAGAACTTAAATTTTCAGGGAATTAAATGACACTAATGTTTTTATCTACAGTAAATTGAAATGTATTATTTATTCTAATTTTACATATAAATATTTTTTAAAGCGCTTCTTCTTGTATCTAAATAATAAGTGACTTGCGACAGTACATGACTCCATATTAAGTTTGAGACCAAGAAGGCTTGTTCTCATGGACATATCCTACCAAGACATTTGCTATTGAATCCACCATCTACACTAATGGGTTATGTGAGTCTCTATAGAAACCTAGCAGCAAAAAGATCAAAAAACCCTCCATATATGATGTCACGTGCAGAGGTAAGCATAACTGTATTAGTTTTGCATCAATGGAGAAGGCTAGACTGGGCAAAGGCATAATAAAAATATCTCAAAATGTTTCAAAATAAAATACCTTAAAAACACAGAAACCCATGTGAAAAGGAGCTATTAATGTTATATGTATAGCTACATCTACTGACTAATTTTAAATTGAAGTGGGAGGAACAGTTAGATCCCAAAATAACAGATTAACACTTATTAAATATAATAATATAAACTTTAAAATAACAGATAACACTTAGAACCAGTGAATCATCTGCGTCTGTATGCAAAAAATCAAAACCATATGAGGTCACAGAAAGGGTGACTGCACAGAACCTAGGGCAATGTTCCTAGGTACTGCTGCAAAGTCTGAGCCTCTTAGTCTGTTGTTAGCTATAGAGTTCTGGGGTTTGGGTTTTTTTTTCTAATTCTTTTAGTAAAAGCTTGCCCTAAAAAGGACTTCAGAGCTGTTACATGAAGTTTTTCCTTTAGCAAATGCTCTCTCTCTCTTTGCATCTCTGTAGAGGCAGCAGATTCAACCATTGTGTTCAGTGGCTGCTCAGAACCTGTTGGGCTTAGGAGCATCTTTGCTAAATCCACACCCACAAAATAGCAATCTTGGGGTTGCCTTGGGCAGTACTAAGCCTGGATGCTCTAATAAGCACAAATTAGTACTGCTTTTGTAAGAAGCAAAAGGAATAAACATCCTACAGGTCTGGTATAACACATGCCAGCAGAAATAGGTTCTTAGGTCTTTTCTTACCCTTTTGCAATAGCACAGGTGTCTGTCTCTTTGACAATCTCAGCAGCAACCGTATAGCAACTATGTCAACTGCAGCAATTTTGATGGCATCAAAATAAAGGTAAAAATTGTGTCTAGATTTCCCAGCTAATGAGCAATTTTTCAGAACAAGTTGAGGAAATTCAAAGTCTGATGGTTGAATATCTTTATTGAAGAAAGTATTTCCAATGATACAAACATGACTTTCTATTCTCAGATCTCAACCAATCTTCCCAAGTCAGCACCCGAACAATACAAACATAAAACCAGAATTTTACTCACCAATGAAATACTAGAAGCTATTACAAGGGGTCAAGAGAGGACTTTTGTAAGCACAGTGAATGCAATTACTTTTAGTAAGGGCTTTACTTGTCATCTGCTTCTATTCTTTTCAGTGTGATACATTTAGACTTTCTTGTTAAAAAAATGTTACATGCAACCATTTTTCACATCCCTCAACCAGAACACCCACCTGCCATTTATAACTGGAGGAACAGGGGTACTTCGGCTTCTATACCCTACTGAATCAATGCTAGTCCAGTGCCTATACAATCTTGTGAGTTTGACCTTCATCTCATTTCAATTTTTATCCAAAGCTGGAAATGAATTTGGGTCCAAAAGTATAAAGAGACAAAAGACAAAATTTCTGCTCTGAATGGTGGCAGAACTTGATGTCTACAGAAAATCAGAAGTCCTGAGAGGCTGACAGCCAGGGTAGACCTCAGCTTATTTACCATGCAAGAGCTTGCTTGATATGAGAAGGGTATTAAAAGCTGTGCCAGATGTGGATGTTACAATACTAAGCAACCTACTCATTTTCTTCCTTTCTTGGCATCAGGTCCAGAAGAGCCACTAGAAATAGAAGCAACTTACTATAAAAGTACCATTTTTTTTTCTCTGCGTATTCTTCATCGAGAAGCCAAGTAGCTGGAGTGGCATTTTTGCAGTTAACTAGTAGGAACAAAATATATAATTCTTCAGGAGCCCATTAGGTTAGGATGCTTTTTCTGAATTAACCTAAAAAAAAAAAAAAAAGCCTTAAAAAGCACACCAAAACCTGACTCTTTGGGAATATCACTAGGCAGCATGAATTATATCTGAAGGCGTGAAAAAGGTTTTATCAAGCAAAAAGAAAACACAGTAACACAGGTGAATAGGTGAGGGGTAGCGGCGTGTACAACGAGGACTTCAGTGCTGACCCCTCACAAAACAGTAGAAAACTTAGACCAGCCCAAGACTTCTGCATTATGCTCTTCACCTTCTCTATTTTACTGTGCATATCAGCAAGAGCGCTATTATCTCACAGGAATAACATATAGAATAGGACAAGCTCTGTGATGAGGGTTAGCTACTGAGAAAAGAGGAATGCAAACATTGTGAAAGACTTCACAGCAGCACAGGATGAGCTCAGAAGTCATCTGGAACCTCAGAATCTGGAAGGAGCCACTTAGTGCCTGAGCCATAGCAGCATGTTAACTGTAACATCAGCTCTGCCAAGAACCTTGCTTGAGCCATGGAAAGGTACAGCTCCCCACATTTTCTTTCCTTTGATAAATTTAACAGTTAACAAAACAACATCATTGGTACATTGAAATGACCTAACTACAGTAAGAACAGAGGCAAAGAATGAAATCACACACAGATTTTATACTGCCAAAGTTGTAGACACAGATTAGAACAACTCATCAAAAGTGACGTTCAGAAACAAGGTACTGCTGTTCCCAGAGCAGTACTGTTAATGGAACTGTAAGGAAAGACCATACCAAGCCTACCATCTGCTCTGTATTTCTCCAAGAAATGTAGGCTGATGTTTATAGTTCTTCGCAAAGCTCCAAGTGGATGGAAAAGAAACAACTGAACAGATTTAGAATACACAAGATGACAAAAGAGTTCCTTGATCCACTGAAGTAAGGGAAGAAGGGGGGGGGGGGGAGGAGGATTTTTTATGTTATAGCACTAAAGATCCCATTTTGAGAGGTTACTTCTAAATTAATCTCTGATATTTAATTGAATTAAACACCTATCTTCAGACTTTTGGAATCCTCTTCAATGGGGTCACCCACAGCTTGTTGAAGCTACTTAATATCTAGAAAGGGGAATCAACCTGCCATGTCTCAGCCTTTTTAGTCACCAGCTGGAGCTGTGGCTGGAAGAGCCGTGCCCAGTACTGCTTGCCAATTTCTCTCTGTTCTTCACATGAGAAGGTAATGTTATCAGGGTTTTTTTTTTTTTTTCAAAGAGTTTCGATTTTTAACAAAGCATGAAAGTGCAGGTGAACATCAAAATACTGAATTGCTCATTTTAATTGATTTCACCTACATAGACCTTCCAAACAGTATCTCCTGCACAATGTCTATTTCAGCCAATTTTCTGGGTTTTTGTCAGAAAAAATGTGAGCAGAAAAGTTTTTAAACAAGTTATAATGAATTGATTAGGAGGACTTCAAGCTCTTCCGTATACAAGCTGAAACTTGTACATGTCTCTCAAGCTCTTCCTTTCCTGATTTCACAAAGTCCTCTTTGTGTCTCTCTAGTCTTGATCATAACTACTGTTTTTCCTTCCAGACATTTTTATACAGAAGCTATGTATTACTTCTGATTCCTTCCACACAGCCAGAGTATCTGGCAGAGTGCAGATCAACCCTTTTTCATCTAACTCTCATGAACTTTTCAGTCAATTGAAACAAAGACATTCTGTAGGCTTTAATAAGGCTTTTCTGGAAGTATGGATAAAGATGTCATATAGCTAACCTACAGCAGAGGCAGAATAGAGAGATATGAAAACAAGATGCCTGGAAAATACTCTGCGAGCAAACACTGTTTCCTGACTTCATGTTCTCACAATGGTGCTGTAGTGCCTGGTATTATCTGGAAATGTAGGTACTGCTGGGAAGACACTTTGTTTTTTTTTTTTTTTTCAGGGAAGCTGAATCACACACTGTTTGGTCAGCAATATTTCAGGAGGTAGCCTAAGAAAAAAATCACTGCTGGGATATTGTCAGCTGAGAAATAGTGATCCTCCTAGAGTACTGATGCAGTTATTACAGCTTCTGGAAACAGAAAGAGAATTAATGTTTTCTGGAAGCCATCTGAGGCAGACTCAAGCTCTGCTGCTTTTCTATTACTAGGAAAGATTTTCTGTAAATAACAATGCATTCAGATTGATAAGAAAGTTCTTATCAACAAAACGACTAATGATAAACCATTTACATTTTTTGTTTGGTAGATGGGATTTATCATTGCTGGTGAAATCCTCCCTCCCATTCACTGCCTCATTTTTATCAAACTGTAGAAAAAAGTTTGCTAAGGTCTCCTAAAATGGCCTTCAGTTATACCCTAAGCACCAGGCAATCGTAGCATAAGATGCATTATTAAAAATGGCACCTGTTTTGTTTTGGTTTTTTTTCTTTTTTTTTTTTTTTCCTTTATGGACAAACATCCTTTCCTACATATATTTTTCAGACATATAAACATCTTGGTAATGGCCTCATCTTTTCTGCATACATAGCATCAGCTTTTTCCCAAGGGATTTATACCTCAGATCATTGGCAAGGGAAATTTCATGCACAACATGCACCAAGATGCTATATTGTTACCAGTTACATGCCAAGATACTTTATTTCTTTCCAGCTACCCCTTTTTCCTCATCACTTGTCATTCTCAAGCTAAATAGTATGGTTTGTGACTTGGGAAAACATTTGATTAAACTGCAGCAGGTAACCTGAAGCAAACAGCAGTAACAGGGTTCAACCCTTAAAGATGCTGATACAGCCATCATGCAGAGTAAGACTGCTTATCAGAGGCCTGAATTTCTTAAGACATGTTGGGAATAAGGAATAGCAGACAGCTGATCATGACATGGTAGGTCAGATTGAAATATGCCATGCAAGTACTTCTATTAGGATACATAGAAGAAACTACTTTTTTTTTATAAAGAACAGCACACCAGCTGACACGAAAAGCTGTATCCAAGGCCTGGTTGTTTCTGACTGTAAGGTTCTCACAGGAAAACAGTAACGATTCAGTAAATGCAATAAAGAAAAAAAGTTCAGTGATGCTTCTTGTGCCATACAAGTTCCTGCTTTAATGAATACTACCAAATTATACACCTCTGCTAAAGTGCTGTCTCACTTTACCTCTGTTAGTCAAGATTGTACATAGATTTCACCTTCTAGTATCTTGCAGATATTGTTATACTTCAACACTATTATGAGGCAACAAGAATATCCCTTTTAATCTGTAGCACATGAAGCATATCATGATATAACTGATAAAGAATATGCCAGGAGCAGGATACAAGACTGAAGCTGAACAGGCCAATTTTAAATTCTTTCACTCACCTTGCCAAATTTGTAGCTCTACAGGATAGAGACTAAGGTTACAGTGTAACAATATTTAAAGAAGGAATGGACCCCACGTTCAGGAGTTCCTACTCATTTGGCTGTCTCTCTTGAGACAAAGCAGCTTTAGGTGTTCAGACGCACGTATATATAGTCGTTTGAGTTTCCAGTTTGGAGAGTTTCTGAAAGATAACATCCCAGGTATCATGTAAGGCACACAGTAAGCCTAAATAAGTCCAGAGGACACACTCTGTGAAGTGTTGAGGACTACCAAGACCGGATTATACAGAGATGCTCAGTATCTCAAGAGAATTGCAGCCCCTCTTTCCCCACCTCTCTTCTCTTGGATCAGAGTGGTGACCCCACTTGTCAGACACTTTAGATCCTCAGGTGGAAAACAAACAAACAAACAAACCAACCAATCAACAAACATTCTTTTTAGATCAAGCATTCGAAGAAAATCGGTGCTGAAGTACTGCTTAACCACAAAGATCTCCACAGAAGAGATTTATTTTAATCCCAGATTCTAAGCCTAGCAATAAATCCACAACCATGGCTCCCATTGCCAACTCTTTGCCACTAGATGGCAGAAAAGCTCAAATATTAACCTACGCTCTGTTCTGTTGTTACAATATGGGCAGAAAATACTGCTAACAAAATGCAATATTTTTAATGCATTTTGCCCCGCCCTGATTTCTTTCATACTGTTTGCTTTCAGTTCAGACGGATGAGTAAAGAGTATTCAGTTACAGTGACTTATTTAGGGAGAACAGCAAGGGGGACATTACTGTGGGGATCTGTTCCAGACCACCTGACCAAGAGGAATCTGTTAATGAAGCACTCTACAAACAGACACGAACAGCCTCACGCTCGCAGGCCCTTGTTCTCATGGGAGACTTCAACCACCCTGATCTCCATTGGAGCGACGATACAGCCTGGCACAAGCAATCCAGGAGTTTCCTCAATTGTGGGGAGAATTACCTTCTGGAAGTAACAGAGGAGCCGACAAGGAGAAGCGCCATACTTGACCTTGTGCTCACCAACAGGGAAGGGCTCATTGGGAATGTGAAGCTCCAAGGCAGCCTTGGATGCAACCATCACAAGATGGTCGGATTTGAGATCCTCAGGACAGTGAGAAGAGTGTGCAGCAAGCTCACTGCCCTGGACTCCAAGTGAGCAGACTTTGGCCTCTTCAGGAGCCTGCTTAGTAAGGTTCCATGGGATACAGCCCTAGAGGGCAGGGGGGCCAAGACTGTTGGTTGATATTCAGGGATCACCTCCTGCAAGCTCAAGACTGTTGCATCCCAACTAGAAGGAACTGCAGCAGGAGGGCCAGGAGACCTCCATGGATGGATAAGGAGCTGCTGAGTAAATTCCAAGGGAAAAAAGGGGCTTATAGAAGGTGCAAGCAAGGACAGGCAGCTTGGGAAGAATACAGGGATGTTGTCTGGGAAGCTAGGGACCAAGTTAGGAAAGCTAAGGCCCAGTTACAATTAAACTTGGCTACGGATGTGAAAGATAAGAGAAAGGGATTCTATAGGTACATTGCAAATAAAAGACAGACTAGAGACAATGTGGGCCCTCTCCGGAAGCTATCAGGAGAACTGGCTAGCCTGGATTTGGAGAAGCCTGAGGTCCTTAATGACTTTTTTACCTCGGTCTTCACTGGCAAATGCTCTGACCACACCACTCAAGTCTCGGAAGGCAGATGCAAGGACTGTAAGAACGAAGACCTTAGCACCACTGTAGGAGAGGATCTGGTTCGAGGCCATCTTGAGAACCTGAATGTGCACAAGACCATGCGACCTGGTGAAACCCATCACCAGGTCCTGAAGGAGCTGGCAAATGAAGTTGCTAAGGCACTGGCCATCATATTTGAAAAATCATGGCAGTCAGGTGAAGTTCCCGACGACTGGAAAAAGGGAAATATAACCCCCATTTTCAAGAAGGGGGAAATGGATGACCCAGGGAATTACAGACCAGTCAGTCTCACCTCTGTGCCTGGCAAAATCTTGGAGCAGATTCTCCTGGAAGGCATGCTAAGGCACATGAAAAACAGCAAGGTGCTTGGTGACAGCCAGCATGGATTCACTAAGGGGAAATCCTGTCTGACCAATTTGATGGCCTTTTATGATGGGGCTACAGAGCTGATGGACAGGGGTAGAGCTGTTGATGTCATCTACCTGGACTTGTATAAAGTGTTCAACACTGTCCCACACAACATCCTTGTCTCTAGATTGGAGAGACATCAATTTGATAGGTGGACCACTTGGTGGATAAAGAACTGGCTGGATGGCTGCACGCAAAGAGTTGTGGTCAATGGCTCAATGTCCATCTGGGGACCAGTAACGAGTGGTGTCCCTCAGGGATTGGTGTTGGGATCGGTCTTGTTTAACATCTTCATCGCTGACATAAGACAATGGGATTGAGTGCGCCCTCAGCAAGTTTGCCGATGACACCAAGCTGTGTGGTTCGGTTGATACGCTGGAGGGAAGGAATGCCATCCAGAGGGACCTTGACACGCTTGTGAGGTGGGCTGATGCCAATCTTATGAAGTTTAACCATGCCAAGTGCAAGGTCCTACACCTGGGTTGGGGCAATCCCAGGCACAGCTACAGGCTGGGCAGAGAAGAGATTCAGAGCAGCCCTGTGGAGAAGGACTTGGGGGTGTTGGTTGATGAGAAAATGAACATAAGCCGGCTTCAAGTGTGTGCTCACAGCCCAAAAAGCCAACGGTATTCTGGGCTGCATCAAAAGGAGCGTGACCAGCAGGTCCAAGGAGGTGGTCCTGCCCCTTTGCTCTTCTCTTGTGAGACCCCACTTGGAGTACTGTGTGCAGTTCTGGTGTCCTCAGCATAAAAAGGACATGGAACTGTTAGAACAAGTCCAGAGGAGGGCCATGAGGATGATCAGGGGACTGGAGAACCTCCCGCATGAAGATGGGCTGAGAAAGTTGGGGCTGTTCAGACTGGAGAAGAGAAGGCTGCGTGGAGACCTCATAGCAGCCTTCCAGTGTCTGAAGGGGCCTACAAGGATGCTGGGGAGGGACTCTTCATTAGGGAATGTAGTGATAGGACAAGGGGTAACATGTTCAAATTTAAACAGGGGAAGTTTAGATTGGATATAAGGAAGAAGTTCTTTACTGTGATGGTGGTGAAGCACTGGAATGGGTTACCCAGGGAGGTTGTGAATGCTCCATCCTTGGCTGTGCTCAAGGCCAGGCTGGACGAAGACTTGGGTGACATGGTTTAATGTGAGGTGTCCCAGCCCATGGCAGGGGGGTTGGACCTAGTGACCTTAAGGTCCTTTCCAACCCTAACCATTCTATGATTCTATCAGTCTAACATCTGTAAAACTGTTATTGTTGCTCTGCTAAAGGCTGACTAAATTTTTTTTTATGTACAAAACCCCCTCATAATTCTCATCTCTTTCTACTGAACATATTCATCTCTACTACTTATGCAGTCTAGGGGATTATTTCATTTAAAATCAGTTCCATCCCTGGGTAAAGAAACAACTTGTCAGCTTTTCAGGAACATATGCTGGTCTCCAAATGTACGGGTGAGAGACTTCTACATGAGCTTAGTGATACTGCTTGGAGTAGTCCTATGAACATCTATGCTTATTAACTGTATTTTTAATCATAAGTGAATGCAATATTCAAATCTGAGTATCTCACAGTTAACTTTTCATATATGCTCTTTCTGCCCTTATTAACACCAGAAAACCAGGACTGAACAAAAAATGGCCTATACAGTACTAGTGAACCATGACAATTTCCAGGTTGCTAATGACAGGGCACGTAAGCTTGCTTTTCCTCACTCATAATCCCTTTAATGTTTTTGCCCATGCCAATTCATCTTATATTTATTTAGACAACTAAGAAGGTATGACATATTCTGTGCCCAAGAAAGCTGTGAATGCTCCATCCCTGGCAGTGTCCAAGGCCAGCTTGGATGGAGTCTTGGGTGACATGGTTTAGTGTGAGGTGTCCCTGCCCATGGCAGGGGGGTTGGAACTTGATGATCTTAAGGTCCTTTCCAACCCTAACTATTCTATGATTCTATGGTTCTATGATCTAAATTCCTGAAACAGTGCCTGTCAGTGGCAGAGACCAAGGAAGCTGAAAGAAACCAATGGCAGTGAGATGCAGTGGACTGTTACACAGAATAGCTAGGAAATTTTAGTCACCACCAATTTATTTTACATCTGGATAAAAGTGGTATCTTCACTGTTAAATCACTTAGGAAAAGACTGACATATTATGATTATATAGCAGTACTGTGACAGAGTTTAGAGGCCCAGTGTAGTCCCAGTGTCTGTCCAGACTTATAGAAATGCTTTCATATCTTCCAAGATTTAAGTATAAAATGGGACACAGAAAGTAGGATGTCATTCAATTCACCAAAGGTAATACCTGTATCCTACTCACATAAATAACCAAAAAGCTTATCGCACAACTTTACGTGCCTCTTCTCACTCTAGTCACTGGATTTAATCCCTTCTTACAGTGTGGGTAGTAGACTGCTAAACTTATCAAATGTGAACTCATAGTGCCTGTCATAGCTAAGCTCTATGTTAGTAACCTTTTTTCCTCTTGATAGCAGTAAAAGCCACTGCCAGTGATGTTCCTAGCTCAAACTTCCACAGCTTTCCACAAGCTGAGCCCTTCAGCATAGGATGCAAAAGCCTTCAGCATAGGATGCAAAGCCTTCAGCAAGAGCCAATCGCTTCTTACATTAGATCCAGCATTAAACAAACCTAAAGTCTAGGAATACAGTGTAAATGTAAATAGAAAAGCCATGAGCTATGAGCAAATCCTTGAAAGTCTTCTTCTAGGCTAGAAGTAAATGTTAAGGGGTAAAAGATGGAGGGAAGGGGATGAAGCATTCACGAAACAGCAATGGCAGGGGACCTGAAACCAAAAAAGCTGCAGCCACAGAGGCCTCTGAGACCCTTTGTTTTCATTTCATCAAACATTTTTAACAGAAAATTCTAAACTTTAGTAAATGTTCATGTTAGGAGACGTAGCACTCGTTTCTGTCCCTGCCATTGAAGAATATATGTCCATTCTAAAATACCACCCTTTTATTGAACCAAATGTTTCACAGAGCCAGGCACACCCAGGATTCTCTGGGGCGCTTCATGAGGGCAAGTAGATAGAGAGGTACCTAATTTATTCAGCTGCACTGGTACTCCCAAGCACAGCTACCGGATCCCTACCTACGCCGCAGGCTGCAGGCAGAGAAGGGCTGTGCTCCTTCCCTTGCTGCCGGAGAAAGGAGCCAGAAGGTGGAGACACTCTACCACAGTCGAAGCTGAAGCCGCTTACAGAGCAGGGCAACTGCAGCGTGGCTGGGGGCAACACAAAAATATGACTGGGAAAGGGGTGGAGAAGGAAGACACACACAGAGATAACACTCAGAAATTCAAGAACAAGTAAAAACCAATAAAGTACACTTGATCAGCTATCAGTACAGAATAGAACTGAGGAAATTATTCAGAATGCTCAATTTGTCCTGCAGTTTTCACTGTTTTTTTCTGTCAAAAATGTTCAGAACATAATTTACAGTACATCTTTCATGACTAAATGACTCACAGTACTTAAGAATTCTCATGAATTCCTGATTTTTTCTTTGTATCAATTGATTAAACAATTTCTAGATATTTGTCTGAAGGTTGAATTGCAAATGTCACAACTAACCAGCACATTGAAATTTCCTTACTTTCAAGTTTTCTTTGAAGCTCTGAAATGTGCTTTTGGTGACTGAAATTAAATTTTGCGAAAAAACCATTTCTTCTCAAAAAGCATCTTTGCTTCAGCATATACATTGCAAAGGAACTTAGAGATGAGCGAACATATGTGATGAAGAGCCCATCTCAGTAATTTTTCTTCCAACTTGAACATAAAGCATGCCTGAGTCACCAGTCAATAAGGTGGATGGATATATATGTGCACACCAATCTTAAAGGGCAATTTTAAAGAGCAATACAAAACTCTTTCTCTCTGCAGATTTTGAATAGGTTTTAGGTAAAAATATGTTTCTGCTTCTACCAGACTTAGTTCTCTCAATTTGGCTCACAAACCATGGTCTTGGTAAATGTGATATACTGCAGAAGTAGTTGCAGCCACAAGTTGGAGTGAGAGGGGTGCCAACTGATTTTATAATAATTTTTTACTGATTGCCACCTTAAAATGTGTAGATATATATAATCTGTTCAAACTGTCAATAACCAATAATACAAATCATAGCATAAAGCACTGTACACTGCCTCTGGAATATTTTCAGCTAGATGTTCATACACATTTGTTTACCTTTCCCTACTTCAGTTACCTACTATTTCTCTGCATTGTGGTCATGCTATTCAGTTACCTATTGTAGCTGAAAGACTTAAAAAAACAGAAGGTGGAGGAGAAGAAAGCATCTCAGATGGAAGACCCAAGCCCATTAAACCGTTTTCCTAAGATGTGTACATGATGCTGATCAGTCTGGAGTTAGCTGGGCAGAGAATGTTCTTCTCCTGAAGGCATTTCAATATTCATTCAAAAATAAGAAACAGTGAGAAGTGTGGTACAAACAGATAATTGTCTGGGAACTTAATCATTTTCTCCCAGCAATACCTGGAATAGATAGAAAATTATGCTACCAAAATTTACAGTTCATCAGGAGAAATCTATACATGAGCTAAATGCTCATTGCTCCTTATCAGAAGAGCGGACATCCCGTGTTTGCAGAATGATAAAGCTATGCAGAAGTCAAAAGATTAACTTTCTTTACACACTAGGCAAACTTTTGCTGCCAATTATACTAATGTGAATGGAAGTAAAATCACCACCCCATTAGAAGTTGTGCCACATTTGTCATGGTGAAGCTTCTGTGACAGCTCTTCTTTACTGACTCCTTAGCATTGTAGATTCCATAATGAACAGAATTTCTGTAAATTCAGTCAATTCTGTTTGGGTTTGTAACTGAGATATATTCAAAGTCTGTGTGTTTTGTAAAATGAAAGTCCAAAACAGAGGAAATAGGAAAGAATTTTCTTTAAGAAAGCGAAGTGCAGCTGGCAGACACAGAGGAGAAGCCCTGAATTATTCCTGTTCATTTTGAGGATGGTTTCCTTGGCTACTTAAAAGAATGCCACAACATTTCTTGGTGTATGCAAGCAGCAAAGTGCCATCCCTCTTAGGAACCAATCTCTTCTACCAACTGAAAAAAACAGTATCCTTCTGACACTGAACAATGGAAATACTGCTGCTTGTTAGAGATACCAAACTTTCCTAGATGCTAAATCAGACCATAAAGCGAGGCAAAGCTTTTGCAGCTGCCAAAGGCATCTAAGATGATTGGTGTTCACGTGAACTCCTCAAAATGTCTAATATTATTTGAAATCAAATACTTCCACCAAATATGTGATCCACTTTGTTTAGGTGCTCTTGATTGCGCTGCCCACCCCTCCACCTCCCCTCTACAGTTCCCAGCAGTTACTTAATAGTGATAAAAATGAAGCTTCACTGTCCAACTCATGGGCTGCTGTCTTTTGCAGACCATTCTCCATCATTCCTATTCAATACAGCTTGCAGGAAGCAAAAATGCACACCCACTCAGCAAATAGGAGTAAAGGAGGACTGTAGTACAGGGCTACAGCCACACGCTCATACTTTCTACTGGTGTCAATATGATGGTAAGCTCCACTTCTACTGGCTGCAGCACAGCTTCATGAGCTTTTATCTTTCCACAGGAGTCATGAATCAGGGGTGGGATGATGCATCATTGCAGATCGGAACACGCAAATTGCTTTAGCCCCATGGATTAATGCAGCAGAAAGGTGAAAATGACATTGTCAGTCACTCAGGTGCAACACTTTCTCTAGATGAAGGTCCTATCTCCCAGGCTTTACAAGCCCACCCCTTCTTTGTTATCACGTGCTTTTAAGGCCCCAGTTGTTTGACCATTTCTGAGCAATATTGATTACCCCAGTCCCATTCATCCCTCTAAATCAGACATATATATGCCTGTTTAGCTGCACAAAAGTAAAGCTGTTTACACAAAATGAGGACATGGGGATAGTTTTATCAATTTTGCTTTGAAACATACTACAGATACTCTACCCACATCCGCACAAAAGAAAAGCAATGCAACTTGCAGCTCACACTCGAAGTTTTGCCCTGATTTAGCTCTCTCCCTTTAGAAATAAACTTAGCTGTGTCTATTCAGATACCAGGTTTGACTAGCTACTACACTGGTATATAAAATAGTTATGTATCAGGATAACGTATGTCCAGGATTAAGCCCTTTACAATTTGCACAGAAAACAATTGCGGCCTTTGCAACATGATAAACAAATGTTCTAGATACTAGCACTTAGGTAGCAAAACCAATCTCTGTTTAAAGGCATTTCAAGTATAAGCAAGCTGACTCTCTTGCAGCCTGAAGCACACACTAATTTTGCCTATTCATATTCACTGGTTCTGTAGTTTGAGCTATGAGAGGAAAGGGAGAAAGAGTGCAATAAAACAGAACTAAAACTAGAGGGAAAATCTGCTCCACCCCGGCACATGGACAGTTCACTTTTTCAAAATGTACCTGGTGGCTCAGCACCAAAAACAAGTGGTTCATGAGCAAGGCCCAAGCTAACACAGACAGTGGAACCTGCTTTCCTCAGATGTCTCCTTTCTGTGCTCCCCCGAGACAGCCTAATGTGCAAACCTCTCTGGGTATTATTGTTGTGAGTCAGTCAAGCAGTCACTGTGTGTCATTCAGTGCACCAGCTGTCGCTGCACAATAGCATTCGTTCCACTGAACAATAAATTAAATCTCCCCGGAGTGCTAGCTGTAGCCTGCTCTGAGGCTTGCTATCACTTAACATGTGCTACTCCACACTCTGCACACCACATGCAGGAATTCAGGGCTGGTGATGCAGACACAGGTATTCTCACTTGAAATCCCCCATGAAGTGCAGGTTTCCCCTTTTTTTCTCTTTAAATCTGTAAGACTCACTGGTAAAGGATGAGCTCACAGGTGGGTGGAAGGAGAGATGCAGAGCAAAGATAACCGTTGATAGCTCTTGCTGAAGCTGCTCTGCAGGAGGTGACTGCAGGTGACTAGCAGCTCTGCACTGTCTGTGCTTCCTGGACCCCAGTTAAGAAAATAGCCACATTTTGTGCCAAAACCAATAGACGCATATTTTCTCTTGTCCTTTGTACTGAAGGGAAAACTGTTTTCTTGCATCAAGGGCTGTTACATTTCTTGCTTAAAAAACCATCTGCATTTGAGAATTTTGTATGTCTGAGAAGAAGCATGAAAGTACACATGTAGAGTGGCCGAACGTCACTCCTAGCTTATTCCAGATACTCACTGTCCTCTTCTTAACTCTTTCCTTCATGCCAGGCAGTTCCTTACCACTTCTTAGCTTGTATGATACATGCACAGCTTCACTCAATTTTCTTAACCCAAACCAAATCCTCAGCTCTTCAGCCTTAGGTTCTACTTTGTCCTCCTGAACTATGACCAGCTGGCCAGAATTACCATCTTCATCCCTTACTGCATCTCAGTCTCTTTCTATTCATATTTAGTGTGGCTTGAAGATGATTAGGAGTTTGTTATGAGGCATCATTCAAAATTTGGAAACAGAAGACAACCACTAGGTACTAATCGTCTTTCTGAGGTAACAAAAAAGGTTGAGAACTTTAAATCTGGGAGGAGGAGAAGGGGGGAAGCTGCTCTTTTCAACATTTTTTGGTCTCAGAGCAAAAAGGATTGAAACAGCCAACATTCCTGTGGGAAGTACCACTCCTGATCAGCTCTGCAAGCCAGCAACCAGCAGGGGACTCTACACAGACTGCAAAAGGCCTTGGAAGAAGAACAGGACTGTGTTCGGTTTCCTGCAAGCTGTTTCCCTTTTGGAGGCATTGCTTAACTTTCTGTGTCTATTAGTCTTGAATACAGGCTCCTCAAGAGTAAAAAAACTGTTCTCCTTTGTTCAGCACTTTACACTGTTTATTGGCTACTGTCCCAAACAATAACCAGAATGTTGAAATCATTATGGTCATTGCTAAGTACTTGTAAAATTACCACAGGCCACTGTGCAAGTGATCACTGGCTGAAATATGAGCTTTCCATGCATGCTTGCATATCTGATTCAAGACTGAACATGTTCAATTAAGGCATGTTGTGGTCTTGCAAAAACACAACTCCTTGAATTTGTGAAAAACAAAAATAAAAAAAAAAAGAAACTAATCTGGGAATGCTCATCTCCATTTCCTTTTATCCAAAATATAATACCTCAGTTTAAATTTTGGGGATTGGTTATTTCAGTTTTTGAAAAGCATTTGCAACAGCAAGGACAATAAACTATTAATGTTATTAGACAGATCTGTTACCTAATTGTCTGCAGGCACTTTGCTAGCTCTGCTGGTTAATAAAATATTTATCATGAAGCAATCCCTAACAAGACATAGAAACATACAATAAATGAACCTGTTATTTCCAGATGGTTTGAACTCTGAGAGGGGAAAGCTGAGCAATTTCCCATATTTTATATTTAAATTGACTTATAAGTAGGTTATATGTAGGTCAGATCAGTTTGTTTGTTTTTCCTGTAATGGAAAGCCAACTTCTAGCACCAGGTTTGGAATTGCTTCTGGGCTTTGGATCTATAGATCTGTTAAATCTTTTCACCATGATATCTTGTATTATCCAATCCTTTTGAGTTACTCTGTCCCAACCTCTTGCACATCCTTTGCCACTGTCTATTGCCTGAAGAATAAACCCGTACAATCTGAGGAGTTCAGGGGCATAGATTTTAAGCTTCTTTTCCCCCATTCTCATATACTGACACATAACAAGATATGCTGATGCATGTAAACCAGGAGGCTAGTTTGAAATTTGTACTTCTCATCTTCAATACATCTAAGTTAACTTTTATGATTACTTTTCACAACTCCTCTGATGGACACAGCTAAATTGCCAGGCCTACAGCAATGAATAACATCAGGGATGCTGCCCAAGGCAAGAGCAATGCGATGCTGAGAACCTGGGAGAAGGTCCCTGGGCTCCTAGCGCAACACGGGCAGTGATACTGGAGCTGGGGACAGCGACTGCTGCTGGTGAAGAAACGTGGTGCTGCCAGTGCCAGACAAAGTGGCATAGACCAAATACAATTTTGGCAGCCTGGGTGTCCCATCTCCAGCCAGCCATCTCATTCCTTGCAACTGCATGTTCTGCAGCTGCAGAGGGATTTTTGCATGAGAGTAAGGATAATAAATAGGGTGAAAGGGAGGATGCTGAAAACCTGCTGTAAGCTGTGTCTTGGTATGACCAACACAATCAGTTGTTGCATCAGACTGCCCAGGTTGCCAAAATCATGCCAGTGTGCTTCCACTGCACACACAGCGTCTCTGAGGCCTAGGAAAGCCAAATTCTGCTGCAGCAGCAATGGGGACTTTGGGGCACAGTGACATAGAGTGCAGACAGGGGCTAGCCTGGGAGCCTACCAGCCTTCCAGAGTCCCTTTGCTTTTCCCACCAGCTGGCAGGGTCCTCTCTGCAGCTTCAAGCTCAGCCCTGTCCCCAAGGCTCAGAGGTCTCCTTGCATCCAGGGGACCTCTAAAAGCCCAGGCACTCCTCATGCCAGATGCAGTTGGATACTTCCTTCTAGCCTGCTGCCAAGATTATGGGTAGGACACACGGAGACTTTCCTGGTAGGCAACCTCTGCTCCTTGAGATGGGTTTGTAAATGGCCTTAGAGAAGGTATTCAATATACTCTTCATAAGAAGTGACAAAAGCAGCATAAACGCCCATAGTGTAATCTACCAGCATGATTCTGATCAAAGTGATTATTTTGTCAATGTATTGATAAGCAATTATCCATATTAGCACAGCTGATTGATTGTCAGAAAGGTCATTTTCAGAATAACCCTTAGATAAGACATGAGAGGAACACATGCACTACAGTCAGGCTGGTAAAACTGTGTTAGGTTAGCACTAAGAAGATCTTCACATTTGTTGGATCATTCAATAAACAGGAAGTGTCAGAGTTTACTGATCTAGAAGTTGCTTTTTTAAAACCGAGTTACAGAAAATTGGCTAGAACTTCAGAAGTGAAATATGCAGACATCATGATGGCAGATGACATTTAATAGTGGTGTGAATTAACATACATTGAAGGAAATGCTTTGCTCAGAGTACTGAGTTCTAAGCTATTCGTAATGATTCAAGAAAAAAAAATTATTTTCCTGTGGATAATGCAACAGAGAGATTGTTAAAAAGATGGCAAAAAATAGAAATCGCATTATAGTTTCATTATATTTAACCAGTGTACTAAAATTTCAACTGAAGTAAAGTTTTGTTCAGTGCATTTGGAGTGTAACAAGAGCAATAGCTTCAGAGATACAAAAAAAGACTGAGACACTCAGAATGATTTAGATTGAAAAGAGATGAAATGGAAGCTGTATCAAGGACGCATAACTGAGAAATGTCTTCAAGGATGTACTCCACATACTTTTGCAGTTCTCAGTTTCCAGGTAGAAATGGACCTTCTCTGACTATTTTGCAAAAAACAATAAAGAGTGTTTTTTAGGGCTTTGGTTTTTGGTTTGTTCTGTTGGGTTTTTTTTTCCCCCTTTTTTTCTAATATTCTCATTCTTCATTGGGATGGAGACAAAACCTTCTGAAAAGCAAAAGTAACCCAGATTAAAGTATTCAGTCCTCTCATGGGCAGATACAGGGACAGAGAACATCTCTGTGCAGAGGGCTACTCTGTCTAGCCAAAACCTCAGGCCTTTGTTCTAACAGTCCCACATTGCCATGGTAAAGGAGATCTTTCATTCTCTTTGGCTTTGATCAGAAATTTCTCATTGCACTCAAGAGAATTGTTCTGCTAAAAAAAGCCACGTCCCTTTGTAAAATAAGGAAAGGGTTTTGACAGATTGAGACTGAGTTATGACTTTTGCTTCTAAAAATTCCTGACCAGATCTAATAACTACAGAAGACAGAAAGATACATCACTAAACTTAGAAAGGAATACACTTAAAGGAAAATACTTCATTTACATAGTAAATTATTATCTAAGGAAATCCTGTAAATATTTTCAAGACCAAGAGCTAAGGTGAAAGATAATGTCCCTGTTGAATTGACTTGCACAGGTTCCAGGACATCAGAAATTAACATAACATCTCCTCTACTTTCATGTAGTCAAGACTTGTAGTCTTAGCAGAGCTTTATTCAGCAGTTTGGCGTCAGTTTTGTAACTGTGGCATCTCCCCATGTCAAAACCCAGATTTTTACCTTATTTATAATTAGCTTCTTTCCTTGTTAAGTTCTTGCCTGCTACTGTATAAGACAGCTTGCACTGACTTGCAGCAGAGCACCACAGGCAAAGCTTCATAATTAATACACCAGAAAATTAACTAACTTAGTGCTCAGTGAAGAGATTTGTTCTCAGTAGCATGATTCTGAATAATCATTTATCTCTTGCTTTTGTTGAGTGAACAGTTTGCAAGCATCAGCAGCTATTGCAGGCAGTTACATCACTGATCTGTCATTCTTTCATGGCCATACCATATGGACAATAATAACTTAAATGGAGCCTAGCAGATGTTAAGGACACAGTGCATGGCTGGGAATGCACAGATAGAGAGGTTTTGCATTAATTGAGATGTTTTATGCTAAAATTTTTATATAGTAACAAAAATATTTGTATATATCAATATATTCGTGGTGAAAATCTGCATTGTGCTTAGTTAGATTGACAAAGAAATCAGATGGCATTACAAAGAAATATTTCTAAGAAGTTAAATGATTTTTGGAAACTGCCTTTCCAAATAAGTCATGAAAAAAAACAATAAAAGTTCATTTTTTTAATCAGATTAGCAAGAGGTTTCATATGTAAATACTCAAAAAGGGAAGAGATTCTTTTAAATCTCCAACTACATAAAAATTAGAATCTTTGCAAAATACATTCCACCATTTGTTCAGGGAACAGAAGAGACACTGCTCTCCTAATTGCTTGAAGAATACATACAGGGTTTTTTCAGTACTAGTATGCATAAAGAGGGGTGTCTGAGCACCTCCTTCAGTCACCAGCACTGTCTTCAAATAGCATCCTTCTCCTCCTTCTTCCATGGTCCTAGGAACAAGCAAAGTGTCACAAAAAAGCCTGGGTCCACAGATGTTTTTGATAACAACACATACCTCCTGGTCTCTCTCTTTTCCCATTGCTTATTCTATGAATTATGATCTAAAAAAATAATGGTGTCTTAGCTCTTCACAAAAGGGAACAAAAACTTTCAAAAATAGAAAAGAAACTTCATGGTTCAATAAGAACAGCATAATTTTACATGTACTCATGCAGACATATCCACACACACAAGCACCTTTCACAGCTCTCAGAGACTAATGCTTGTCTAACTCGACCTTTGGGCTGGACTAGTACCTCTTTTTTTTACTACCAATGCAAATCAAAGAGCATTCTCTGAATGCTGAGCAAAACTTCTGTCCCTGTGAACTTTTCTTGAGCTAAAGTACTGTCTGCATAGCTACTTGATAGCATCAAGCTTATAAGGTTTACGCTACTTCCTCTTAAAGTTAAAGGGAGTTAGAGTAATTGCTCTGTTTTCCACCTGAAAGCTCATTTTTACACTAGTTTCACCTGTTTCTCTTCTCATGAGAGTGAAAAAAGTTTTTTTCTACTGAAGCTGAACTTGATCATACAACTTGAAGTCAGTGTAACAAATTTACAATGCAGAATCAGAAATTTTATAAGTTAGACAAAACAGAAAAAAAATGCTGTACTGAACCCATGAAACTTTCACAATAAAATAAAATGCGGAACTATTCATTATGCAAAACATCAGACTGAGTTGTATAAAGAAAAGGGAGGCAGGGAGGAAGGGAGAGAGTAAGGGAGAGAGGGATGGAAGACCTGCCACACTAAAATTTTTCCAAGGTAATGCAGCTAGGAGAGAAAGGAAGAGCTTTCCTTGTATTGCCAGCGTTACAAATGTGGAGAGGACTCCTAGACACTCTGTTCATATGAGTGGGTTCTACATATTTTTGGGTTAAGTAAAAGGGTCCACCAGTGGACTGTAAATACAAAAAACAGAAAAGTCAATCACTGCAGAAAGACTGGGGAGTTGGGCTGAGTGGAAAGTCATGACTTCGTGTATTTTAAGTGAAGGACCTACTGAAACCTGTTGAAAGTGTATTTTTAC